>NC_066342.1:3403560-3420704 GCF_022539315.1 Serinus canaria | reverse complement strand
CAGGAGGAGTGGGGAAATTTGTAATATTTCTTCTAAAGCTTGTCCAAATGGGTTTGGAGATTCTGTGAATCCCTGCGGTAAATTTTTCCATCTTAGTTGTTTTCTCCTAGTATTTGGATCTTCCCATTCAAAGGCAAAAATATTTCAACTTTGCCCTGCTAATTGGCAAGTCCAAAAAGCATCTTTAAGATCCACCACTCCCAGGAACCAGGGCAGCCTGAGTGGCTGGGACAGCTGGGGCTGGGGCTGGCAAAGCTGCCGCAAGCGTAGCAGCAGGAACCAGCACAGGTGGGAATTCTGATGCGACGAAGGCTGGGGTGGGTGGAGAAGCCAGAGCTGGTGGGGGAACAAGCGGGAGTGGGGGAGGCAACATTTCCAGGGGGTCCAAGCCCTTTTCTTTCTTTTTTTTTTCTTGCTCTTTTTCTGGGGTTTCTGATATTTTAAAAACTTTTATCCCCAGGGGTTCTGTGTCCTCTGTCCAGCATGCAGTATATTCTCCTTCTTCAAGATTAAACAGTTCTTTGGAATTTACAAATATGTTTAAGGCCTGACAAATCCAAACTAAAAAAAAAGAACCATATCTAGGCCAATAGGTTTGGTCTTGTTTCCTTTTTCCTCCATTCTGTCATACAATATTGAATAATTTTTACTTTATCCTTTTCTCTTGTACAAGGATCAATATCCCTGTTAGCTAACATCACTCCCAGGGGAACATCTTGGGGTATATCTGCTGGCACCCTTTTACTTCCTTCTTTCCCTAAGCCCGACTTACTGGTTTTCTGTCCCATTTCTCAGGATTTTATCTATTAGTCTGTGGTCTCTGTTTCCCACTTCCTCAACAACTTGAATACCACCCACTCCCCACAACACAGAAAACCCTTTCTCTCAACAACACAATACAAGACACCTCCCTCCAGAAAATAATGTTAAACTTCAAATCAACAATCTGCATTAAATATACTTTCATTCATTTTCACTTGCTCACTCTTATTTCTTTATTATGTCTGTCTCACTCACTCCCACTCACAGCAAGAAAACACAAAAATAAGGTACCTTTATCCTGAAGGCACTTGTTAATATCCACCCATGGGTATTGTAAAATCTCAAATGTTATTGGCCACTTCCCAAGTGCTCTTGGATCCCACACTTGCAAGCCTCTAGTGTTTTCTACTTTCAACCTGGCAGCTTTTAAGCCCAGGTGCTCTTGAGTTCTACACTTCCCACTTCCTCTCGTGTGTTTCCGACCCTCAACCTGGCAAAATTTTAGGGGCCCCCCCACTTTTTATTCCGCTTTCCCAGTGGATTGTGCCAGGAAAACCCTTGGCTCCCTTCCTCTAAGGGGTCCAAACCCCTCCCTGGGACCCCATCCCAGTTACCTCAGGGGGGGTCTCTCTCACTCCTTTTATCTTTTGCTTTGTCTCTTTACTGGCCATTTTTCTCACAAAAGAACAGAACTGCAGCTTGGGAGGGAGACTCCACTCTCCCACTCTCTCTTTACAGGTCTGGGCATAGCCAGCCCCCGTCTCAAACACACATCTCGCAACCCTCCATACAGCCCCCCCCCTCCCCGAGAAATACTTACAATCCTTCTTTTCATTTTTGGGTCTTCGTGCACAAGAATTGTGGGACTGAATTGCGGAAAAAGAAACAAACTCCACAACTTTTGTGAAAGTTGTAAAGCCGGTATGTTTATTACAGCGCTGGACGCATGTGTGGATCGTTCCCCTTAAAAGGACATGCGTACCTCTGGGAACTCAAGATCTCTTTTTATGTTCCTTACTAATCCATATACATGGAATTTCACAACAGATTCATAAATATTCATTTTACTGATTTCACCTTACACTTACAGCTAGTTTTTTTATCAGAAAGTACAGAAAGAACTCCTGGGTCATCCTGCCCTGTCTCCTGCAGCCTCTCTGTCTGTTTCAGAATTCAAGGGGCCCTTCCTTATCTCTGTCCTTCAGCTGAAGCAGTTTCTTAGAGCATAGGTTTTTTGGCGAGAACAGGCAGTCAGACCAAACAGCTATGTTTGCAAGCTACAGACTTAATTCAAAGATGTACATTTCACCTAAATCAAAATGGGTTTTTATTCTGGAAAATTTCCACTCTCTCTCAGGGCTTACCACCATGGTTTCTTAGGGAGCCTTTTCCCTCTTCCTTTGCTTTATTAGTCTCCTTGTCCATGGGATGTTCTACCTGCAACCTCCAATCCACGCCAGAAGAAGCAGAGTGAGGCCGCCAAACTCAGACAGGGCCCACCCCCCGCTCTGCATTCCCTGGGGTCTCGGAGGTGAGGTGTTAATCCTGGACGAGGCACCCAATTGTGAAAAATGAGGTTCACTTTCCTGGTAAAATTTAAAAAGTTTAACAAAAAGACAGTAGGAGACAGAAATAAAGCAATGGGTTAAAAACGGTCGAGTGCTTGACATTCAGCCAAGAGCACACCTGCTATTTTGGAAACATCCTTTATATACCATTTCTATTGCATCAGCCTGCTACATATTCATAAACAATTATGCATAGTAATCTTTTCACCAAACTAGTTTACATGTTCAAAGAACTGTTTAACATGGCTCCTACTTGGGTCTGCCTTTTTAGAGCATGCGTATTCCTTGGTTGTGGTTTTTGTCCATTCTTATCATAACCTTCTGGTTTTGGGCCTTGGTCCATATTGTCTTCAGATGGCGAGTGCTGATAGTTGGCATATCTTTAGCAGGTGTCCTCATCATATGTTCATTGGATATTATCCTATCCAAGCAAGCATTTTAACACAAGCATATCAGCTATTTCACTACTATGCCTAAGCTTAATTAACAACAGAAATAAAAACTATATCTTTATAACAAAGTTACTTTAACACCACACATATAAAATCCATTTTAATATTTGGAAGAAGCCAATATTATAATATGTATCTATAACATTTAGCATTCACATAAATGTTTAAAGCTTGGCACATCTCCCTCTTAAAGGAACCATGCATAGGCCAGAATGAATGATCTGATCTTATCTCCTCTTAAGTCTATTCTATCATACAAAAATGTATCATTTTGATCTTATTTTTATTCTTTGTGTCAGGGTTATGTTCCCACTGGGCCACTTTTATTCCAAGGGGGCTATTGGGAGGTATATTCATCTATGCTTTCTGTCTTCCCCTTCCCCTGGGAGCTTTCTCTTTGCTCTCTCTGTGTCCCATTTTTATCAGTTTATCCCAACACCTCCTGCACAACCCTGTCTGATCAGCTGTCTGTCTCTGTCGGACATGCGTAGGGTGGTTCGCGTGGGATGGTTCGCAGGCAACCCGCGATGAACAGACGAGTCTGGACTCCTCTAAAGTTCAGTCTTCAGGTTGTTTATTAAAGCTTATCTCTAAGGTTTTTGTTCTGCCCAGCCGAGATCTGACCAGCAAGGCAGCCACAAGCACTCTCTGCCCCTTTAGGGCGGTCGTACATTCTTATACTGATAATTGCGTATGTGATATTTACAATTTTTCTCCAATACCCATCACCTTTATTAAACAGTGCACCTTTAGTATGAACCAATCTAAAATGCACACATCACAGAGAAGATGGATGACAAGAAGAAGGAGAAAATCCACGAGGTCGGGCCTGAATCCTCCATCTTGCCTCCATTAGACCCCCCTGTACCAAAATATTAAAACCGATATTCTATTCTATAAAAACACCTGCCGTACACTATTCAAACCTCTGAAACTTCCATACCCTCATGCTTTGATAGCACGACCCTTGAAGGGTCAAAATCAAGCCACCAGGTGCCTTTGGCTACATTCCAGGACTTCTGAGCCCCCCAAGGAGTCTCCCTGGGGCTCAGAGCATCCAAGGTGATGCGCTGAGTTCCCACACAACCCCTGTGGCCTTTCTTCTTTTTTAGCTTCTACGCGAATCTAACTACATGGTCTTTAAAGGTATTTTCCCAATTCTCCTCAGATATAGTCCAAATCCTGGGAAACAGATACTGTCTTCCACACACTAATTATTTCTGAAATAAACAGGGCAGGAGATATTTCTCCTTTTTTGATGCCTTTATTAAAATGATCAACTCAAGGTTGGGAGGCCCAACGCATCCGGAATTTCACCGTAGTAGCTCCCTGGAGTGACTTGGAGGAGGAGGCAACTGCAGCTTTGTCCACCATGGGGCTGAGCTGGGGGTCCATACTCACGAGAGCAGGCAGAGGTATACACACCCCCTGGATCCCGATTTTGAGTTAGTAGTCTTGGGTCCTGGCTCCAACCAACATCTTCTTAAGTTGTGGTGAGGGGCCATTAAGGTTTTCAGAGTCTCTGCTGGCTTCTGACCTCACCTCTGCTGTCTAGAGAACACTTTGATCTCCGAATTCCGTATTGGCTCTCTGGTTTAGGGGTTTACCAGCTGCGTTTTGTGGGGGGCTTGCCCCATTGCATCTTGGCTCTAAACTTATCTGCATATCAACACTTGGTTCCCTCTCCTCTACGGTCTGGGGGGGGATGCCATCCTCCCACCTGGCCACAAGCAGGGTGATGCTGATACAATAGAGTGAATTCTCAACCATAGATGGGTAACGACTTGATACTTAACAGGTGATTACAACAAGCAGCTAACAAAAGCACTCCTCTCTGCCACAACTGGTTAAACTTGTAATTCTACAACTTTTGGAAAAAAATGGGTAGCCCTTTTTTTGTTCATAACATTTCTGCCTGTCATGACAGCTTCTGCTTCCCTCCAGGCTTTTCCTATCCTTGGGCTATCTACTTCTTCATGTGTTACAGAAATTAAGAAATTTATTGCCCAAAATCTGGTTCTCAGTTTTGCTCTACAACACTCCTGGCACCAGGCACTCTTGCAAGTAGTGGTGCAATACCACTTCTTATGACAGGTTTTACAATCACACAAGATCCAAGGCTCACACCGGGGTCCACATCTCAAGCACAAAATTGCACTCATACAAACAACACAAAATCTTTATTATAAAAAACATCAAACACTTCACTTTTGTCCGGCAGTCCCTGTTGCCGGGCGAAGGAAACTGCAGAGCCAAGCTCCTCACTCACCTCGTACTAATAGTACGTCTCATTCATTCAGGAGTTACACTTCTTAGTCATAGGAGATGAGGGACATACACATATATCTCACACACATTTACACAATAATAAGGTACCCTTGTTGTTGACTTAGGTACTAATATTCCTTCACAGATGCTTATTAGTTACACAGTGACCTAACTCCCCAAAACAGTATTAAACCCCTCTACGATTTTCCCAAATTTAAAATCTTTCTCTCGCCACCCAAATACTTATAAAACCCCAGCCATGTAACCAGATCTCTCAGTCAGTGTTTTCAGCTCAGCAGCTTAACACTTCCATCAGCCTAACCATTCATGCCTCAAGGGTATATTGGGGTTTCAGATCCTCTGCATCTCGACTTTTGCAGACTCTGCACCAACTTTTAACTGTTCCAACCCTCAATATAGCCAAGACTCCTATAGGCAGTCAGACATGGGTCAAGCCAGTAATACCTCGAAATTAAGATTCCTGCATTCAAAATTAGAGGCAATTCCTCTCCTCTTTGTTTTCTTTATCCCTGTTTTAACCCCAAAGCAGCTAATCTTCCCCCATTCCAGGCTCACACTCAGTCTTCAGCATTCGCTTTGTCCCTTCATCGGTCGGGACGGAACCTCGGTTAGGAGAACTCCGCAATCACTTTGCAGATTGGGGACTGTCCCGTCCGCGTCTCACACACACACACACACACACACACTCCCGGATTTTTTGCAACCCCCTTTTTTTTTGCGATGTACTCACCCATCTAGGTTTTTTGTGCACAGATTTAGGAGTTGCTGCAGTTTCTTAGGGAGATTTACTTCCCTTTCTCTTTTTGTCCCTTTTTATCCTACCGACCGAGGGTTAAACCTGTGGCCTCTTATAGCAGGGAAAGCCTGGGTGGGCAATGTTATGAACAAAAAAAGGGTTACCCATTTTTTTTTCCAAAAGTAGAATTACAAGTTTAACCAGTTCTGGTAGAGGAGTGCTTTTGTTAGCTGCTTGTCGAATCACCTGTTAAGTATTGGGTCGTTAGCTATCTATGGTTGAGAATTCACTCTATTGTATCAGCATCAGCCTGCTTGTGGCCAGGTGGGAGGATGGCATCCCCCCCAGACGGTGGAGGGGAGGGAACCAGGAGTTGATATGCAGATAAGTTTAGAGCCAAAATGCAATGGAGCAAGCCCCTATTCCAAACGCAATTAATAAACCCCTAAACCAGCGAGCCAATATGGAACTCAGAGATCAAAGTGGTCTCTGGACATCAGGGGTGAGGTGAGAAGCCAGCAGAGACTCTGAAAACCTTAATGGCCCCGTTAGAGCCAGGACCTGAGTCTGCCAACTCAAAACCGGGATCCTGGGGGTGTATACCCCTGCCTGCTCTCATGAGGCTGGACCCCCAGCTCTGTCCCCTGGTGGACAAAGCTGCATTTGCCTCCTCCTCCTAGTCACTCCAGGGAGCTGTGACGGTGAACCCGCGGATCCGTCGGGCTTCCCAGCCTTGAGCTGATCACTTTTAATAAAGGCATCAAAAAGGGAGAAATATCTCCTGCCCTGTTTATTTCAGGCAACTGTAATTAAGTGGGGTGTCTCCCACTCAGGACTCATGGAGCCACAGAGACTCAAGGTCCTGAATCTCGGTGGAACCTCCAAACTTGTGAAAAACAGAGTTCACTCTTTCTAATTTTTAGAAGTTTAATAAAGGATAAAAGAAGGACAAATAAGTAATCCAACACTGGGGTGAGGTAGTTTAAAATAATATTCCCTATATACAGTTACATTGCTGGGGGTTAATGCATATTCATTAGCTTATACATTATTCAAACATTCCTTTGAGTTTTTGATGTTCCAAGAACTCTTTTGTTTGTTTTCAACCTCTGACTTGTCTGCATAACATTCTGCAGAATAGGTTAATATATTTTATTCCTACCTGAAGTTCTGTCCTGTTGTTTCACACTCCCTGATAACAAGTAGTTAATAAATCTTCTCTAGGGTTCTGGTTTCTCTCACTCTTATCTCTTCTCTGTGTGAGAAACAGCATATTGTTTTACATCATTCTGAGTTAGTTACATAAAGGCATTTTTAACATTACATGGTCCCTATTTTAATCATTTTGCTAAAGTCTATAATAGAGTATTTTATTGATGCCTTAAGCAGCTGGAACAGAGGTTAGACAGAGTTAAGAGGAATAAAGAGTGTGAAAAATAGATACTCACTTTTCATGAATTAGAATGGCTTATTAAACCTTATCAAAAATACAACAGAAGACTGAATCAAGAAAATATTATGGCGCTGGGAGCATGTGCTCACCCATGTCACAGACATGTTTTATGAAAAATCCTTTCCTTAGGATTTTTTCTCCTGAGAAGCTGAGCAGCCTCAGGAACAAAATGTAAACTATGATTATCTGCTGCTGTGGAATGCAACAGGTGGATCTGTGATTGGTCCATAATGGTTGTTTCTAATTAATGGCCAATCACAGTCCAGCTGTCTCGGACTGTCTCGGTCAGTCACAAGCCTTTTTTCTAATTCTTTTTATTTTCCTAGCTAGCCTTCTGATGAAATCCTTTTTTCTATTCTTTTAGTAAAGTTTTATAATAATATATATCATAAAATAATAAATCAAGCCCTCTGAAACATGGAGTCAACATTCTCCTCTCTTCCCTCATCCTGGGACCCCTTTGAACACCACCATACCCCCACACAATGGAGTTTTCCGGCCTCCCGCTGGGAGCAGATTAGCCCCTGAGCAGGCTGCATGGTCCAGATAGCTCATTCCTTTACGGGGACAGACTGCCTGGATCCCCAGGCAGCTCTCAGCCGCTGGCAACCTTAGCAAGCTTAAGGGATATCAATTCTTTTAGTGATTATAAGCTCTTTGTGAGTTCAGTTCTAGATCGCAAGGTGCTGCAGGCCGGCCGGCAGAGGCAGACGCAGAGAGAGAAGGCAATCCTGGCGTTCCACAGCAATGTCTTTATTGGGGGGTTGTCACCGACATAGTTTATGAAAAATCCTTTACTTAGGAATTTTCCTCTCCTGAGAGCTGAGAAGCCTCAGGAGCAAACTGTAAACAATTCTTATCTGCTGCTGTGGAATGCCACGGGAAAATCTGTCATTGGCCCCGTCAGACTGTTTGCAATTAAGAGCCTATCACAATTCACCTGTTCGGCCCGTCTCGGGCTGAGAAGACTTCAGTTTACACATTCTTTTCTATTCTTAGGATAGCCTTGGTAGTGAAATCTCTAGCTTTATTCTTTTAGTATAGTTTTTATATCTTATATATCATATCATAATAAATCAAGCCTTCTGATGCATGGAGTCTACTGTCTCGTCTCTTCCCTCATCCTGGGACCCCAGAAAATCACTGAAATAGGGGGTCTGTGAAGGGTTCCAGCGACGGCTCTTCTAATCAAAATGGGCTAAACCAGCCCATTATATAGGGTAAGGGGGGATCAGAAATTGTCCAGTAGCAGGGGTTAAGGAGAAGTGACCTATGGGGTTACAGAGACATAAGCTGGGGTCCGAAAGGTGGAAGAGAGAGGCTTCTTGTTATTTCACCATGACTTGGCATTTCCTATCTTTAAGCCTCTTCTCTCCATGGGGCCCTAGCAGGCCCTGTGCCTGCTACAACTCCACTTTCTGTTTTTAGAAAAAAGAGGTTCCCTATAGTTCTTTTGAAAAAGTGAACAAGGCATGAAAACATAGCTAATACAATAACAACTACAAGGAGAACCCACAACATTCCCTTAACCAAAGATGCAACCCATCCAGATAATCCCCATTGACCAAAAAGGTAATTAACCCAGTCTGGGGTTTTTTCTACTTTCAAGTCCTTCACGAGATCTTTCAGTTTCTGGATGTTCGCGTGGATGGATTCCTCCGTGTGTGAAGAGAGATTGAAGCAGCACATCCCTCCGAAGTCTTCAAACTGTGTCCATGGGCAAGCAGCAGGAATTCAATCGCAGCTCGATTTTGAAATGAAGCATGTCTTGTGGTTTCTTCTTCCTTTAAGAGATCGCTCAGGCAGCAGATGTAGTGTTAGCTTGTTTACTGAGCCAGCGCCCAAGGTGATTTATTTCACCAAGGGCTTTAGCTGCAGATACCCAGGGTAGGAATAGGGAGACAGCAATCTTTTTTGGTTTGTTCCAGTCATATAATTTGGGATCACAATTTTCATCAAATTCAGTGTAGGAACTTTTGTGGCGTTTTGATTCACTTTCTTTTTTTCCGATTAAGTAACGGTGATATTTAGAGTGAGGGTAGAAAGTTTTCCAAGGGTACAGGGACCTCCCTGGAGTCGGGAGGGGACCCCAGCCCATACTCTGTCACCACAGATGAGAAACGTTCCCTTGGGTAATACTTTGGGGTGGAGAGAGGACACAGATATCACATTAGCAGTGTAATTACACCAGTCGGGATAGTTATAGGCTTTGTTAATGGGTGATATGTTTTTCCGATATGTGTTTTTTGTCTGGTCAATTTCTGGCCAATTGTTATTCGGGCATCTGAAGTAAAATTTGACACAGTATGCGGCCTTGGAGGACCCCAACAGGTCCAATTCTTGGGGTTCCTCTAGAGCATTGGGCAGCATTTTTGTCCATTCGTCCCAAGTATCTGCCAGGTTGGGTCTCTTACCTGTGGAGCTCTGAGTTATAGACGGGCCAATGATCTGCTACAAAGGGAATTCCTACTAGTCATGTGAAAAGTGGGTTATCAATGCTTCCCACGGAGAAGCACAGGTTATCCTGTTTTAATGTCTTTGCTAAGGTTACCCAAACATTATGGCTAGGCTGTGGGCTAAACCAGCCGAAGACATACGGTATGGTGAACAACATCCAGGTAGCAGTGAGGACAGCAACAACGGAGATACTTTCCATCTTTGGACAGGAATGGGTCTTCTGATAGTGAATATAAGCAAAATTTGTTATCTTTATGATAGGAGGCGAGGGTTTTCTCCCTTGTTCTTTTCTCTGTTCCTTCCCCTCCTCCCCCTTTTTATTTTCTTTTTATTTCTAAGCTAAGGGAGGGGGAGTGGGTATAAGGTTAAGGGGTTTTGAGAAGAGTTAGGAAAAGGGAATAATAAGGTTTTTTGGGGTAGAAAAGGGGCAACAACATATACTTCAGAGAACACTTTTGTGTTCAGGCTATCTTTGGCTTATGGTTTGATGCAGCAGAATGTTATTCAGCTTTCTGTTTTGTCTGCTGTCACGTGATGGGACGGTCTGTTCTTCTGTTTGTAGATATTTGGTCACGTCTTCGTCTCCAGGAAGAACTGCTTTGGTTTTGAGGAGGTCTTGTGTTTGACTCAGGAGAATTCTTGTCCCTGTTTGTAGTGTTTGCAGTGCCTAGGTATGGTTTTATGTTTTTTCCTGGGTACCATCTTGGACCAGATGGTAGTAGCACACACGCATATCCTCTGCCCCAGGTAATCAACTGGAAAGGCCCAGAAATTTGGTGCATTTCGGGGTCCTTCACGAGCACGGGTGGTTTCTCAGTGAGCTTTGCTTGGGTAAAATTTGCGAAGTGGCAAAGTATTGGTGGGTCAGGCTCTGATGCTGTACAGTTTAGGAAGTTGATGACATAGAGAGCCTTGCAAAGTCTTTCCACTGGAGATATGATTCTCCTGTCTCTGTTCTGTTGATTAAGGACTCTTTTGAGGGTTTGATGTGTCCTTTCCACAATGGATTGTCCTGTGGTGTTGCAGGTATGCCTGTCTTGTGTTCTATCCCCCACTCACTAAAGAACTCCTTTAACTTACAGGAGGTATAGGCAGGTCCATTATCTGTTTTGATCTCCTTTGGTACTCCTAGGGTGGCAAAGGTGAGGAGGAAATGTTTTATTGTGTGCTGCGTAGTTTCTCCTGGATATGATGATGCAAATACTGCTCCTGAAAACGTGTCGACCGATACATGCACGTATTTTGACCTTCCAAAAGGTGTGAAGTGAGTCACATCTGTCTGCCAGAGCTGGCAGCTGTTCAGACCTCGGGGATTGACTCCCGTCCCCATAGATGGTATCTGATAGTTTTGACAGTTTGGACATGTAGCAACAATAGCTTTTGCTTGATCTTTTAAAAGCCTGAACATTCTGATAAGGGCAGGTACATTTTGATGAAAAAATGCATGTGACAACTTTGCCTGGGAAAAGATGCTAGGAACATTGGCAGTTTCTAATGCCGTGGCTAATGCATCGGCTTTCCTGTTCCCTTCTGCAATGAAACCTGGGAGGTCAGTGTGTGACCTCACATGCATTATATGGTAAGGTTACTTTCTGTGGGATATTAAGTGTATTAATTTAGAAATCAATTGGTATAATTTTGGATTGGAAACCTCTTTGAGAAGAGCATGTTATGATCTCATAGCTATGCCAGCAACATAAGCTGAATCTGTGACCAAATTAAAGGGTTCGTTTTTTAACTTTTCAAAGGCTCTGACAACAGCTGCTAACTCTGCAGTCTGTGGAGATCCCTCTACTATTTGTATGTCAGATTCCCATTTTTGTGTTCGAGGGTCTTTCCATGACATTACAGACTTGTGGGAAGACCCTGAGCCATCTGTAAAGATGGTTAGGGCTTTGAGAGGTGTTTTACTTTTGACTAATTTTGGGGTCAGATGAAAGGTTACATCAGGATTAAAAATTTTGTGTTTTGGGACCTGAACTGAAATTTGGCCTGTGTAGCTATCTAGGAAAAACTGGAGATTTTCACTGTTCTGGAGCAAATTCTCCAAGTCCCCAGTGGTCAGCGGCAAATATATGCATGCATGTGAACTCACACCCTGCAAGAGAGCAGAGGTGAGTTCTAGCCTTTTTTATTAAATGGGCCATGATTTCTTGGAAGGTGGTAATTGTCTTTGTAGGTTGGTTGTTTGTAAAAATCCATTCCAGGATCAGCAAAGGGTCTCGAAGCTGAGTGTCCCAATGGAAAATCAGTCCATAGAGTCAAGGTGCTTTTCCCAGAATGACGAAATGGAAAGGCAGGCTGGGCTCGAAGTGATGGGCTTTGCATGAAGACAGGGCTTCTTGGACCTTGGTGATGGTGTCTCAGGCTTCTGTTGTGAGAGTGCGTGGAGAGTCCAGGTCTCTGTTGCCACAGAGAAGGTTGAACAGGGGAGTGAAGTCCTCTGTTGTAATTCCTAGCAGTGGACATACCCTGAATGGATCCGCAAAGACTGAAAGTCTCTCAAGGTTTTTGGGTCATCTCAGATGGCGAGGTGCTGGGGTACAATGGTCCTTTCATGGATCTGGAATCCAAGATAAGTCCATGGGTTGGTGTACTGTATTTTGTCCTCACAGATCTCTAATCCTGACTTTTCTATGGTTTCAATGGTCTTTTTAACTGCTTTGTCTAAGTAAGCTTTTTCTGATGCACAGATCGGGATATCATCCATATAGTGGTAGATGATTGCATTGGGGAATTGTTGAGATAAGGCACGAAATGATGATACAGACACTGCTGCTCTCGAGGGGAACAAAAAAAAGGACTTTTATTTTCTGACTAACATTTATAGTTTTCTAAAGGTGACAGTGGATTGGAGGGTGACAGTGCCACCTCTCCAATGCCACTGGACAGACTAAGGGTCCATCAATTCTCTCCACCTCTATGAAAGAATGCAAAACATAGGTTATTTACAGAATTGTGTGTGAGAAAGTTTGTTGAAAGAATATAAACATCAGAAGGCTTTACAAAGTTTTACAAAATCAGGGCGACAGGGAATAAGTTCCCAATGGGAGACAGAATGTGATCAGCGTGCCACTGGCATATAGTAGGTGAGTTTTTCATTCCTTGAGGAAGATAACACCAATGACACCTTTTGAGTGGAGTCTCTCTGTTAAGAGAGGGAACGGAGAAAGCAAACTGCGGAGCGTCCTGGGGGTGCAGCGGAATGCTGAAGAAACAGTCTTTAATATCTATGATGGCAAGTGTCCAGTCTCTAGGCAGCATCGATGGGGAGGGCAGGCCAGGCTGGAGGGGGCCCATGTCCTTGATGACCTCACTGATTTTGTGAAGGGTATGCAGGAGTCTCCACCTGTCTGTTCCAGGCTTTTGCAGTATGAAGACTGGAGAGTTCCAAGGACTGGTGGGCTTTGGCAAACAGTTCTTCCATGAGGGCTTGTAGTACGCACAGCTTTCCTTTAGAGAGGGGCCTCTGTGTGATCCAGATTGGGTCATGGCATTTCCAGGTGAGACGAGGGGTATCTGGTACTGCACGCTCTTCAGTGGCCCCGACTAGAAATCCCGAGTGGGAATGCATAGGGAAGCCCCCCACTGGGATAGACCGTCCCTGCCCCAAAGGGTGATGGGAACCCTTACCACAAATGGGTGGATGGTTGCCAACTTGCCTTCAGGCCCTTTGATGTTGGATGTTGTTCTTGCTCTGCATAGACACTGAGACTCCACCAAACCCTGAAATCATGCCTGCAACAGGTTGCAGTTCCCAGTTTGCTGGCCATTCTGAGCGAGCGATGATGGTCACGTCAGCACCGGCATCCAGCATCCCTGGTCAGTAGATCTTCTCTGCAGGAAAGACGGCACTCGATGGTAGGCTTGCTTGGTCCCACAACTCATGCCCACATTGCTGTAGGGTTGAGAGGAAGCTGTTCCCTGTGATTCCTTGGGAGTAGAAAGGCTTGTGTGATCGGAGTTCCCCTTGAAAGGAAAAATGGTAAGTCTGTGCAGTACACCTGGACAGAGATTTCTTGTCCCGAGTGCACTGTTTGTACTTCTGGAACAATGAAGATTTCCTCTGGTCCATGGAGAGTGTCACCTATAATTAAGATGTTGGAAGGACCACCTTTTGACCCATGCTTGCCTGTGGGAACACGATAAACATCATTATTATTAAAGTAAATGGACAGAGCAGTTACCAGCTGGCACCAGATTCCCATCTGTATTGCTCTGTGTGTTGGATCCTCTTCATGTGATCTGGAATCTCCTGGGACGATGCCTGGTTGTGTCTGGACAGCTTTTGATTTGTTGTCTTTGCGTAGGGCCTGATTGCGCTCCGCTGGAAGTTTTCCAAACGCTGCTGGTAGCGCTGCTGATTCTGGGGTCTTTGATAGGTGTTACGGGAGTTTCAGGTAGGTGACTTGTCTGGGCAGTCCTTTTTAAAATGTCCGAAGTCTCTTGCAGTGAAAGCAGTGGGCCTGGTCTTTGGAAGCCACTACTGCATATGCACCAGAAACTCCTTCTGCAATACCCTTAGCAACTGCTTGGGTCACTGTATTTTCAGTGGACAAGTGACGTGTACAGCTTTCCACCATTTGCTCTATGGTAGGTTCTGTATCCAAGGGTAGGGCCCTCAGAATTGTTTTACACTGTTCATTAGCATTGCTCATGGCAAGTTTACACTACAGTCCTTCTCTTGTCTCTGTGCTCTCTATCTGTTTTTCCAGAGCATCCATAATTCTGTCCACAAACTTGATAAAGCTTTCATGTCCTCCTTGTTTAATATTAGAAAAGTGTTGGGTAGGGATAGAGTCATCTGGGGTGAGAAGTAAGGAGGTTTTGTTGCAATAGCCAAGTCTTGTAGTGCTGCCTTAGGTAAGGTGTTAGCTTGGTCAAAGGGTTTCTGTAAATCCCCTTCCCCAGCCAGCTGTTCGTCTGTTAAATCTGGCCTATTTGCATCTCTAGCATAGGTGTCTGATAATGTTCTTAATTGTCTTTTCCAATGCCTTTCCTATAGCATATATTCTGCCGAGGAAAAGAGGCAGTGGGCAATATTTTTAACGTTGTACGGTACTAAAACGTGCCGAGAAGATAGCTTCTAGGAAATTTCTAAAAATATGTGAACTTCTATCATGTTCTTTGGCTATATTTCATAGTTGTACAAGTTCTTTAATTGTGTTAAGTTCCCACCTTGTTTTAGTGGTGGCACCACCTCTTTTACCCTTTGTACAAATTACAGGGAAGGAGGAATTCTCTGAGCCAGTTCCCAATCCCCTGCCTGAGTCGCTTCCTTTTTTATTAGAGCCCATGGATCAATGTCCTCTGTATCAGAATCGGGCTCGCTGTCACTACTGTCCTTAGCTGAGGAGTGACAGTGAGCAGGTGGTGCAGTATGCTTTTTTTGGATGTGTTGGAGTGAGTTTTCAGGGGTGTAGGGAACTGAAGAAAGTGTGAAGAGGCACATGGCAGAACCTGGCCCCAGGGAGACAGTAGCAGAGTGGCAATGGCGGCGCTATGGGTGGCACAGCCTGCACAGGACTGAGGCGCGTGGAGGAGTGAGGTGCCACCGTGGGGGTTCTCAGAGGCGCCGTTCGGGGGACCCTGAGGGTGGGTGGGCGGCTGCAAAGCCTGGGGATGAAGGCAAGGGAAAAGTGGGGCAGACGAAGCGGTGGGATTGGAAGGGGCTGCCACTGCCACAGTGGGCATGATGGGGAGTGCAGCATGGTTTGCCTGAGCTGTGGCCGGCAGGCAGGCAGGGAGAAAACCACTTGCTGCGACAGGAATGGTAGCGGAGGTAGGGAGACCCAGGGCGTGGGTGAGGTGCACAGTGGCAGGGGTAGGGGGGCGTCACGGTGGACTGCGTGGAGATGTTGGGGGGGGGGGGTGGATCCGATAGAAACCGGAAGGTGATAGCGCAGGGGTAGGATGCAAGCAGCATTTAGTGGAATGTGCAATAGGTGGAGTGGAATCTGTGCTAGCCGCGTCCGGGGGAAGAGCGGAAGGATAGGCAGGCTCCTCGGACCCTGCAGGTGCAGAGAGGGTGGGTGGTCGCCGTGCATATGCCGTGTTCCCTGTCCCAGGTAGGAGGCCAGAGGGTGGAGCGGCCCCAGAGACAGTGTTTGGACCTGGAGAAAGCAGAGGATAGGATTCAGAGACTGAGAGAAGACGAATGTTATCTGTGTTACTAGCATTTGAAGGGAGAGTCTCTGGTGGGACAGATAAGGTCAGAATGCCCTCAACAGGGGTAGATTGCAAAGAAATTGAGCTCTTTATATGTGTTTTTTCAACCGCTTTGGTTATAGAATGAAAAAGAGGTAAAAACCGAGTTCCAGAAAAACCTTCATTAGATTAGAGAGTATATATTCTTGTCCCCTCCAGCAGTAGAAAGAGAAATAAAAAAGAAAAACAAATGAAAAAAGAACACAGGGGGTTAAAAAGCAGAGAACTCCCAAGGGAACTCTCTCTTGGTTCCAGTCAGTGAAAGAGGTCAGGCCTCCCCTGCCCAGCCATGGGCTGGGCGGGGGAGAGGAAGCCATATGGCCTGGGTTGAGGTAGGCCAGAGTCCCTGCAGGACGGAGGGGTGGAGAAACACTGAGAAACATTGGGCAGCCCCCCCCCTCCCGCCCCCTGCCAGGAGAGGGAGAGGGACAGAGCCTGTGCCTGTGCCACCTTGAAGCTTGATATCATGTGCCAGACACATGGCTGAGAAGGAGAAGGGCGGGGGCGGGGGGGGGGGGGGGGGGGGTGCAGCGATAAGATGCCCGGCCACTGTGGGAGCTCTGGGCAGGCAGAGCTCAAGATTTTAACCCTTTTCTTGGACAATGAAAACTTCGCGGAACATTAACCCTCCTTGATTTGAATGAGAAGTGAGACAGACGTGAAATAGAAGGAAATGGGCAAGTGTGGTGAAGGTCTGAGCAAGTGAAGGATGTCAGACGAAGATGGGGAAGAATCCTAGGTGGGAGGAGATGATAGAATGGCCTTTGGCTGGACTTTTCTTGCATAACCATAGATGGAACCGATTTCCTGTAACATGGAGACTGCATTTAGGGGGAGGCAATGGCTTGAGCCAAGAGAGTGACCTGCTGCAGTGATGCTGAGTGCAGGAGTGAAGAGAACAGAGAAAGATGAGGAGGCTGTGGTGTCCCCTCTGTCTTCAGGGAAGAAGAATCTCTGTTCTCAAGACCCTTGGCCCCAGGGGACTGAAAATGGGGGGGACGGACCTTTGTCCCGAAAGTGAAAAACTGTTGCTTTCTTGGTACTTGGAAAAGCATCCTTAAAATGAAACCCTATAAGAAGTTTTGGTCCATGAATGGTGGTGAGAGCACTGTACATGGAAGGAAGGAAGATGTCACGATGGCAGATTTTCTACAGACGGTGTTGTGTGACATGGAAACACAAGAGGTTTCAAATGTGTTTCCTGGGGAAGACTATGGTAC
>NC_066342.1:3313995-3403060 GCF_022539315.1 Serinus canaria | reverse complement strand
TCACTTGCATCACCTGCGAAGAATTAACACCATACTGGTCTACTTTTGACTGGAGATCTTGCACAACCCTCCATGCAAAAGCCTGATGGCTATCTTCTTGTCCTGAATTAGGAGCAGCTTTGAAAACAGGAAAAGCCACAGGCCCACCAGAAGCAGCAGCAGCAGCCATCTCCATCCTTTTAGGTGGACCTATTTTCTCTAACAAATTCCAATCTCCTACTTCAGCTGCTTTCATTCTCATGTGTTCCCAAAATTGCAAAGGGTGCCGAGGAGTCACAGCCACCTGGCAGGGAGGCAGAGTCCAAGAAACAGCAGACCTGGATCTGCTATGAGATCTAACAGAAACAGATTCCTGCGTCTTTTTAGATGTACTTATAACTGGCAGTTCATCCTCAGAGCTATCACTAGACAGAGAAGGACAATGTTAAGGATTGCATTTGTTCTACTAGTTCGGGAGGGAGGGGGGAGCAGATGGCTCAACGGGGGGTGGAGCCGAGGCTGACGGCTCGAAGGGGGGCAGAGAAGGGGGCGGATGGCTCAAGGGAACACGGAGAGGAGGCAGGTGACTCGAAGGAGGGCAGAGGGGGGGCAGACGGCTCAAAGGAAAGGGCGGGGGAGGGGGGGGGAGAGGAGCCGATCCACGGGAGTGTGGGGGAGGAGCAGCCGACCAAAGGACAGGTAAGGGAGGAGCAGCTGATCCGCGGGAGGGTTAGGGGGGAGCAGCCAACCGAGGAGAGGGGGAGGGGGGAGCAGACGGCCCAAGAAGAGACAGAAGGGCTGATGACCCAGCCTGTTTTTCACTTTGCTTCTTCTGTGACTTCATTTTTGCTAATTGCTGTGCAGGTGTAAGATACTTTGGTTTAACACTCAGTTCAGCTAACTGCTGAGCAGGTGAAGTATACACAGGTTTAATATAGTCTTTTGCAGATAAATACCGAGGAACAGTCTTAGCCTTCCGTTTGATTCTCATGATAGCAAACCCTGGGGAAACCTCCACAGCAGCTGCAGCAGCCTCCTCGGGGGGGTGGGGTATATCGACAGGCTCACCTCCATCTTCCTCCTGTTTCTCTACTCCAGTTTCTTGCTCTAATTCCTGCTCCTCCAATTCCTCTCCTCTATCTTGTTCTACTTTCCATTCCTTCAATGACTCATACAACAGTCTCCAGGTAGTAGCCAAATCAACAACCGTCTTATCCCCCTTAGATATCATTTCCCATAGTCTCTTCCCCAACCTTTTTCCATGCCTGGACACTGAAGGCAGTGTCGGCATCAGCTTCAAAGTCCTGTGATTTACACCATATCAGTAAACCACGAAGATCATAATCAGAAGTTTGAACATTTTTTCTTTTCAGTTAAGTTTTCCACGTGGACAAAACAGTCATTTCCTCTTTTGATAAATTATTTCCCGTTATTTTTCCCAGTCGCTCACCTCAAATCAGACGTCTGAATTAGGTCCAGACCTCCGCAGCGTCCCTGCTGCCTTCACTCATTTTTAGGGTACCCTTCAAATTTTTTTTTCCTCTCTTTTTACAGTCCAGTTGCAATCACGGCAGACGGCCACCAGATGTCATTATAGAGCATGACACAGTACGGAAACACACGACTCCATCAAATGGTGCAAGAGAGAGAGGGAGATTTATTACAGCAACGTTGCTTTTATGCTTTTTCAAGACACTGACACCCATCCAACATACACATTCAGTGCCCATTGGTCATAAGAGAGAAACAAAGTTCCCAGTAGGTGATCAGGGAGCCACATCACTCTGAGCCAGCCAGAGTCCGTATCTCTTAACTTTCTCTACTTCATCCTGTCTCCTTGGTAACAACCTTGGTCTTCTTTCAGGAGAGATATGGGGCTTCCTTATCTTCAGGAGGCCCTTGCTAGCTCACAAGGACAGTACAGAATGTCTTTCCTACATCTTATCTCCAATTGAATCCCCTCATTAAGCCATCATATTGAGTAAAGGTAAATTTGGTCCTGAGACAATAACCTTTGAGGAATATAATGCTAAACAACCCTGCCTTCTTTACTCGTGGGATTCACTGTTAGACCCGTTATACACACCAGATGTATATGAAGGAAAATATACCACAGTTTTTAGCCCCTCCTGGTGTGTGCAACTTCCTAACATAACAAATATAATTCCAGTCAACTGACAAAATTTCATTTGGGCATGGTCTGCACAAACATTTCTTAAAGGAAAATTTAGACAATCCAAATTTACTGTGCCTCATGTAGAAGATAGTCCTCTCTTCAGCTGCTCAAAGGTTAGAGCATGCACAAAGGTTAGAGCATGCAAAGAAGGACCTGGACATCCTCCAGAAATGTGGTTTTCACTTAGAATTTGAACATCAATAAGGGATATGTGTACTTGTTGGGGATACCCCCAAAAGGCTAGAGAAATCAAGATGAGTCCAGTAACTCCACTTACAAATACCTTCTCAACCAATGTGGAGTTCCCTTTACCCATTACCCAGTCCATGGTACCACAATGAATACTAAGCCAAAAATCACCATCCTTGACTATGTAGATAAAACTAATTGTAAACTTGCAAAATATATAGCCTCTCTTGGAATGGCTTGGAGATTCTCTGATGGGAAATTTTATTTGCATTTGTCATTAGAACATGTTGGACTTAGGCATGGAATTGGAATTCCCTCCCTTTGCCCCAGACGTGTCTTTACTTTCACTAAAGTGTCTAGAGAACATCAGTGTCCCAGTGTTCCCTCTTCAAAGGCAAAACTAAGACCAGAATAGGCAGTTGAGGGAATTGACTTTCCAGATTTCTATACCACTGGACAAAAAATATCCCTATTCCTGGAAAATGTCTTTGCTCCCTATGACACCTTAAAAAGAGACCAATTTGTATTAGAAGATATTACCTGGCAATTAAGTGTATTAAGCAATTGGACACAACATGCATTTGGAGAATTAAAAACCCAAGTCCAGCAAACTACTAAAATGACTATGCAAAGTAGATTAACCATAGGTATGATATTGTTAAAGGAACGAGGAATTTGTGGAATGTTAAATTTGACAGAAACTGAGTATTGTATAACAATTCATAATGCCTTTACCTCTATTGACGAGGCACAGCTTAGATGAGAGAAATAAGTAATCGTACTGTCACCAAAACTACAGGAAAAACAAAAACCCTCCAACAACATTTTTAGTGTTAGAGAATCAAGGCATTACTTTATTCTGACCAGGATATTGTTCTGGCCAGTATGCGCAACAGAAATCATCTTGTCAGGAAAATTCCACAAACACCAGAGATTTATGTCCAAAAAGGAGACAGAGGAGTCCTGCAACTTTATTTGAATAAAGGGAGAGAGTGCACTGGGGTCACATGCCCATGGGGTTTTCTCTCTCGGGGTTTCTGAGATTACAGCCTCCTTTAATCCTAAACTCATGGCTGCATGTTGCCCTCTTCCTTTCCCCATTGGATGAGTTACTAAGAAGGTACAGCCTTCCTGAACACATACCACATATTCCCCCCCTTGAACCTACTATTTTACGCAAAAGTTCAGAAATTGAGGTTTGTGCAGACCCTTGTCAGTTTCAGGAACTCTCTGGGCTCTGTAACAAACCTGCTGCCCAAAGTTAATAGATATATTAAGACCCATTTCAAAGAGGTTAACACCCATACCTTCACCCATCAAATTGTTTGTAAAGACATTAGCTTTCCTCTCAATCCCTCTTCTTATTTCTCAATTAGTCATCACAAACCCTAGTTATTATTAACCCTTTTTAACAACCTGGAACATTTGAAACACCCCCTCCTGACTTTTTCATGCCTGTTCCCTGCACCAGGTGGGGCAAGTAAATACAGAGAATAAAATAGACAATGACAGTTCATATTAGCCCATTAATCACTAGGAGTCCTTGTCTGTGGCTACAGATAGCCGCGGTCTCCCATCCTTTTCTTCCAGTTGAGAAGTCCAAATCTCCAGGGCTTTTGAGACCTTGACCTGAGTATGAGGGGTCCACCCATGTTCAGCTGTCCTGACTGCTGTTCATGCCATCCTGGTTGGATGTTAGGAAGAGCAAAGTCCAAAGGCAGTGTCTATGTTGACTGGGCTTCCTGTCAAAGAGATTTAATGAGACACAGTATCTTGGCCACATACTGGTTTAAATATACATCTTCATCTCCCTGCCACACTGAATGGTAATTCAAAGGGAAATTATTTCCTTGGAGTTTGGCTATTATTCTTGCCAAAGCTAATTGCAAAAGCCAGACCCATGGCATCTTAGTTTCTGTCACCAGCTTCAAAGGGTGTTTATTTATTCCTCCATTCATCCTATCTACTTGACCTGAATTCTTAGGTTGCCAGGAGGTATTGAGGTTCCACTGAATTTTCAAAGCAGTCATAATCCCTTGAAGGATCTGATGCCCAAAACTAGGCAAGAAAATAAATATCTATAGTCAGACAGCTAGAGTAGGTATTTGTTTATTCAGTGCTGGGAGTGAGGGGGATCTCTCTGGCAAAAACTCACTCAATCTTCTTTTGCCTTCAGTTACATTTTAAAAGTCCTTCTGCGCAACATCACAATAACAACATATCATTAGCATACTCATATTTGCATAAAGCTGTGTCATGGTTTTACAGCAGTTTGCTGCTTTTGCACATGCGTCAGTTCCTTCTGTGGTGGTCATGAACTTTCTGGTGGTCTTTTGATGAAGGCTTTTGTAGTCTTCTTCATGTTTGAACTTTTTACCTCTATCTTCAGTGCATGCCTGGCACTTCTTGTTTTTCATTCTAACTTGTTCTTAGCTAATTTTGCAGCTTGCAAGTTCTGTTAAAACTTGCTATCTTGCTTTTGATGGCACTTGTCTCACTTGCTCTGCTATCTGTCTTGCTTTACTTGCACATCTTGTTACAATATTACTTGTGGTTAACCTTTTTTTACATACCACTTAGGATTCAAATCCCCCCTTTTTACTTTTGTGAATTCTTTCACAAATAATTGTGGGTTTATGCTCCAGAAATATTTTCCTCTTTCTGCTCTATGTCTCAATTCATATCTCTTCGAATCATCATAAGATATTGTGGTTTGCTGACAGCACCACAAAAAGCACTGGCTAAATATGCATGTACACAAAATGATTATTCCTAACAACAGGATTCCCATGAATAATTGTTTCAACAAATTTAGATTAGGGAGCCAAAATGTGTCTCCCATAAGTGAGTTGACCAAGATGTATCATCCTTTGTTACTGTCCTGGGTTGACAAGGAAGTGAGTTTTTCGGGAAGTTATGGTCAAACAAATCAGTGAATTCAGATTTGAATATTGGCACCTGGTGTGGCCACTGATGACATGGATACACCTCTGAGACCACAGGGGGTTAAAAAGCAGAGAACTCCTAGGGGAACTCTCTCTTGGTTTCAGTCAGTGAAAGAGGTCAGGCCTCCACTGCCCAGCCATGGGCTGGGTAGGAGAGGGGAAGCCATATGGCCTGGGTTGAGGTAGGCCAGAGCCCCTGCAGGACGGAGGGGTGGAGGAACACTGAGAGGCATTGGGTAGCCCCCCCCCCACCCCCCCCCCGCCAGGAGAGGGAGATGGAGGAGAGAGACTGTGCCTGTGCCACCTTGAAACTTGATATCATGTGCCGACAGCATGGCTGAGAAGGAGAAGTGGCGGGGGAGGGGGGGGGGGGTGCAGCGATAAGGTGCCTGGCCACAGTGGGAGCTCTGGGAAGGCAGAGATCGAGATTTTACCCCTTTTCTTGGACAATGAAAACTTCGCGGAACATTAACCCTCCTTGATTTGAATGAGAAGAGAGACAGACATGAAATAGAAAGAAAACGGGCAAGTGTGGTGAAGGTCTGAGCAAGTGAAGGATGTCAGACAAAGATGGGGAAGAATCCTAGGTGGGAGGAGATGATAGAGTGGCCTTTGGCTGGACTTTTCTTGTATAACCATAGATGGAACCGATTTCCTGTAACATGGAGACTGCATTTAGGGGGAGGCAATGGCTTGAGCCAAGAGAGGGACCTGCTGCAGTGATGCTGAGTGCAGGAGTGAAGAGAACAGAGAAAGATGAGGAGGCTGTGGTGTCCCCTCTGTCTTCAGGGAAGAAGAATCTCTGTTCTCAAGACCCTTGGCCCCAGGGGACTGAAAATGGGGGGGACGGACCTTTGTCCCGAAAGTGAAAAACTGTTGCTTTCTTGGTACTTGGAAAAGCATCCTTAAAATGAAACCCTATAAGCAGTTTTGGTCCATGAATGGTGGTGAGAGCACTGTACATGGAAGGAAGGAAGATGTCACGATGGCAGATTTTCTACAGACGGTGTCATGTGTGACATGGAAACACAAGAGGTTTCAAATGTGTTTCCTGGGGAAGACTATGGTACAAGAGAGGCTCCTCTCTCCCTTGATGAACTGAGAATTGATTATCTGAGGGTTGGTAACTTGACTGAGAATCTAAGGTTTCATCTCAGTGTGTTTGGGTGGAAACTGGGTGGGGGGAGGAGGAATGTTTCGGAAGAATTTCATTTTGAATTTTGTGTGTGTTCCTTTTGTTATAGTTGTAGGTTAATAAAGTGGTGTTTTTTTTCTTTATTTCTAAGCTTGAGCCTGCTCTGCTCTGCTTCTGGTCGCATCTCACAGCACTCATTTGAGAAAAATATATTTTCATGGGTGCACAGGCACTGCGCCAGCATCAAACCATGACAGTTACTTCATGGAGTATCTTTGCATGTTGCCAGATTGTATATATATCTGTTGTTATTTGCCCTGATTGGTCTATATAAGTGTGGAATCCTCAGGAACTTTCCCCCTCAGGGAATTTCCCTGAGCCCTCCCCTGGAAAGACTTATCAGAGAGTCTCTCTTCACCTGGGTGGATGGAAAAGACTTCCCCAAGGAGTCTTGCATAACATTGATCCATCGCAGTTCCTGCCCCCATATGTCTCAACTTCCCCTAGTTTCTGCTTTCCCTGTTTCCTCATTGGTTTTGGTACCCCTGGTGGCTAGCCCCTTCTTCCCTTGGTGTCAGGACCCAGGACATCCCTCTGGCTGTCCTGAGCAGCCAAGACCCCTGCCAGGGGTCTCAGAGACCCTGGCACAGAGCCCAACATGCCTGCGGTTTTGATTATGACCCGTGGAGCAAGTTACCAACCTTAGATGAAGGTCTGTAAGCCACGAAAAATTAAGTAGAATGATAGTGAATTTAGCACAGGGTGAAAAAGTAGATTTTGGGGTTTCTAGAATGGAGGACCAGGGGACAAGATGGAGGGATCTGGGCGTGTCCTGCCTTTCTCCTTCTTCTTCTTGGCCTCCATCTTCTGCTGTGATGTTGGCACTTTTAGATTGGTTTAGAGTAGAAGCTCACTGTCTAACATAAATAATAGGTATTGGAAAATAATTGTAAACATTGTATACATAGTATTTAGTATAAAGACATAACACCGCCCCGGGGGCAGGCAGAGTGTCCTGGGCTGTCTGGCTGAGTGGACCTCAGCAGGAAAGGAGAAAAAATTTTATAGATGAAGAACAATAAACAACTTTGAGACTGAGAACTGAAGAGCTCTGGTTCCTCCTTCGAGTGCCAGGCTGGGAAAAGAGACTTTCGAATTTTTGCTGGGGTCACTCAGATCAGCGAGAGGTCCCGGGACATTTTGGCGTCCCTGGGTGGGTGGTTGGCAAGCAGCTTCACCACCGGCCATCAGCCACTGAAACCCAGCCCGAGAAGAAAACAGGCACTCTCAAAAAAAATTCCAGACAGAACTTCTCGACCTCTGCTGAGAATATTTGTCTCAAGCCTGATCCGGAAGGAGAAGGACCAGAAGCCGGCCCGGAAATGCCCCCACCTGCAAGCTGCTGGACAGTGACCAGGACAAACTCCAGACTGACCTTGCTGACGACTCAGCTTTTTGATAAGAAAGGTCAAAATTGAGAACATGGAGGGCACATAATCCCAGGAATAACTTAACATCTTGTCAGCCCTACAGGGTGTGGCAGCCACACATCCTGTGGAAATTTCTGAAAAAGAGCTTAAAGACCTCTTATTGTGGGTACGGTGTAACTACCCGCACTCAGAAACCCGTCTGTTGTTCAAAATAGGCTTTTGGCAAGAGATCAACAGACACCTTTATCACTTAGCTACAAGAAGAGATAAGATAGCTGTAAAGTTGTTACCATCTGCAAGGGTCATGTTAGAAGCAACCACAAAAAACAGCAGGAGGGCTGCCAGCCAGCAGCAGAAAGCCCAAATTCTCACAGGGCTCAGGGGGAGGGAGTCGCCCTGCCAGCAGCAGGCTGCACTTGTCCTCACCAGCCTCGGGGAGGCAGAAATTGCTCCCATTGAGGGGGAGCAGGAAGGAATGCCATCACCTCTGAGGTTCATGGTTTAATAAGTAGCAATATGTTTGTTCATTAATTAAATCAATGGCTAAATAATTTTACAATATAAAAGCAATAGCTAAATAGTTAAAACCACTTGTTCAGCAGAATACAATATGTACCTATATGCAGCCACATATGGTAAGCATTAACCTAGCAAGAATTGCTTAGTTGCAGAAAACGTATAGTGCCTTTAGAGAGTTTTCACTTTATAGATATGCCTTATAAGGGAAGGTTCACCCAGTGGTCAAAGAGGAAGACTTGGGGCCTTCATCCAATGACCACCAGAAGGCAGAAAAAGACCCCCTAGCAACCAGAGGAGCAAGCACAGAAGACAGAACACGTCATTCATGAACCCGGGAGAAGAAGGCAATAAAAGGCAAACCTTGGGGATGGAACGGTGCATGCCTTAGGAGAGCGAGACTCTCGGCCGCCCAGCACTGTTCTTTGCTTGCCACTGCTTGCTTTTTAATCTAATAAATTCTTATTAGAAAAAGAGATTTACATGGTAAAATTCTCATTTATGACTGTTGGGGAAGATGAAACAGGAAAGCCTTACAAATATGATTGCCTGGCAAAAGATTTTGTGAATATAGAAACTATAAGCGAGATTGAAATGAAAGCAAGCTTTGACATCCCTTAGTTACTGAACAACGGGAAAACAATGGTGGGGCCGGATGAAGGTAATCCCCTCTTGATGAAACAATACCCTCTGCAAGCAGGCAGGTCCAAGGGTCAGAGCAGACCCTGCCAGCTTGGCAGAAGGGGTCCGAAGAGTAGATTTAGGGTTTAAAATGTACCACAATATGGTAATGTAGTGATTCTTATAGGCTGTATGTAAATGCTATAGGATTTGTATGCTCTACTAGATTGGTTAGCAAGAATCTGAATATTCAACACAGAAGATGATTTATTGTATTGTAACGGGAACTTCGCTCTCTTGCTCTCTTGCTCTCTTGCTCTCTTGCTCTTGCTCTCTTGCTCTCTTGCGCTCTTGCTCTCTTGCTCTTGCTTTCTTGCTCTCTTGCGCTCTTGCTCTCTTGCTTTTGCTCTTGCTCTTACTTTTCTATGCTCTTAGCTCTTGCCTTTTACGTTCTTACCCTCTCATCCTCTCTCTTCTCTCGGGCCTGCTCCGAGCTGCAGCTGGCAGCTCCCAGCAGGGCCCTGTACCCACACCCTTTGCAATAAACCGCAAGTTCCACGACTTGGCTTCAGAGATCTCTCGTCTCCGTCCGTCCCGGCCGTGCAACCTCCAGTCTCGCCTACAATGACAATTTGGTGCAGTGACTTGGATCCAGGAAACGGGGTCCAGAGGCTTCTGGGAGGCGCCCCCACCTTTTTGGTGGGCCCTGGGGATCGCCTGGGCCACACGGTAACCTGGACCTGACAAACCTAAATTCGGTGAGCAAGCAAAGAGTATACTGGTAACCCTGTAGTCTTTGTGCACGAAGACCTGAACGAAGACGCAGGAAGCGTGAGTATAAGTTGTAAAACCGTTTGTGTTGCGGCTTCGGCGTGGTGGCCTGGTTCCGGGCACCGGCATGGTGACCCAAACCGATAGGGTCACTCGGTCCAATGCTACAGACACCAACGTGGTGGATAGAAAAATGGCGTTTATTGCAGGGTCTCAGGGGTACTTATGGCTTGGGTAGCCTGTGTCATTTCCCTGACTCATGTCCGGCTGGGAGCGGCCGGGTGTGGAGCGATGGTCAGACTGCAGGGTGAGGAGGGGGCTTCCTAACTACCCGTACAGCCCGAGATCTTCCGCCCGCAAGATCCCTAATTCTCCCACACGTTCGGTTTGGGTTGGGAATCCCAGAGCACAGTGAACGAGACGTCCAATTGCTGGCGGAGTGAGAGGGACCCTCTTGTAGTGCGTTTCCCGTCGCCCGCGAGGGACCAGGCCACGAACGAGGGGCATGAGTGAGTGTGTGAAGGTGCTCTGGAAGATGGGAGAGAAGGAAAGCAAGCCTTCTGATCCCATGAGGGAGGGTCCCCAGGTTTCATTACCCCTGATACCAGGAGATAGTCCCTTAGGGTTAATGATCAGGTATTGGGATGATTTTCCTTCTAAAAAAGGGAAGGATAAAGCGAAGATGATAAACTATTGTATGGTAGTGTGAGGAGGAAAAAGATTGGACTCCGGGAGCGTATATTGGCCAGTGTTTGGATCGTCCGAAGACTGGGTTTGCTAGGCTTTGAACATATATGTAAATTCCAAGGAACCTGTTAACCCAGAGGAAAGTGAATATGCCAAACTCTGGTTAATTGGAAGTAATAATTCAGTGACTAGACTCTTCCCCCTCTCAAACACGCAGGCTGAAAATAGGAAAAAGGTCCAACAGGAGGAAGAAGTTCCATTAAACCCCCCTACATATGTTCCCCCACCAGCAGCCCCTGTACAACCTCCACCCGTCCCCTCTCCCCGGACCCCACATACCAGCAGACAACCCTATGAGAGGTCCCCTGACTGCCCCAGGTGCACTCGTAGTCCGGCTAAATTATTAATTGAGGAAGGAGAAAGTAGTGGACTGTTCCCACTCCGGGAAATTTCAATGGGAGGGCCCCAAGCAGGGACAGGATTTGTTTCTGTTCCCCTTAATTCAGGGGATGTCAGAGAGTTCAAAAAGGAAATGGGAAAACTATTAGAAGATCCCATAGGAGTAGCACAAAGAGTGGATCAGTTCCTAGGACCAAACATATATACTTGGGTGGAGATGCAGTCCATTCTAGGTATCCTTTCTACAACAGAGGAGAGAGGGATGATTAGAAGGGCAGGAATGAGGATTTGGGACAACCAACATGTTCAAGGTCCCACGGCTGATGTGAAATGGCCCTTGCAAAATCCCAATTGGAACAATCAGGACCCTAACCATCATGGTCATATGCAGGACTTAAGAACAATCATAATCCAGGGCATACGAGAGGCTGTGCCCTGGGGACAAAATATAAGCAAGGCATTCAAAGAGTGCCAAGGAAAGGATGAGACCCCCACTGAATGATTGGAAAGGTTAAGGAAGAGTTTTCAGTTATACTCAGGGGTGGATCCAGAGACACCAATGGGGCAAGCACTCCTGAAAACACAGTTTCTAGCCAAATCATGGGAGGATATTCGAAAGAAACTAGAAAAGCTAGAGGATTGGCAGGACAGAGGACTTGATGAATTGCTTAGGGAGGCTCAGAAGGTATATGTTAGACGGGAGGATGAGGCACACAAAAGGCAAGTTTGGATGATGGTGGCGGCAGTCAGGGAGGGACAGCGAAACAACCTTCCACCACAGGAAAGAAATGGCACGAGGAGAGGTCCCCGGGATTTAGGAGGGCCTCCAACTGGAGGGAGAGAAGGAACAGTGTGTTACTATTGTCAAGGAAAAGGACATATGAAGAGGGAATGTCGAAAGAGGCTTAGGGATGAGAAAATGTTCAAAGAGGATTAGGGGGGGTCAAGGGCTCTATCTATTGGGGACCCAAATGTCATCGGAGCCCTTGGTAAAACTTAAAGTGGGTCCCCAGCAAACCCCCATAACCTTCCTTGTAGATACAGGGGCCTAGAGATCAACAGTTCAATCTTTGCCCCCGGGATGTAAGATTTCACCTTCCACAGTACAGGTTATTGGGGCAAAAGGAGAACCCTTCAAGGTTCCTGTAATTAAAGATGTCTTAATAGAATCAGAAAAGAAAATAGGGGTAGGATCGCTGTTACTAGTCCCCGAAGCCGATTACAATTTATTAGGAAGAGATTTAATGGCAGAATTAGGGATAAATATAAATATTGAAGAAAAACAGTTGAAAGTCAGGTTGTGCCCCTTACGGGTAGCAGACGGAGGGAAAATCAACTCAGAAGTCTGGTATACCCCTGATACAGCAGGAAGATTGAATATAGAGCCCTTCACAGTCACCATTTAAAACCCAGAAATCCCAGTAAGAATAAAACAATATCCCATGTCAGATGAGGGGCGAAGAGGACTGAAACCAGAGATAGAAGGGTTAATACAACAAGGGCTCTTGGAACCTTGCATATCCCCTTTCAACACCCCCATCGTACCTGTAAAGAAATCAGATGGAAAATACCGACTAGTACATAATTTAAGGGAAATAAATAAGAGAACCATTGCCCAGTTCTCTGTAGTAGCAAACCCCCATACATTGCTCAGTCAATTGAAACCAGATGATCAATGGTATAGTGTTATAGATTTGAAAGACACCTTTTGGGCATGCCCCTTAAAGGAAAAATGTAGAGATTATTTGCATTTGAATGGGAAGATCCCGATACCCACCGAAAGCAACAACTAAGGTGGACAGTGCTCCCACAGGGATTCACGGAATCCCCGAATTTGTTTGGGCAGGCACTAGAGCAAATAATGAAATCCTATACCCCAAACCAAGGAATAACCCTTGTTCAATATGTAGATGACTTGTTAATTGCTGGAAAGAGCGAGGAATCAGTTAGGGAAGAAAGCATTAAGCTTCTAAACTTTTTAAGCATCCAGGGGCTGAAGGTGTCTAAAAGTAAATTGCAATTTGTAGAGGAAGAAGTAAAGTATCTAGGACACCGACTTAGTAAAGAAACTAAAACATTAGACCCAGAGAGGGTTAAGGGGATTCTCTCCCTTCCTCCCCCAAGAAATGAGACAAATCAGGCAGCTATTGGGTCTTGTAGGATACTGCAGAAAATGGATTGAAAACTTTAGTGGTAAGGTAAAATTTTTGTATGAAAAACTAACTGCTGAAGGTTTGATGAAATGGACTGAGAAGGATAATGAACCATTAGAACAACTAAAAGAGGAATTGGCTAATGCCCCGGTGCTAAGCCTCCCGGATATTAGGAGACCTTTCTATTTGTTCGTTAACACTGAGGCAGGAGTAGCATTTGGGGTGCTAGCTCAGGACTGGGCCAGCAGTCGAAAACCAGTAGCATTTATTTCTAAACTACTAGACCCCGTAAGTAGGGGGTGGCCAACATGTTTGCAGATTATAGTGGCAACAGCTCTCTTAGTGGAGGAAGCTCTCAAAATTACCTATGGAGGAGAACTGAAAGTCTTTACCCCCCATAACATACGGGCAGTATTGCAACAAAAGGCAGAAAAACGGATAACAGACTCGAGACTCCTGAAATATGAGGGCATTTTCCTGTCATCCTCTTGGTTGATACTTGAAACCACCTCTCTGCAAAACCCCGCAAAATTCCTGTTTGGAGATCCACAGGAGAATTTACCTCATGACTGCTTACATAGCATAGAAAAACAAACAAAAATTAGGCTGGACCTCGAAGAAGAAGAAGAACTGGAAGAGGGAGAAAGGTTATTTGTGGATGGATCTTCTAGGGTTGTTGAGGGAAAGCGAATCTCTGGATATGCAGTTGTAGGAGGTAAAAATTTAGAAATAATAGAATCTGGACCTCTGAGTCCTAGTTGGTAAGCCCAGGCCTGTGAATTATATGCAGTATTGCGAGCCCTGAAATTCTTAGAAGCTAAGGTTGGGACCATCTACACGGACTCAAAGCACGCCTTTGGAGTGGTACATAGTTTGGGAAAAATTTGGGAAGAAAGAGGGTTAATAAACTCCCGAGGAAGAGAATTAATACATCAGGAACTAATTACTCAGGTACTACAAGCTTTAAGAGGCCCAAAGAAAATCGCAATAGTACATGTTAAAGGACATCAAAAGGGTCTCTCCCATCTGACCAGAGGAAACAACACAGCAGACAGAGAAGTGAAGGAAGCTGCCCTCAGAAAATTCCAGGATCAGGGAATAAGGAGAACACGAGATGATGGGAAGGTTCATGTCCTGAGCTTCACAGCCCAGGAAAAGGAGAAATTAGACAAAATGGGAATAAAAGAAAATGGGGGTACTCAGAAATTGCCAGACGATAGGGAGGTACTACCAAAATCCATGGCCCGAAGAATAGTGCAGCAGCTGCATGACCAGACTTATTGGGGAACCCAAGCCTTAGTAGATCAATTTGCTATTAAGTATATGTGTATAGGAATTTAGATATAGCAAAACAAGTAGTTAGGGGATGTATAACGTGCCAAAGAGTTAATAGACATCAAGCTCGAGAAAGGATTCTAGAAGGAAGGGAATTAGCACACCGACCTTTTTCACATGTACAAATAGATTTTACCGATCTACCGAAAGTAGGGAGATACAAGTACTTATTGGTACTGGTAGATCATCTAACCCACTTTGTAGAAGCATACCCTACATCGCGAGCTACTGCAAATGTGGTGATTAAAACCTTGCTGGAAGAAATAATCCCTATGTATGGACTAGTAGAAATATTAGACTCTGATAGGGGCCCCCATTTTGCAAACAAAGTAATGAGAGAGGTAACCATGGCCTTAGGCACTAAATGGCAATACACACCCCTTGGCACCCTCAAAGCTCAGGGAGAGTGGAAAGGGCAAATGGAGAAATCAAGAAGCAACTCACCAAACTCATGGTAGAAACTAAAATGTCTTGGGTCAGATGTTTACCCATAGCACTGCTAAACATTAGAACCCAACCTAGGTCAGATGTGGGAATTTCTCCCTTTGAAACGCTTTATGGAATGCCTTACGACTTAGAACTCCCAGGAAACCATCCTTGCATACAAGATAGTCAAATTCAGGGTTACATACAACAGTTAATGAAACGGAGGGAGGAATTAAAACGAAAAGGGCTATTGGTACAAAGACCCCCTTTGGATATAATAATGCATAAGCTTAAACCTGGAGATAGAGTCCTAATTAAGACTTGGAAAGAGACATCCCTAACACCCCAATGGGAAGGTCCCTATGTTGTCCTGTTTACTACAGAAACAGTCATTCGAACTGCTGAAAAAGGCTGGACACATGCCAGTCGAGTGAAAGGACCCATCACTGCACAGACCCCTTGGGAGGTGACCAGTCACCCTGGAGATCTACGGCTAACCCTTCGGAAGGCACAGGAACCTGCGCCAGCTGGTAACCTGAATGACTGAATTAGGGGACAGAGAACTATACAGATTGAGACTATTGGTAAGAAAACCCCTACAAGAACTGGAACAGGTATTAAAGTACCCTCTGCCGTGGAAAACCTGGAATGAACTGACACTTGCTCTTTCAGTAGTGGCTGAAGTGAGGCAAGAATTATTCAATTACATCGAGTGTCTTAAATGTCAGGAATCCTCTTGTCGGGCATGGGTAAAAATCTTTGCGGGGGCTGTAAAGACAAATGGTGGATTTTCCAGTCACAGTTGGTGGGGAGTGCATGGTGTCTTACTTGTAATTGGGATCGGAGAAGAGCAAATCCATTAAGAGCCTTAAGAGAATTCATAAGGATCCCTGGAGGGCAGGATATCCCCAACAGAGAAGCAGCGTCACTAGTTGAAAATCTAGAACAGAGAAGAGATTGGGCCCTGGCATGGGAACTCCAGCACCAGTTGTATAGGATCACAAGCCAAAACCAGACAGTGATATTAACTACCTTGTGTAAGAAGGGAATCCACGTTCCTCTGGTGTGGCAAGTGAGGCCTGATGAGTGGAATAGCATGATTCGTTGCTATTCCCGGGTTCATCAACAACAAAATCGTAGAGAACGTAGGGAAGAGCGACGTAACTCTAGGAAGACAGGAGAAAGGGAATAAAGGCAGAGGGTGGACCCTAAGTAGGTGTGAGACTCAGGCCCTGTAAAGCTCGCTAGGGACACAGAGAGTCCATCATAAAATCAGAGATCCTTTGCCTGGAGGCCTGATGCACCCCCTGAAGACTACCCCTGCTGCCGAGAAGATAATGATCCCTGCAGACCGAGGCACCCGGGCTGGCAGGCGAGGCAGAGAGGTAAGGAGTAGTGGGGGAGAGCAACGGGCCACAGGAACAGGAATGGAGCACAGGAAAGCCCCAGGTAAAAGAGGTATGATTACGAAAGGTGAAAGAAATTTGTTGCTAGGACCCTGCCTTGCTTGGTGAGCTACCTTAATTATTATAACCCTGAGCCTCCCGGCTGCCTGGGGAAACCCTCATCAGACTTACAAAGGGAACATGATCCCCCTAGATAAATGGACTTTAATCCCTGACTGGTCCCAGGCCTTTTTGCAATCTACCAGATCTATGGGGAATACCACAGGTTTGAATTTACTAACATTAGTACTGCATGATGGTCTGCCGTACGCTAGGCACGAATGGAAGAAGCAGAAAACCTGGCAGCTCCAAGGAGTAGTGGGAGAACAAATTAATATTGGATGTCAAATGGTTAATGGGTCTGACTATACTAATGCAACTGCAATCAGTGTTTCCATGGGTCAGGAGGATAAACAAGTAGCAGATTGTGTATACCCAATCGCATGAGACTGCTGGCAAAACTTCACATTAACTCACACTACAGAGGTAGTCTGTCTCAGGTCAAAAGATACACAAGGCCTTTCTTTTAAATTTATAATAGATACTAAAACACACTCTACCACTGCCGAACCTCACATTATCACCCCTCCACCTGCACCGCCAGTCACACTCACCCCAAAAATTTTTAAAATTGGATCTTATATAATCAGGAAAACTGGTCAACAACAAATATTATTCAATCCGGCATGGTGTCTCAAACAGGTCAAACTGCTGATGCAGACCAGTGTTTCAGACATTCAGCCAGCTTGTTCTCTGTTTTTGCAAACATCCTTTGAAGGCTGGACTACTTGGCTCCAGAAACGCAGCTCTTTTAAAACAAGGAAACCTAGAGATGTGACCGGTGTTCTAGGTACAGGATTGGGAATTCTGAATAGCATTGATTCGGAAGTACTAATGAACAAATTGGCTGCTACGACTAGAGATCTGTCCAAAATACAGCAACCACTGACATCTGTTAGCCTTGGGGACACACCAGTGGATGCTGTCAAACATTTTACCAAATTGGGAAAGAGTAAATGTGAACGATCACAAATTGGTGATTGATGCACTTAGTGCTACACAAAATAATGTTTCCTTAGCCTTCAGCTGTATCCAGGCACAATTGTGGATGCAGTCAATCTCTGCCTCAATTATAAGAGAAGGCAAGGAAGGAACTTTCCCCACAGAAATTCAGAAAATAATCTGGGACAATGCCACTGATTTTGAAAGAGAATTCCAATCCTGGTGGAAACTGGTGAATTTTACCTATAACTCTATTTCAAACACAGCTACTGCTTTTGTTTTGACCATACGTAATGCTTCTGTACATCTAGTTTTTCCTGTTATTGCATTAGGAATAAACCATGACGGAGCTGTTCTCTTTCCTACAGAACATAGGGGATGGGCCCGTCAGCTTGATGACAAATGGCAACTGTTGATTTGGAATCTTGTATTGTCCGGGAACAATTGGGGTTCATTTGTGAGTGCAATGTAATTATAGCTCAAGATATCTGTTTAGACATGGAGCAAAACATTTGTCATTTTGAGATTCGTCCTAATGAGGCTTCTAAAACAGTTCTTATATACATAGGCAATGGATTTGCATGTTTTAGAACTATATGTGATTCTGTGCTTGTGGATAATATTGTGGTGGATAGAAAGAATCACTCAAACTTCTGTACTTGTAATTTCACTAAGATTACAGGGTGTGACATCACTTATGAAGCCACAGTTACCTCTCACTACCTATTACAATCCAACTACATGTTGATTCATAAGCTAATGCCCACCCCGATTGGAATGAACGTTACCCTAGTGAGACAATTGTTGCTCCATCAAGACCTGACCAAAATCCTCGAGAAAATCAAGGAAAGCGGACAGAAAACCCTAGTGACTGTTCATCATAACGTAAGAGAAATACACCGGGTTATAGAGAGGGTAAAGCAAGATGGCGAGTATAGGTGGTGGGATACCCTGTTCGGGTGGTCACCAACTGCCATAGGTGTCCTAAACAGTATATGCCTGATTGAGCTTGGTTTTATTTTGTCAGCAGTTCTATTTGTTATGAATTGGAATATGATGAAAAAGCTAATGAAATTAGCATCTATAGTTAGAGCACATAGCTTAACTGATGAAGCAGATCATTTAACGCTTGCTAGGAAGGAACTAAAAAGATTTAATGAACAAAATTGGTAAAAAAAAGAGAAATGGGGAATTGTAATAAGTAGCAATATGTTTGTTCATTAATTAAATCAATGGCTAAATAATTTTACAATATAAAAGCAATAGCTAAATAGTTAGAACCGCTTGTTCAGCAGAATACAATACATACCTATATGCAGCCACATATGGTAAGCATTAACCTAGCAAGAATTGCTTAGTTGCAGAAAACGTATAGTGCCTTTAGAGAGTTTTCACTTTATAGATATGCCTTATAAGGGAAGGTTCACCCAGTGGTCAAAGAGGAAGACTTGGGGCCTTCATCCAATGACCACCAGAAGGCAGAAAAAGACCCCCTAGCAACCAGAGGAGCAAGCACAGAAGACAGAACACGTCATTCATGAACCCGGGAGAAGAAGGCAATAAAAGGCAAACCTTGGGGATGGAACGGTGCATGCCTTAGGAGAGCGAGACTCTCGGCCGCCCAGCACTGTTCTTTGCTTGCCACTGCTTGCTTTTTAATCTAATAAATTCTTATTAGAAAAAGAGATTTACATGGTATGATTCTCATTTATGACAATTGGGTCCCCAGAACACCTAGAGTCCCCAGAAGCCTCAGGGTCCTCAGACACGGACTCAGACACACCCCTACCAGTCCCAGGGAAGCTGAGATTACCTATTTTTCCCAGTGAGTAGGAGGAATGGGATTTGGCCAGTTTTGAGGCTCTGTATCCCAAGCCGAGAAAGCCAAAACACAGCCTCACTGCAGGAACAGCAGCCGGACCTGTGGGGGAGGAGACTGCGGGGCCTGAGACGGAGGGGGAACTGCCCTTTGGAGAGTGACGAGGCCGCGTGGCGGCGGCACCAGATAGCCAGCAGCAGTCTGAGGCGGCAGCAGGGGCAGCCGGGGGGGCCGCGGAGGAGCTGGCGGGAGGCAAACTGCGGTACCGACGGTAGCGGCGGTTTCCGGAGGGGCAGTGCCTAAGACGCGCCCGCAAGGGAAAACCCGCGCGACTGCGTTGGCTGGCGATCAGCAGCCACCCGGGGGAAAGCACACGGGTCGCGGCAGCTGTGCTGGGCGGGATTAGGACAGCCGGGACTGCTGCAGAGTCCCTGGCTGCAACCACTACGGAGTGCCCAATGATGGCGCGATACCTGGAAGTCGGAGCGGGGAGGGTTTCCCAGTTCGCAGACACGTCACGGGCACCGGCCAAAGGGGGACCGGGCGCGTCGGTTGTGGGTGTGGACACGGGGTCAGAGGATGAGGGTCCTGATGGGGATCAGGGCAGAGTAGAACTATCGGAGCCGGAATGGGACCGGGACAGCAGGGATGTCAGTCCCAGGGAAGAGGGGGGCGTTCCCGAGATCGCACCTGTGCCGAGCGGGGGGAGGGGGGGCGGCGTGGTCGAAGCCGGGACTCCCGCACTCCCATGACGACACAGGCAAAGATTGGGCATGGTCAGGGTGCAGAAGATGCCTGAGGTACCACCCCCTCTCTGGTCCCATGGCAATAGACACATAGTCAATCCCAACAACCAGCCCAAAACCAAGCTCAGCAAACCGCACAGTTTCAGCCTCAATCAAAATCTCAGATGGGAGAGTTGTCGCAAATACAGCAAATATTATATGAGGCAGTCAATGACCCATCAGAGACACAAATGTGGGACTGTAGTAAGAATGTGCAAGTGTTACAGCCGGTCACCATGCCAGATCCAACTGGGCAGGCGACAGCGCCACATTTTGGTGGGATCACCACATTACAGGAAACCCTGCCAGACCCAGTCGGTCGAGCCACAGCGCCACCTAGTGGTGGGACTGTGACATTGCAACATTTTTTTCCTGTTTCATAGAAAAAGAAGTCTAGGTTGAAGAAGACAGCTCCGACACAGCAAATGGAGCTTCCATCAACTCTTGAACGTCATGAGGCTCATGACACTCCTACTGAAGCACAGAAACAGGATGACGCAGTACATATTACCGCTTCAGAGGGTGTTCCAGCCTGGATGTTTTCAACATCGGTAACTGCTGGCTCATCTGGCCAGGGGCCGATGGTTACAATACCGAGTAGTTTGGCCAAATATCTTTTAGCAGTATTTGGACAAAGCTTTGGGAACCACAGCACAGGAATTTCAAATCCCTGTTCCTAATCTAGGGCCAAGGGCCAAGGCTTCAGCCCAACAGGGGATGCGGATTCCAGTGACATCAAGGAGTTTCAGGATGGGACAGGCTGCAGCGTACCAGCAGCCTCCGCAGATGACTTCACCTTACATGCAAGTACCCATGGAAATACAGGTACCCAAAGCACACATTATTCCAACCATAGATTGGACAAACATTAGAAAAGAATTAGAAAAAGAAATAGACCTTTTACAAGGTTCAGGAGACATCACAATGCCCGTGAGTTACAATGCACAGGGCCAGAACCCAAGATGGGAGAGGTTAGATCACGAAGTAGTCAAAGATCTAGCCAAGGCCATCAGAGACAGTGGACTGGGTTCTTCATATTTTAAGCAGCTTTTGAAGGGCACTTTCAACACATATGACTTAACTCCTTATGATCTTAGATGTCTTGTGTCAATGATTCTTACAGACACACAGAATCTTGTGTGGGACACCAGATGGAGGAGAGCTCTCGGTGAGCTGAGAGCCAGATACAAGGGCGGACCAAATGCAAACCTCACCTAGGCACAACTGGCAGGTGATCCTCCAGAGGACAACCTAGTGCAGCAAGCAGCGAGGCTTCCACGAGAGATGCTGAATGACATCAAGGAAGCAGCACGGAGGGCAATTCTACAAATCTCACCAGCAGGAGTCCAAGACACCATCTACACGGATATCAGGCAAGGTCCCACTGAACCTTTTTCTTCATTCACAGATCGACTCACACAAGCAGTGGATCGACAGGTGACTGATGAGGGAGCGAAACCACACATCATCAAGAGCCTTGCCTTTGCCAATGCCAACCAGGACTGCAGGCGAGTCATCAGTGCGATGCCCAATCAACCCTCTCTGGCAGAGATGGTGAAGGTGTGCAGCAAAGTGGGAACGCCCCAGCATATTTCATCCATCGTGAAGCGAGAACTGGAAGGACAACTGGAAGAACGGGTGGAGAGAATGTTCCAAGCACAAAATGAAAGGATCTATAAGATTTTTGCCAACTTTGAAAAGAAAAGCAACCCTCCTGGAGGACAATGCTAAAACTGTGGGGCATTTGGACGCTTTAAGAGAAACTGACCACAAATGCCAAGGACTGAAAAGCCATTGGACCTTTGTCCAAGGTGCAGAAGAGGAAGACACCTCTCAAGTGAATGCCGCTCTCAGACAGATGTGGATGGAAAACCTCTGCCACATCCGGGAAACTCAAGAAAGAGTGCGCAGCATCGCCAGCGCGTGCAGACACAGGTGATGGTGATGACACAAGAAAAGACAGAAAAATCATCGGGGAAAGTCGAGCAGACCCCCTCAGCAAAGCAATCTGCGGAATCCCCAGCAACCCAGAGTTGCTTCCGCCAGGAGCACAGTGCATCCTGGCAGCCTCAAAACCGATGTGCTTCATGGATGAGAACCACGCAGTGGTACCCACAGGTGTCACTGGAACTTCGCCCAAGAGACAGGACTTTTTAATAATCGGTAAGGACAGAAGCAGCATCCTTGGACTTGTCATTTACCCCTTGATGGTCTCGGCAAATCAGAATGAAGACCTGACAGTTTTAGCCAAAGCTCTTCGACCACCACTGGCTGTTCCAGAGAACTGCCCAGTAGCCAAAGCTATCGCTTTGCCACACATGCAGCGGAACAAGTCATACCGGTGTTTGATCAGCAGGACTTTCCCTCAGGAGACTATGTGGAAGTACACGCTTCCTGGATAAGACACATAGGTCGGGTTCGACCCACTGTCACTTGTCAATTGACCTGTGGCGAAAGGTCGAACACCATCAGAGGGATGCTTGACACAGGGGCTGATGTCACAGTCATATCATACATCTTTTGGCCTCGGGAATGGAAGTTGGTTGCTCCCTTGGGTTCTCTCACAGGCATTGGGGGGAGTTCCCTGTGTCTGCAGAGTGAGAACACAATTGTGTCACAGGACCAGGAGACAAAACAGCCATCATACGTCCTTTTGTTGTGCAAAAACCCATCACTGTATAGGGAAGGGACCTTTTAGCACAATGAGGCACAAGATTGGAAGTAGATTTTTAGTAGGGGTTACTGCGGCACTCACCACTCTGAAATTAACTTGGAAAACAGACAGTCCTGTCTGGGTGGATCAGTGGCCCCTTGAATGAAAGAAATTGAGTGATTTGAAGAGCCTGGTCAAAGATCAACTGCAAAAGGGACGCATCAAGCCAATGAACAGCCCATGGAATTCTCCAGTGTTCATCATTCGGAAGAAAACTTCAGGCTCATGGAGACTGCTGCTTGACCTCAGGAAGATCAGCAAAGTCATCGAGGACATGGGACTGCTTCAACAGGAACTTCCTTTGTTCTCAATGATTCCCAGAGATTGGCCACTTGTGATCATTGATCTCAAGGACTGTTTCTTCAGCATACCGCTCCATCCAGATAATGCTCCTCGACTTGCGTTGTCCGTCCCAAGTATCAACAGGGAGGAGCCTCTGCAAAGGTACCATTGGGTGGCCCTTCCACAGGGCCTGAAAAACTCGCCAACTATCTGCCAATGGTACGTGGCGCAAGCTTTGTCTCCAGCACGGGAGAAACATCTGGAGGCAAAAATCATTCATTACATGGATGATTTGCTCATCGCAGCACCAAAACAACGAGAGCTGCAAGAAGCTCGTGACTGTGTGATTGCAGAGGTGCAAAAGGCAGGACTGGAAATCAGTGTTTCAAAAATTCAGGAGATCGCACCATGGAAATACCTAGGGTGGAAGATCCCAGAGCGAACAATAAGACCACAGAAAATGGACGTTAGCTCCAAAGTCAACAGCTTGCATGACCTGCAACAGCTTCTCAGAGAAATCAACTGGATGAGACCAATCTTGGGGATCACAAATGATGACATCCCATCATTGCTTCATCTTTTGAGAGGGGACAATGACATCAAATCTCCTGTGGGAACTCAGCACATCACTCCTGATGTCCAGAGCTACCGAGAGAACCCTTGGGGGGGGGGGGGGGGTTCGGGGGTCTTGGAATGTTGCCAAAAGCACTTGGTGGCTTGATTTTGATCCATCTAGGGATGTGCCACCGATGTATGAGGAGATGGAACCTGTGGGAATTACCCGGGTGTGAATGATGAAGGGAAAACGTAGTTATAGGGTAAATTATAGATTTGGGGGGTTTGGTACAGGGGGGTTATGGAGACAAGATGGAGGAAACAAGGCAGGTCACAAGACTCTTCTTTCTTCTTCTTGTCATCCATCTTCTGCTGTGGTGTTGGCACTTGAGGATTGGTCTGGGGTGAGAGTGTATCCGGTGATGAGGGTGATAGGTATTGGGGATAAAAAGTAAATATGATAAACGTAGTTTTTGTTATAAAAGATGTGCCCGGCTTGGGGGTGGCCAGAGTGCCTTTGGCTGCCGTGCTGGTCAGATCCCAGTCGGGCAGAGAAGGGACTTTATATATAAGATATAATAAACAATTCTGAAGACCGAAAACCCTGGAGTCCAGACTCATCTTTTGAGACACAGCCTGCCAGAATCATCCTAAGCGTGTGTGGGGACAGAGACAAACAGCCGAACCCCATAATCTCCCAGAACCCTCACACCTGAAGTGCGGAAAGAACTTGAAAAAGTTACAGAGGTCATTCAGCAGAAACAAGCACATCGTTTTGCGGAATCACTGCCCTTTCAGTTGGCAGTGCTGGGGGGAAAAGTTCAGTTTCATGACCTGATTTTTCAGTGAGATTCATCTCAAAGAGACCCTCTCTTAATCATAGAGTGGATTTTTTTGTCTTACAGGTCTCCAAGGACAATCCTCATGGACCTGGAGATGGCATCGCAAATTATCATAAAAGCAAGGACAAGGTTGATGACAATGTCAGGAAGGGATTTTTCTACAATTCATTTACCACTGAAAAAAGATTATATTGACTGGGCGATGCAAAAATCAAAAGACTTGTTAATTGCATTGTTAGGGTACCCAGGCATTTGCATGATTCATTTTCCAGGTCACAGATTGCTGAAATCAAAAATATGTTACAGGGAAAAAACCAAGAATAAGTGAGGAACCATTGGACAGGATAACAGTATTTACTGATGGTTCAGCAAAGATCCACAAATCAGTAATCACGTGGTAGAATTCAGTCACAGGGGAATGGGACTCAGATGTAAAAATAGTTCAAGGTTCACCACAAATTGTGGAATTGGCAGCAGTGGTCAGAGTCTTTCAATTGTTCCAGCAACCTCTCAGTCTGATCACAGATTCAGCATATGTTGTGAATGTGGTCAAACAATTGGAAAGTTCACTTTTGAAAGAAACAAGCAATGACATCTTATATTCATACTTATCATGTATGAAAACACTGCTGGAAAACAGGGAACATAAATATTTCATTACTCACATTAGAGCACAGTTGTCCCTTCCAGGATTTCTAGCAGAAGGGAATGCCCATGCAGAGAAGCTAACCATGTCCATTTCACAGACTTTACCGGATATGTATGAGCAGGCAAGGTTGAGCCATGCATTTTTTCATCAAAATGCACAACCACTGATGGAATCCTTTTGCATCTCAAAAAGCCAGGCGAAGGAAATCATTAGTGCTTGCCCAGACTGTCAGCTTGTGCAACCACCTGCATCCACAGGAGCAGTCAATCTGAGAGGATTGCAGAGTCTCCAACTGTGGCAAGCGGATGTCACAAAATATCCATCTTTGGGAAGCTCAGAAATATCCATGTCTCAGTTGGTACGTTTTCAGGAGCAGTTTTCGCATTGTTACACACAGGAGAAACTGCACAATGTGCCTGTCAACACTTTTTGCAAGCATTTGCATCATTAGGGGTGCCTCAGGAAATAAAAACAGACAATAGCCCAACATATACAGGGAAGGCGCTTGAAAAATTTCTGAAAAAGTGGGGTGTCAGACATATATTCAGTCTTCCCCACACTCCCACAGGTCAAGCAATCATTGAAAAAACAAACCAGACCCTGAAATCCCTTTTGGATAAACAAAAAAGGGGGGAGCCAGAGGCAACACCTCACATGAGGTTGAACAAGGCATTGTATGTGCTGAATTTTCTAAATTGCTCCTTCTCAGAACCCACTCCACCAATTGTCAGGCATTTTTCTAACAGTACCCAGGCAAAACTAAGGGAGAATCCTTTAGTTTTGATCAGAAATCCAGAAACAGGACAGATTGAAGGTCCTTTCAAACTAATTACGTGGGGCGAGGGTGTTCTGGTTAAGGGCAAATTTGGGAAAGAACCCCCAAAGGGCTCCTCTAGGAAAGCAGATTCAATTGGCCTCTCTTCTCAACCGGTCGAGGAGAAAATACCTCCTTGGAAAAAAGTGGGAAAAAACTGGTTTATTAAACAATAAAACCTAAACAATATTAAACAATAAAACCCCTTGCTGCTCTAAAAAAGATGACAAACCCAGAAAGTCCCCTCCCCGGGTTGCAGTTCAGCTCACTCAGTCTCTTATCAGTCCCTCCGGAGATGGAAATGCTGGGCCCAGGCCCAGCCCAGTGGGCCACAGATGCGAGCTGCCAGTGCTCTTCTGGGTGTTCAGTCCAGAGCACGTTTAAACAGGTCCAAAGTAAAGGGAAAAAAGGGAAAAAAACCACAGCCCAGGGAACTTCTTTGCCTCAGCTAGCTAAAACTAACTAAAACAAAAGAGAGCTCTGTCCCGATGTCTGTTCATCCGCAGACAACACAGTCTAGGAGCAGGAATGTGGAGAAGTGAGTGCAGTGTCTGAAAACAAACTGCGCGCTTCTTCTCTCCCCCCCTTCACTCTCTGGAACAAGTCTTAAAGCTGCAAAACTTATTATTCAGCATAAACAGAACAAGACGATTGGAGATAAAAGCATCATATAGTCAACATAAGACAGAGGGTTTCACTTGTATTTCCACAGGGCGAGGTCTGAGGTGGGTGTCGGCAAGACATGTGAAGCCTTACTGGACTTGGACACAAGAAGACATGGATCCCAGAAACAAAGAGGCAAGCACACAGATGGAAGGAGAGGACAAGACCATGGACATCTCCTCGAACAGCACATAAAGAGTTCAAGGACTTGGGGTTTCTTTCAGGGGCTTGGGTGTCACGACATGGCAAAGCTTCTCACTATGAGTGAAGCCATGAGCTTGAGATTCAATCAAGTATTGCTCATGTGCCTCATTCTCCCACCTATTGCCTTAGGCAATGGGGCAGATTTGCCCATGGTCCAGCCAAAACAAAATGTTTGGGAAGCTTTGGCCAATGCAGCGGGTTTAGACAGCGTTTGCTTGACACATTCAAGGCCAGGGAAACCATTTTCAATATGCTCGGTGGGCTTGCTGGTGAATGAATGGCCAGTTCCAAGAAATACCCCTCTAAAGATTTCACAAGTCATTTCAAATCCTGTGAATGAATGGCGTCTTTGGACACAGTTCCTTCCTGTGGCTCCTTTTTGGAACTCAGGAGTTGGAAATTCTTGGGTCAACAGAAATGAATTTTTCCATAAAATTTGAGCTTCCAGAGGTGACACAAACAGAAAATAAGACAATTGATGTTGCTCCAAATCATATAATTTATAGAAATGCATCTGCTTGGTGCAAATGCACCAAGGTGACAGCCAAAGCATCCCTCCATGTTCCAGCACAATTGCCACAGGGAATCTTTTTCATTTGTGGGGACAGAATTTGGCCTGCTATCCCTGCAAATGTCAAAGGTGGTCCATGCAGCATTGGGAGAATTTCATTGCTAACACCCAATTTGAAAATTTTGAAAGAGCAAAAACATAAGGGGAAAAGATCAGTGGAATAATACAGTCCAAATTGTAATGATGATGTGCACACATGGGACAAGGCTCAGAGAATTGCAGTTGCAATTTTCTCACCACAGACAGCATCAGTGGGGGCCTTGACTCAATTGGATCACATGGGTTGCTGGCTGAGCAAACATGCTCGAGCTGTTTCTCTTACTCTGAGTGACATGTTAACAGATATCAACAGTGTGAGACGAGCAACTCTCCAAAACAGGGCAGCAATCGACTATATTGCTCGCACATGGACATGGGTGTGAAGAATTTGAAGGGGTGTGCTGCATGAACATGTCAGATCATTCAAAATCAATTCAAGAAAACATCAAAAAGATACAAGAAAGCATTAACAAGCTTGGGGAGGTCACTGGATCCTGGATGGATGATGTGGTTGGATTTTTCAGCCTTTCACCACTGTGGAGGGAACTTTTAAAGAAAGGCTGTTATATTTTGATAGGGCTTGTAGTTCTTCTGCTCATTTTACCATGCATCTTCCAGTGCATGCGGCGGGTCATGAACAAAGTTGCAAAAGAGGTGTTTTTGGTGCAAACAGAAGGGGGAGATATCAGGACCGAGGACATCCCTCTGGCTGTCCTGAGCAGCCAAGACCCTTGCCAGGGGTCTCAGAGACCCTGGCACAGAGCCCAACATGCCTGCGGTTTTGATTGTGACCCGTGGAGCAAGTTACCAACCTTAGATGAAGATCTGCAAGCCACGAAAAATTAAGTAGAATGATAGTGAATTTAGCACAGGGTGAAAAAGTAGATTTTGGGGTTTCTAGAATGGAGGACCAGGGGACAAGATGGAGGGATCTGGGTGCGTCCTGCCTTTCTCCTTCTTCTTCTTGGCCTCCATCTTCTGCTGTGATGTTGGCACTTTTAGATTGGTTTAGAGTAGGAGCTCACTGTGTAACATAGATAATAGGTATTGGAAAATAATTGTAAGCATTGTATACATAGTATTTAGTATAAAGACATGACACCGCCCAGGGGGCACGCAGAGTGTCCTGGGCTGTCTTGCTGAACGGACCTCAGCAGGACAGGAGAAAAAATTTTATAGATAAAGAACAATAAACAACTTTGAGACTGAGAACTGAAGAGCTCTGATTCCTCCTTCGAGCGCCGGGCTGGGAAAAGAGACTTGCGAATTTTTCCTGGGGTCACTCAGATCAGCGAGAGGTCCCAGGACACCTTGGTACTGCCCCTATAGTCCCCCCTATAAAAGCCCTGTGCTAAGCACATGGCCTGGTCTTTTGTCTCTGGTTTCCCTCTGGCATGTAACAATAAACCTCGCTGGAATAAACCGTATAAAAGGCCCTACTGCCCCTCTTTGCTGAGCTTGCCGTGGTGAGTGTGGTGTGTGTGGACTTGACTGCCTTGCCTGAATGCTTACCCAAGCAGCCTTTCCACAGGAGATGCTTATTGGGAAATAAGATATAGGTAGCAGCAACCACCATCTAAACCCCACGTTGCTACATATAAGTACAACAACTGGTATTTATCAACATACAGATGCCTTCCATTTGTGCTGTGATCATATCTAATTCCATACGGTTTTGAAATACTACTTCTCTTATAGAATTCATTTCTGTTTGCAACTGTCCAATGGCATCTGCCATTGAGTTTGCAAATATTTCCATCTCTGCTGAGGTATTCACTATTGCTTTTTCAAATTGTATATTTCCTAAAGTTGGGAATAAATCTCTGACAAAGCTTTGAAAGCCTGCATTATATCTAGTCAGAGGATTAGAAGGTGTACTTTGACTAAATCAGTTTCTCCAAATTCCTCTAATGATTCCTATAATTAAACTGGTGTGATTTATAACTTGTTAAAGGTGGGATGAGATACCCCATAGTGCACTGACCTGTCCAATTTCCAGGCAGTTGCTTAAGGGCTATTCCATTTCCACACAACCACCAAAAGCCATCTGGCAAATCACAGCTAGTTGTGATGCTCATGTTGGAATTGTTAGTATGCCTTGCAAACAAAGTCACGCCACTGAGAAAATTGAACTTTAAAATCTGGTGAGATATGTGGTGAATTTACATCTGACATGTTTTGTAGAATGGTGATAATTCTGGTCCAATTGGTACAGTTATTAAACTGGCCAAAGTTTGGTCCTGTAAAGTTTGACTCCACATAAATAACGGATTGATTGATGAGTGATAACTGGAAGAGGGGTTTTCCTTAAGGCGAACCTATTTGTTTGCATTGGGTGCTAATATTACACAAGGTATACTGGCTTAATTCAGTCACATTACTAGTGATGCCATGATGATTTTTTACCTTTTCTTTTATATACCTCTTATGTATTCTCAGTACGCTTAGCGTGAATACTTGTAATTCCTTAAGTCTGATATTTTAACATAGTCCTGGTATTCTGTTAAGCCAGAAGCCCAAACATCCTAAAGTCCTCACAGTTGGAGGCCGGAAAACCTTACACTATCTTGAGAAACCAAGGCCCCCTCTAGAACACATCCTGTAAAATAGGATTAGGCCAATCTAGGGGGAAATACTTTGAGGTAGGGAGATGTCATGCTATTCATTCAAGGCTCTCATTGGGGCACCTTTGTTAGATATGCTAATTGCAAGGTCTATAAAATTGTATATGCGATCTACCATAGGCGTGCATTTCGGCTTATCCACCTTGGCGAATTGTTGCACCATAAGGATCCTTATTAAATACCGAGGTAAAAACCCTTTATCCCTTAACCATGTCTGGCTCCTAATTTTAGGACCAAGGAAAAGGCATCAGTTTCTGGTGACCCAGATGTGACTGGAAGGACCCCGAAACCTGCAGTCCTTGAACTGAGGAACATCCTCACTTCACCCCCTTTACCAGCATACTATGGAGGCTGAGGTGTCAGTCCAGGACTGTGATGGGGGCTCCAGGACTCAACACGGAAGCATGGATAGAAGGTTAGTGAAAAAGGGAATGGTATTGGGCTAGCATCAGGTAGGGGACATCTCCAGGGAAGTTAAACAAGAGGGGAGGAATTTAACTCCCGTTCCTGCTAAGAAGTTGAGGAGAGTGGGGTATGCCCTCTGTTGAATTCATAGGGCCTGAAGGCTGCAATTGGACAGCTGCAGAGTGACTCAGAGGCTTAAAGCGCTGGTTGCGTAGCTGGGAGGTGAGTGTTTTGGATCCTGGCAAAGGAAGGTTTTGGGTTAGGGTTAGGGTTCACTTTTTATAGTCTACTTATGCTGGTGGTTCTGGCTAGGTGCTGTGGCTTGTAGGCTAGATAGTTTGCCTGGGGAGTAGGAATATTGGTGTCACATCCCAGGCTGAATTCCAGGGCTAATAGCTCTTTTCCAGCGGATTTTTCCTGTTTTTAAATAAGACATGGGTTGCATGTACTCTGCTGAGATTCCCCATCAGATTTAACATTAAGACACTGGTGGTATCTAAGGGGGAGAAGAACCCCCCCTTGACACACGAGAGTTGATCAGACTCTTGATGCAGGTCTGGCTGACTTTAAAATTAAGGGAGCAGGGAAAGTGGCCTTGCTTTGGCAGTCTATAAAATGAATTAGTCACAGAATTATTAGTAGAACTTCGGTCCCTGCACAAATTTGAGGAGTTTAGATACACGTACCTCTTTTCTGTATTTCTAAATAGGGAGGAGGCATACAAAGTGGAGAAAGGGTGTTTGGAAATTATTTTATGAGAGAGGAAAAGGGAGAGAGAGAGGGTGAAACAGCTGTTGGCTGATCCAGTTGGAACTGGAGAAATGGACATGACAGACAAGGATATGGTGGCGCACGCTCTTCCGCGGAGGTGGGGGGGAATCACCCCCCCTTGCCCCGTCCAGTGTGGTAACAAGGGTGGAGATGGAGGTGGGCTCACCACTGCCCCCGGCCCCAGAGGGGCCGGGGATGGGGGGGGGCCAAACACGGCTCCCACTCCGCTGGGCCATCAGTGCCAGGGCTAAGGGCAAAGCAGTCCCTGACTGGCTTCTGGCTGAGACAACCCCTAATACTAATAAAGCAGCCCCGATTAAAAGGGAATGGGATGTTTCCAATACAGATGGTTCATGAGACATGGGGACTAAAAATTAATTTGGGTTACAAAATAATTTTGGATTTAGGATAGCTGTTTTAGGTGAAGTGTGTTGTTTAACTTGTTTAGCCTGTAACTTGCTGTACTCTCAAAGGCCTGCAAAGATGGACAAAGGAATGCAAGGCCCTGATAAGGACAGTCTTCTACCCCAAAACAAAATGAAAGGAATGTGAACTTCCAAGCTGGAGGGAGATAAGACAGGCTCCTCAGACCTTGAGACCAGCACTGACCAGTATCAAGGTTTGGCTATAGCCAAGAGACCTAAAGAGCGTGCATAGAAAGGCGGGGCGAGAAGTTTATCCCCGAGGAAGATGCCTTACTTCTTCCTGTGCAACCACCAGACGACCAACAGAGAGCTCTGCGCAAGCGCAGAAGGACTGATAAGCTAATTTTAATACGAAGCGGTGTCACGGACATATTTTATGAGAAATACTTTTGCTAGGATTTTTCTCCTGAGAAGCTGAGAGGCCTCAGAAACTAAATGTAAACAATAATTTTCTGCTGCTGTGGAATGCAACAGGTGCATCTTTGATTGCTCTCATGTGATTGTTTTTAATTAATGGCCAATCACGGTCCAGCTGTCTCGGACTCTCTGGTCATTCACAGGATTTTATTATCATTCCATTTCTTTCCTTGCTAGCCTTCTGATGAAATCCTTTTTTCTATTCTTTTAGTATAGTTTTAATATGTCATTTTCTTTTAATAAAATATAGCATAAAATAATAAATCAGCCTTCTGAAACACGGAATCAAGATTCTCGTCTCTTCCCTTGTCCTGGGACCTCTGTGAACATTGCCACAAAGCGGGGCTGAGCGGGGCTAGGAAGTGAATATGCGTGGACCTCTTGCAAAACTTAATGTAAATGCAACATTTTAGACGATAAAAGAGGGTTTGAATTTTCGGGAGATGCACATGCCTTGGTGGAGTGATCCCGCATGTGCCCGGTGCTGAATAAATACATACCTACTTTTCCACTTTTACGAGTTGTAGAGTTTCTCCGCGAATCAGTTCCTCCGAGGGGGGTGGTAGAAAAAGGGGAAAAGTAGCCCAAGAGGCCATGAGAGCAGCCAATACAATCATCAAATGCATGAGATTGAAGAAAGAGGAAGTGGGCGGGGAAGGGCCTGCATTAGAGGTAACTTTGAGACAGGTTGTGGGAAATCAAGAAATGGTTTATATAAAGACACCATTCTCCCTCGGACAACTACAGCAGTGAAAAAATCTCATTTGGGAGGTACAGAGACAACCCAGAGAAGGTAGCTATACATGTAAAAATGGCTATTAGAGCCCAGAACCCAGATTGGGGTGATCTGAATGTTATGCTAGATGAATTATTAGATAGCACAGAAAAGGAGATCGTTAATAAGGCTGCTATATCTGCTATAGAAACTAAAACTGCAGCTGGGAGTCTCCAAGGGCCAGTTAATGATATTTCCCCTTTAGCAGACCCAGGCTGGCATCCCAATGTATCAGAATAAATAGCAAATTTAAAGCGGTATCAGAAATGGGTGGTCTTTGGATTGAAATGTGTAATTCCTAAAACAATAAGTTGGTCTAAGTTATGCAAAGTCAGACAAAACACAAATGAGACCCCTACAGACTTCCCAAATAGGCTCAAAGAAGCTGCACAAAAATACACTAATCTGGACCTCAACTCACCTGAACAGCAGTCTCACCTGGCCTTCCTGTTTTCAGGCCAATCTGCAAAGGGCATAAGGAGAAAGCTGCAAAAGATGGATGAGATGTACGACATAAGTAAGTTGTTGAATGCAGCCTGGAAAGCATACCAAAACAGAGATTCAACAAATAGGGATAGACATGATAAACCCCACTGTCCTGGTTTGAAAAGACAGGTGTCTGCTAAGGAAGGCCGGAGCCTCCCCTGAACTGGAAAATGTAAAACCCCTCCCTCCAAATTGTTATAATTACGAAATTAAAGGGGGCTCTCAGGCAAAGATATGGGAGCAGGAATGTCAGTTATTAATTAGGGAGGAAAAAAAAAATAAAATAAACAATGCAGTAAATCAAAACAACACTGACAAAGTCAGAATATGACCTGACACCCTGTTGATCAGGGTGTTGGTAGCAGTCCAATTAAATGGTGGCTGCAGTCCTCCTGGAGTAGCAGGTGTGGTTCTGTTGAAGCAGTGATCCTGTAGAAAGGTGTAGTCTTCCTCTGAAGATTCAGTGGTGGTGTAGATGGGCCTGGTCTTCCTCTGGGCATCCAGTGGAAAGGTCATTCTGGTGTGTCCTGGTTTAGGGGAAATTTGGGAGAGAATCCCCAAAAAGGGGGCCCCTCCAGAAAGCAAACCCACATGACCCCTCCCCCCAACCGGTTCGGGAAGGATTCCTCGGAGAGAAGTGGAAAGAACCTGTTTATTTAACAGGCACTGCACCCCCCAGCATACAAAATGAACAATACCGGATGACACCACTCGTTCACCACTCTGAAAAAGATGACAAATTCAGAAAGTCTCTCTTGGGGGTGGTTGCTCTGTTATCAGTCCCTCCAGCGCTGGGGTAGCTGCTGCAGGCCACAAGCTGCAAACTCTCGGTGTTACCCAGGTCCCAGTCCGGAGCAGGTTCGAGTAGGTCCAAACAGGAAAGGAGAAACAGTCCAGGAAGGAATTTGGACTGTTTAGCTAAACTAACTAATGAGAAGAAGCAAAAAGCAAGAGCAAGCAGAAGCAAAGCAGAAGCAAGAGCGAGAGCAAAGTGAAAAGCACGGCAAAAAGCAAAAGCAGCACTATGTACTGTACTGTCTGTATGTCCCGCCGGCCATGGAGGAGCGGCTGATAAGAGGCCAAAACCAAACTTTCCCTCTTCAGAGCCAGTCTTGAAGGCACAGAACATAATATCCAGCATAAACAGCACACACGAATGGGGGTACAAGCATCCTAACATCACCCTAGGACATGGTGTCCCAAACTCTCGCACTATATGCAGTTAGGAATGCTTGGTTCCTCCCTCTGGGCGGAGCATCTCACAATGGGATGATGTAATTTTATCAGTCATGCAGTGACACTCAATAGCCCATTAACAGCAGATGTCTCCCTGGAGGGAGGATTGGTTTGTGGAAGAGATAAAGAAAACTGCCCAATTAACAGAAGATAACTGCCACACCTCTAACAGATGGCAAACAGAATACATATTGCCTTGCAATCTAGGACACCCACCACAAGAAAAGGTATGATAAGGGAAGGTCATCTAACACACAAAAAAGGAGCGCCCCTCCCCCTCTTCTACCTGGCGATCAGTGTGCCATCTGCAAGAAAAGGGGACCCTGGAAGAACGAGTGTCCAACATGGGTGAAAAAGACGCCCCCAGTCCCAGAACTAACTGTGCAGAAGGACTGACGAGGACTGAAGGCATCACCCCCAGCAGAGCCTTCAGTTGTAGTTAAGTGCTACTTTGGTGTTCCTATGTATGAGACTTAACATTAGACAAACCACTAGTGGGTCCTCAGACAAACGGGCTCTTTTTTTGTCCAGAGCTTTCTTTCATAGTGAGACAGGGTGGAAATTTTCCAGAGTAGAATTCCATTTTGATTTAGGTGAAATGTACATCTTTGAATTAAGCCTGTAGCTTGCAAACATAGCTCTTTGGTCTGACTGCCTGTTCTCACAAAAAGCCTATGCTCGAAGAAACTGCTTCAGCCAAAGGACAGAGAAAAGGGGGGGGGGGGGGGGAGAGGGGGATGGCCTTGAACTCTGAAACAGACAGAGAGGCTGCTATGGAGAGCAGGGCAGGATGACCCAGGAATTTTTTTTTAATATAAAGAAAAATTAGCGGCAAATGTCCCACGAAATCAGTAGAATGAATATGTATGAACCTATTGTGAAATTGCATGCATATGTATTTGAGAGGGAGATGAAAAAGGATCTGGCGTTCCCAGAGGTACGCATGTCAATTTAAGGGGAATGATTCCTACATGCGTTGTTCCGCACTGTAATAAGCATACCGGCTTTACAACTTTCACAAAAGTTGTGGAGTTTATTTGCTTATGCATATCAATAGCCAGTTCAAAACTCCCAGGTCAAGACAGCTCAGTGGTCTATCTGTGTGCTCCCAGACTCTGAACCAATACAATGTCTGCATCCTAGGAGAGCTCCCATTGGTTGTGAGCTTCTGTCAGTCAGCCCAGAGGCTAGTTCATGGGGCTGAGCTGGACTTCTTATTTCTGAATGGATTAATGTTTAGTACAAATCAGCTTGCAATGCAACAGTTAAGCTGGGGAACAATGGCGTTGAATTTCTGGTGGATACAGGGGCAACATATTCTGTGATAAATACTTTAAAAAGCAAACTGAGCCAGGATACTATGGATGTGGTCGGAGCCACCAGGGTAAGTGAAACAAGGCCTTTCTTCCAACCTTTAAAATTTAAATTGGGAAAGCACTGACTCACCAATTCCTCTATATGCCAAATTCCCCAAAGCCATTAGTAGGTAAAGATTTATTAGAGAAATTAGAAGTGGAAATTAAATTTTCAAAAAAAGGGAGAGCGAAAGTCATAATTCCAGAATCTAAATTTGTCAAAGCAGCTGCTATTCTCATACAGTAATACTATGGGAAAGTTCCCAAAGAAATTGAAGATGCTGTCCTTCTGATAGTGTGAGCCAATGATTCTCCTGGGAGATCAAAAATAGCTGAACCTGTGAGTATTACACTCAAAGTGGAGGCTACACTGGTAATGCAGAAACAATAGCCTTTGAAATTAAAAGGCCATAAGGGATTAGCACCTGTAGTTGAAAAGTTTCTCAAATTTGGGTTATTAGTGGAATGCGAGTCCAGATACAACACACCCATCCTGCCAGTAAAGAAGGCTGATGGTAAGAGTTATCAATTAGTGAAGGATTTAAGGGAAATTAACAAAATAACAGAGGGCATACACCCAGTGGTGGCAAATCCCTACACTCTTTTTGTAGCAATGGGGAACAAAGACACACGGACCTTCTTGCTTGTTTCTAAGAAAATTGTTTATTGTAACAAACTGATCCCTTTTATGTTCTAAACTTAACCCAAACAAGCACGCACTGGCTGCCTGCCACTGCAGGGTCGCTGTTCACGTGTTCCTTTACCTAACCAGCTCTCTGATCCTGTGGTGTCCATGCGTCTCCCCAACCAATCACTGCCTCACACACAAGGCAAGCACATGCCAGCTATACAGCCCAATCTCTGGTTACAGGATCTGGTTTTTACCTAGCTGTTTGCTAAACCTTTCCCGGAGTGCTTTCTGTTGAGCTAGAGTGAATAGGATTTCTTGTCTCCCACATCTGTTGACCACACTGACAAATGAATTAGGGTAGTTCGCTGCTTTAGATCTCAAGGATGCCTTTTTCTGCATTCTTGTGCACAAGAATAGCCAAGAACTCTGCTTTCGAGTGGGAGAATCCTGAGACAGGGAAGAAGACTCAGCTCACCTGGACAGTTTTACCACAGGGATTCAAGAACAGCCCAACAATATTCAGAAACCACCTGGCAAAGGAGCTGGAAGACTGGAGGAGATAGAAACCAGGAGGAGTAGTTGTTCTTCAGTATGTTGATGACATCTTAACTGCAGCCAAAACACAAGATGACTGTGATGCCTAAAGTTTTAGCTTTCATATTTTTCAGATTCTGTACTGCATTAGTGTGTTGCTCTGAGCTTCATATTAAGAGTTAGCAAGTTCTCTTCACAGGGTAGTGTCACGATCCGTCCTTACGGACGGGTTTCGTGATGGTTCACGGATTTGATCTCAGGGTGCAAAAAAACCCAACACGGTACAAGGGGGTTTGCAGTGATAATCAAAACAAATGCACCTTCATTGAATAACCAGAGAAAAATGTGTTGGGGAGGAATTGGGGAAAAAAGGGAAAAATAAGGAAAAGAGGGAGGAAGAGAAAAGGAAGGTATATAGCTACCAAACATAGAACGGCTAAGTCCTTCGATGTTCAGCCGATGGAGTTCACCAGGTCACGTCCGGGGAGATCTCAAAATCTCTAGCTAACTCAGAGTTTTTTATTATGATAACTCTATTGAAAATTGCAAAGGGGGGGGAAACAGATACAATAAAGAATAGATGTAACAGGTGGTCCATGTTCTCAGCAGTAAGCGAGAGCCATTGTCTTCTTGGTCCAGTGGTCGCAACCTGCAGGCAAACATCTTGCTTTGGTTAGCTTGCTTCCCCCACACACCTCCCCTGGGTTAGGGGTTTCAGCCCCAGTCCTTGGAAAGAGCGAGGGGGCCTTTTCACATAGGGGTTTCATGTCTCAGTCTTTGATGGAGATGCTTCTTACATCTCAGTCTGTCATGGTGGTTGTAAACAGGTGAGGGGTCTTCTGTGGGGACCACCCAAAACCTAGGAGAAGTCCAGCCAAGCCGAGAGGTGGGGAAAAATTCCAGAGCTATTGTTGCCAAAAGGGCAGAATGCCCTTCTTTTCTTCTCAACGGGTTCAGCATAGCATACAGCAAAAACACCTGTGAACAATAGCTTACCACTGTGCTCAGGTCTCGGGGCCCTTGGCATGTAACTTTCTCCAACGGGGCCAGAAAATTCAGACGAGGGTCTTTTCTTCAGTGGTCCCCAATGACGATCGTGAGGCAAATAAGAGTCACAGGTAGGTAGACGAAACAATCCTTTTCCAGCTTGACCAAAGACAACCGTTACAAGCTCCAGGCCCAAAAAGTATAAACAACGGTGAATTGAAGAGAGAAAAACAAGGAGGATGGAACTTCATCATCTAAAGCTATAATTGGACAATTAACTCCAATATGCAAATGGACCAAAACTTATAAAACTGTGAGACCTCGTGACCTCTCGTCCATTTTGTGACCATCTTGGATTCCACCTGGGTGTAGCCCTGGCCAGGCTCTTGTACTGCCCAAAGTGTATCCATTAAGGCCTTTTAATAAATATCTACTTTATTATTTAACTCTGTCTACCCTCTGTTCTAGGTCAACCTTCTCAAGGCACCAACTGCATCCAGCTCACTGTAAGTCTGTTGAACTTTCTGGGCCAAAGTGGGTATTGAGTCTTGAAAGGGAAGGCACAGGTTGCCCAGGAAACAGTAATTTACCTGAGGCTGGAAATTTTCCATGGACATGGACAACTCAGCAGAGAACAGAAAGAAGGCATCTGCCATCTTCCAGAGCCCCACACTGTGAGAGATGTATAGGCCTTTCTGGGAATGGTAGGTCAGTGTCGCCTATGGATATCAAACTATGGACTACTAGTAAAACCTCTGTATGAGGCCCTTAAAGCAGACAGAAAAGGAACAGTCATGTAGACAGAAAGTGCAAGGGCTGCATTTAAACAGCTGAACCATTCCTTGATGTCAGCCTCAACTCTGGGGCTGCCAGACTTAACTAAGCCTTTTGAACTTTTTACATATGAGTGAGTGAATGTTGCTCTGGGGATACTGACGCAGCACCTTGGGGACCAGTGGAGACCTGTGGCCGACTTTTCAAAACAGCTAGACAATGTTAGCCAAGGGTAGCCTGGGTGTTTAAATCTGTGGCAGCAACTGTCCTCCTAATACAGGAGGCCGGTAAGTTCACCCTTGGGCAGCACATTGTCGTGTATGTACCCCGTGCAGTGATATCTGTGCTGGAACAAAAGGGGGGACACTGGCTATCCCCTAGCAGAATGCTTGAATATCAGTCTGTTGGTGGAAAAGAATGATGGTACTCTAAAAACTTCTGTGGTAAACCCTGTGTGAGAAACAACACTCACTTTTAAAAAATTCAAAGGTTTATTAAATACCTTAACAAAATACAACAAAGGACTGAATAAAGAGAAAGAGCAGCACTGGGAGTCCCCGTGACTAGAAGCCACGTGGTCGACTGCAAAATGGATGCTCTGCCTTTTTTTACCCTAACCCCTCCCAAAGTCTTGTCAGTCAATTCCTTCTTTGCCATCCATTCCTACATCTTGATTGAAGGTTAAGTGCTGCCATAGTAATGATCCTGCCCTCACCCAAATGCCCCAGCTATAAAGGCCGTCCAGTGACAACAATACGAGGGGGAGGGGAAAGAAGGCTATGGGAAGAACATATCACAATAACATAACTACACATCAATAAAACTTCTCTTAACATGCACATAATATTCATCCCTTAACTGTGAGAGCCAAGCATTGCATTGCTCATCTATAACACCTTGCGATGCTTTTATCACCCACATTACTTGACAGCGTGCCTGAACATGATTGTTTACAGACAATAGAGGAGACCTATTGCAGCAGGCCAGACCTGAAGGATGTTCCTTTGGAGAGACCAGACTGGGAATTGTATACCGATGGTGGCAGCTTCATGAGAAATGGTAAGAGAATGACAGGCTACTTGATAGCCAGCACAGATAAAGTCATTGAGGCAAAAACCGTGCCTTCAAATGTATCATCAAATAAAGCTGAACTCATTGCACTGACCAGAGCTCTAGAACTGAGCAAGGGAAAGAAGGTGAACATATGGACTGATTCCAAATATGCCTTCAGTGTTGTTCATGCCCACAGAGCTATTTGGAAGGAAAGTGGCCTGCTAACTGCTCAAGGTAATGATGTTTAGCATGCTAAACAGATTCTTGCACTCCTGCAGAGTATTTAGAAGCCTTCAGAGGTAGCTATTATGCATTGCAGAGGTCACCGAAAAAGAAAAACAGCCCCCAAACTGTGAAATTGCTTTGCTGACAAAACAGCAAGAGGGGTTGTGTCACAGACATGTTTTATGAAAAATCCTTTCCTTAGGATTTTTCCCCTCCTGAGAAGCTGAGAGGCTTCAGGAACAAACTGTAAACAATTCTTATCTGCTGCTGTGGAATGCAACAGGGGGAATCTGTGATTGGTCTCATCTGGCTGTTTCCAATTAAGGGCCAATCACAGATCACCTGCCCAGACTGTCTTGGTCAGAGACAAGCCTTTGTTGTTCATTCCTATTCTATTCTTAGCTCAGCCTTCTGATGAAATCCTTTCTTCTATTCCTTTAGTATAGTTTTAATATATTATCTATCATAAAATAATAAATCAAGCTTCTGATACATGGAGTCAACTTTCTCGTCTCTTCCCTCATCCTGGGACCCTTGTGGACATACCACAGGGTTGGAAAAAAGGGCGTTCTTACAGTGGTGCCAAAGAAAGAAATAGATTTGTCAGTTTACCCTAAAATACGATCAGAGGGACCACCAATTAATTTTCTTAAAGCTGAGATCAAAGAAGATGTATGAGCTGTTACCCCGGCAGGACAAGTTGTAGTTCGACCCCTGCTCCTTTGAGAAATAGCTCAGTGAGAGCATAAGAGTACCCACTGGGGAACAGAAAATCTTTTAAAACATCTGAAGATAGTAGTGATAGGGAGAGGGATGACTGATATAATACAATCTATAACAAGCAAGTGTGAAACCTGTTGTAAGAACAACCCTGACACGAGCAAGAGAGTTATATTAGGGATGATAAAAACAAGAGATCTCCTGGGAAATTACTGGCAAATAGATTTTGCTGAGATGCCACTCGAGAAGGAATACAGGTATATGCTGGTATTGGTTGATACCTTCAGTAGATGGCCTGAAGCTTATCCCTGTCATACCTGTCTCGGTTTGGAAAGACAGGTGTCTGCTAAGGAAGGCAAGAGCCTCCCCTGAAATGGAAAATGTAAACCCCCCTCCCTCCAAATTGCTATAAATTAGAAATTAAGGGGGGCTCTCAGGCAAAAATATGGGAGCAGGAATAACAGTTCTTTATTGGTGGTCACCAATTGTTGTGGTGTTTGGAGGGTCCCCAGGAGAAGGTGAGAGATGAGAATTGACTCCAAGTTCTCAGAAGGCTGATTTATTATTTTATGATATTTTATTATTAGAAAAGAAAATTCTATACTAAAACTATACTAAAGAAAGAGAAAGGAGACATCAGAAGGCTAGACAAGAATTATAATAAAAACTCGTGACTGACCAGAAAGTCTGACACAGCTGGACTGGGATTGGTCATTAAGTAAAAACAATTCACATGGAACCAATCAAAGATGCACCTGTTGGTAAGCAACCGGCAAACCACATTCCAAGCAATCAGATAATTATTGTTTACATTTATTTTCTGAGGCTTCTCAGCTTCTCAGGAGAAAAATCCTGGAGAAGGGATTTTTCATAAAATATCATGGTGACATTTATTAGGGAAGAAAATTTAAAAAAAACCAAACAATGCAGAAAATCAAAACAACACTGAGAGAGTCAGAATACAACCTGACAACCTGTGGGTCAGGGTGTTGGTAGCAGTCCAATTGTAATTGTGGCTGCAGTCCTCCTGGAGTAGTAGGTGTGGTTCTGTTGGAGCAATGATCTTGTAGAGGAGTGTAGTCTTCCTCTGAAGATCCAGTGGAAAAGGCAGCTGTTCCTCTGGGAATCCAGTGGAAAGGCTGTTCTGCTGTCCCAGAATTTCAGATTATATCTCTGGGTAGGAATGCTTGGTGTGGGAACCCAGCACATCACTCCTGATATCCAGAGCTACCGAGAGAACCCTTGGGGGGCTCGGGGGTCTTGGAATGTTGCCAAAAGCACTTGGTGGCTTGATTTTGATCCATGTAGGGATGTGCCACCAATGTATGAGGAGATGGAACCTGTGGGAATTACCCGGGTGTGAATGATGAAGGGAAAACGTAGTTATAGGGTAAATTATAGATTTTGGGGTTTTTGTACAGGGGGGTTATGGAGACAAGATGGAGGAAACAAGGCAGGTCACAAGACTCTTCTTTCTTCTTCTTGTCATCCATCTTCTGCTGTGGTGTTGGCACTTGAGGATTGGTCTGGGGTGAGAGTGTATCCGGTGACGAGGGTGATAGGTATTGGGGATAAAAAGTAAATATGATATACGTAGTTTTTGTTATAAAAGATGTGCCCGCCTTGGGAGTGGCCAGAGTGCCTTTGGCTGCCGTGCTGGTCAGATCCCAGTCGGGCAGAGAAGGGACTTTATAGATAAGATATAATAAACAATTCTGAAGACCGAAAAACCCTGGAGTCCAGACTCATCTTTTGAGACACAGCCTGCCAGAACCATCCTAAGCGTGTGTGGGGACAGAGACAAACAGCCGAACCCCACAGCTTGGCTTCTCCCTCTGGGTGGAGAATCTCACAGTGGGATGCTATAGTTCTTGTCAGTCATGCAGTGACATTTGGTGGCCCATTAACAGGTGGTATCTCCCTGGAGGGAGGATGGGTTGTGGAAGAATTAAGGAAAACTGCCTAATTAACAGAAGATAACTGCCACACCTCTAACAGATGGCAAATAGAATACACATTGCTTGGCAATCTAGGACACACCAATAGAGGAAAGGAAATGGTGAAAGCCTTGCTCAATCTCATAATTCCAAGGTTTGGGGTTCATTTGGGAATGTCACCAGGTAAGAGACCACATTTTGTTGCGACGGTGATCAGGGAAGTTAGCAGGATTCTGGGACTTACCTGGGACTTGCATATGTTGCCTTTTTCCTAACCTGGAAATGAAACTTGGGATACTTTTAGTAAGGACGTAATAAAAAAGTGAATCTTTATTTGAAGGCCTTCAGGGGCAGTTATGGAAAAATGTCCGCAAAAGCCTGCCCCCCCAGGGGTGAGAACATTTTTATAGGTTTTAGGAAATCAGCATAATTGATAAAAAGCACCAATTAGGAGGACAAGTGGTGATGCGATTTCCCCCCCAGGCCAAGCCCCTTCTCTGGAGCCCCCCCCTTGGCACTAGCTGTACTTTGTCCATAAAAAGTATCTTGAAAAGTTGTTCTCAGCCTTGGCTCCCAGGAAGAACCAAGATAGCATAGGGGCCTTGTACCCCCCCCGGGGCTTGGAGCTCTGGAATTTGTTTTGTCTTTCTGTCTAGGGAAAGGCCATGAAAAATTACTGGGAAAGCTAGCCACTAATACAATAGGCTGCAAAGCTACAAATACATGTGGGAAGAATACAGGGAACAAAAAAAAAAAAGGCAAAAACCAAACGGCATCACATATACCATACAGGCCCCGGGCAAGTGGCAAAGTTCAACGTATGAACAGAACCCTTAAAATGCAGATTAGTAAGATCTGTCAAGAGGCATTGTCCTAGGGTGACTTTATGATGCTTGCATCCCCAATCATCTGTTCTGTTTATGCCTAATATTAAGTTCTGCACCTTTAAGACTGGTTCTGAGAGCGAAGGGGGGGGGTAAAGAAGCACACAAGTTTGTTTTTTCAGAAACTGCACTTGCTCCCCCGCATTCCTTCTCACAGACTGTGTTGTCTGCAGCACAGACAGCAGGAGAGAGCTCTCCTTTGCCTTTAGTTAATTTTTTTGCTAGCTGAAGCAGATAAGTTCCCCAGACTCTGGCTTTTCTTTTTCTTGAAACTGTTCAGCCCTGCTTTGGACCGATAACCCAGAAAAACACCGTGCGCTTACACCTGTGGCCCACAGCCACATTTTCCAGCGCAGAAAGGACTGATAAGAGACTGAATGAGCCAAGCTACACCCCACAAAAAAGACTCTCTCTGTGAATTTGCCATCTCTTCAGAACAATGAGACGTTCCATTGTTTAGGATTATTCATTTTTCCATGTTTGTGAATACTTTGCTTGTTAAATAAACAGGTTTTTTCCACTTTTCTCAAAAGGGATTTTTTTTCTCCCAAACCAGGTGGGGGAGGGGCTGCTTGAATTTGCTTTCTAGAGGGACCCCTTCAGAGATTTCCTCCCTAAATTTGCCCTAAACCAGGACAAATACATTTTTGGCACCCAATGTGGGGCTTGAGAAAGTGGAAAAAAACTGTACAGATTGCATTTTGGTTGTACTTACTCTGTATTGGGATAAAGCAGTCAGTAGCCATGTTGCTTAAATTCATAATGTCTCTCAGGGTAGAGGCCTTGATGTATTTCTGGTCCCTAGGCTTTCTGAGGTTTTGACACTGGTTCAAGCCTTGCTTATTGCCTTACTGAGAGTCCCCATACAACCAAGGCAGAGGGACAACATAAGTCCCTATGAAATATTATATGGCAGGCCATATCAGATTACACACATCCCAGGGAAAATTAATATAAAAAGTAGAAATGATTTGCAGAAGTACTTAATGACTTTAAGTTTCACTTTGAAAAAGCTCCAGAGAGTCATTGTGTTATCCAAACCAATAAGATTGGACACACCTGCAAGCCAAGTGGAAGGGACCGTTCCAAGTTTTGCTGACCACCCTCACTGCGGTCAAAGTTGCTGGCAACGAACCCTGGATCCACTACTCCAGAGGGAAGAAAGCTTCTGCTCCCAAAACCATTAAGAAAACAGAGACGGATACAAATCAGGAGGGTGTAGTTTAAACTGTTCTTTACATGTCTGTCGTCTGCCCAACTGGTAACCATGATTCAAGGTTTGCCCCATGATTTGCATAGGACTGTAGCAAAAAATGTGTCCAAAGTTCTTAATAATAACAATTACAAAATCTGTTCCCAGTTACCACCTCTAGATGGGGGTGGTCACTGACCATTGATTGATATTTTAATGGGATAGAACTGTACCAAAAGGCGGAAACCAATCAGTAGTACCCTTCTCCCTCCAATACCCCTGAGCGGCCTGATAGCCTGTCAGCTGTGGGTAATGCAGAGTAGAGAGTAGAAAAGGTAAAGTCTTGTTAGTCTCTAAAAGGAGGGAAATGATGCCATGATGATTTTTTGCCTTTTCTTTTATACACCTCTTACGTATTCTCAGTACGCTTAGCGTGAATACTTGTAATTCCTTAAGTCTGATATCTTAACATAGTCCTTGTATTCTGTTAGGCCAGAAGCCCAAACATCCTAAAGTCCTTGCAGTTGGAGGCCAAAAAACCTTATGCTATCTTAAGAAACCAAGGCCCCCTCTACAACACATCCTGTAAAATAGGATTAGTCCCATCTAGGGGGGAATACTTTGAGATAGGGAGATGTCACTCTGTAGTGGGTTAACCCTGGCTGAATGACAGGTGCCCACTTAGTTGCTCTATCACTCCCTTTCCCACTGGGACAGGGGAGAGAATTAGATGGAGAACAACCAGCAGGGTGAGATAAAGCAGTTAAATTAGAGCAAAAAAGAAAGAAACAAGCAGAGATCTGTGAGCACAAGAGCTAAAGAGGAAAAAGAGATCAGTCCCTACTTCCCATCAGCAGCGATGTTCAGACACTTCCTGGGAAGTAGGGCTTCAGCATGCATAACGGTTCCTCCGGAAGGCAAACACTGAAAACTCACGAATGCCTTCCCTTCCTCCTCTCTCCCTTAGCCTTTATATCTGAGCTATTGTCATATGGTATGAAATATCCCTTTGGCTAATTTGGGTCAGCTGGGCTGGTTGTGTCCCCTTGTTGCAGTTCATGTTTATTTCATTAAGTTATTGTTAAATGGCTCAATCTGTTATCCCCCCACGTTTTCCCCTAGTTGGTTTTCCCCTTAAAGCTGTCCCTCGAGCTATTCCCCTCCCTTTGTTCTAGTCCCTTCCCTGCCTGTCAAGGCGACCCTGCCCCTCTTTCCCTGCCTGTCAAAGGAACCCTGCCCCTTTTTCCTGAATGTTCCCTGCCACTCACCCCCTGGGCCAATCTCTGATTGAAACACCCACTTAGAAATCCCCTAATCCATTACACCCGATTGGCCCATGTGACCTTTCCCTCTCCTCCCCCTATCCTGATTGGTCCCACAGTGTTGATGTGATCCCCTCACTCCTCCCCTGAGGATTCCCTATTGGTTAGCTGTTTGTATCCACCCCCTGACTTGTATCTGGACAAAACCCTTTGCATACGAGAGCAAGGGGCTTTTTGTCCTGCTCCCTTCAGCTGGAATAAACTTTCCCCGTGGAACCTCAAGACAAAGAGCCTCCTCCTTCCTCCTTTGCCTGGTCCCTGCCGTGGCTGTAACAGCGTGCACTGTAGAGCTTGCAGCTCTTCAGGTTCAGCTGTGGGCAAACCCCAGTCCCCAGCTGTTCCCCACTCCTGTTGTGGTTACCGGAGTGTACAGAGCTAGTCTGGGTTCCGGTGGGCTTCGGCATCCCCTCCCAGGATCTCGCTGGCTCCCATCCCCTTTGGTGGGGGAAGGAATGTCAGAGGGACGGCTCTGCTCGGCAGTAGCCAAAACACTGGTCTGTTATCAACACACATTCAGTTACCAATGCAAAGCACAGCACTCTAAGGGCTGTGAACTTTACCTCAGTCAGACCCAATACACACCCCTTTCATTCAAGCCTCTCATTGGGGCATCTTTGTTAGATATGCTAATTGCAAGGTCTCTAAAATTGTATACGCGATCTACCATGGGTGTGCATTTCCGCTTATCTACCTTGGCAAATTGTTGCACCATAAGGATCCTTATTAAATACCGAGGTAAAAACCCTTTATCCCTTAACTGTGTCTGGCTCTTAGTTTTAAGACGAAGGAAAAGGCATCACTAGAGGGTACCCCTAACAACGGTAAGTGTAATTGTTGTACCTCTCCATACAGCCAACAATCTCTTATTCCACTATGAGTAGCTATTGCCTCAAGCAAAGCTACGTACTTATTGACATCAAAAGTTACTACAATCTGCCAAAAAGCAACAAAGCATAACAAAGTATTCATGAATTACGGCTGAGTTTCAGCTTCAGTCTGTCGTTATCAATGGTTGTTACTGTCCAAGGTGCAACAAGAGATTTCTTCACTGGAATATAGTGAATCCAGGTAGGTTTTTCTCTCATGCAAATTGCAGTGAAGGTTGTCAGGAGGACTTGAAATGGTCCCTCCCGCTTCTCCTGTAGAGGATCACCTGAAAAATTCTTAATATACACCCAGTCACCAGGATCAATTGTGTGCAATTTATGATGTGGTTGCTTAGGTTGGTTTTCAAATACAGTGTTATACTTCTGATGCAACTGAGCTCTAATGGTTTTGAAGTATTCAGAAATATATTCATTACCAACCTGGGTCGGGTTTTCATCATGAGTGGCATTTAACCCATAAGGTCTACCATACCAAATTTCAAATAGGCTAATCTTTTCTTTTGACCTTGGCATTACCCTGTTTCTGATGAGGGCAAAGGGTAATGCCTGGTACCAGTACAAATTTGTCTCCTGATAGATCTTAGCTATTTGTTGTTTAAGGATGTGTTTCATTTTCTCTACTTGACTATTGGCGATTAAGAGAGACGGGGACTCAGTGAGATGGTCAAAGAATCCAAATTTATTGTGAACTACAATTGCTTATATACTTATTCTAGGAAGACTAGTAATGTTTTACTACAATGATTGGGTTGTTCATCCCATAAACAAACTTATACGTTTTAAACATCTCTTGCTTGCAGAGTCTGATGTAATTTTCTTTTTCCGGTAAGTCAGTCTGATTTAATCTTCTTGCAATCTTCAAAGCTGTTTGTTCTTGCCAAGGCATCCTGTTATCAAATCTCTTACGCTAACCGGGTCCAAGGTCCATCATCTGTCTTGTGTATCCCAATACCTGACCACTAGCTTGTGGCTTGTAAGGAGTATGGAGTTGTCACTCAATTCCCAAGGCCTCGCTGACAGCTTGTACAACTTGTGCACAAAAATGCGATCCTCTGTGAGAGGATATTTCCCTAGGTACACCAAATCTAGGTATGATCTCATTCAACAGTACTTTTATTACTTCTCTAGATTTATTTGTCCTACAAGGGACATAGTAATCGAAGGGGAAACTAGATTAGGGATGGGAGATAGTATTTTAGTCCCTGGAGCAGGTTGTAACTTATAAGGGAGAGACATGCTGATACAATTAGGAATAGGGGTAATACCTGAAGAAGGAAAAATGACAGGCAAAGTACTACACCTCTGCCAAAAAAATGCGGAAATAATTAATAAAGAAGTCTAGGCTGGAGAGGGGAATAGGGGAGGATTGGACATTGACCCCGTAAAAATAACAATTGAAAAGGAAGAATGTCCTATATGTGTACATCAGTACCCCATATCATTAGAAGGACAAGAAGGCTTAAGGCCGGTAAGAAAGGAATTGATAAAGGATGGGACATTGGAACCTTGTATGTCTCCTCATAATACCCTTATACTCCCAGTAAAGAAGCCAGATGGGATTTATGGATTAGTTCAGGATTTAAGGGAGGTTAACAAAAGAACTAGGACTTGAGACCCAGTGGTACCTAATCCCTATACCCTTTTAAATAAAGCCTCACCTCAGCATCAGTGGTTTAGTGTTGTGAATCTGAAAGATGCATTTTGGGCTTGTCTGCTAGCAGGGGATAGTTGAAATATTTTTGCTTTTGAATGGGGAGATCCAGGCACTGGACAAAAACAGCAATTAAGATGGACAAAATTACCACAGGAATTTACAGTCTCCAAATTTATTTGGGCAAGCGTTAGAGGGAATATTGCAGACCTTCCCCAAATTCCCTGGGATAAGAATTATTCAGCGTGTAGATAACCCTTTAGTACCAGAAGAAAGCAAAGTTGAAGTTAGTGAGACTACCATAAAGCTTTTAAATTTTCCAAGGGAAAAAGGATTAGGGTATCAAAGAAGAAATTACAATTTGTATAGTCAGAAGTGAAGTATCTTGGTCATTTAACAAGCAAAGGTAGTCAGAAGTTAAATCCTGAGAAGACCGCTGGGATCTTGTCCCTTCCCCCTCCCTCTTCTAAAAAAGAAGTTAGAAAATTGCTTCGGCTACTAGGGTACTGTCAGCTGTGGATCTCAAGCAGTGCAATTAAAGAATCACAGAATCAGAGAATGACTAGGTTGGAAGAGACCTTAAAGATCATCGAGTCCAACCCATGCCCTAAAACCTCAACTAAACCATGGCACCGAGTGCCACATCCGGTCTTTTTTTAAACACATCCAGGGGTGGTGACTCCACCACCTCCCCGGGCAGACCATTCCAGTATTTTATCACCCTTTCCATAAAAAAACTTTTTCCTAATATCCAACCTGTATTTCCCTTGATGCAGCTTGAGACAGTGTCCTCTGGTTCTGTCAGTTGCTGCCTGGTGAAAGAGACCAACCCCCATCTGACTATAACCACCTTTCAGGAAGTTGTAGAGCGTGATAAGGCCACCCCTGAGTCTCCTTTTCTCCAGGCTAAACAACTCTTGCTCTCTCAGTTGTTCCTCATAGTGATGCCTCAGGTTTTAGCTTTTATGTTTTTCAGATTTTGTTCTGCTTTAGTGTGTAAGTCTAGGCTTCATATTAGGGAATAGTATGCTCTCTTCACAGAATAGGTAGACAAAACAATTCCTTCTCTAGTTGGGGACCCAAGGACAGCTGATCCAGATCTCAGGCCCAAGAGCATAAACAGTGGTGGACCGAAGAGAGAAAACAAGAAGGATGGGACTGCATGGGCTAAAGCTGTAATTGGACAATTACCTCCAATATGCTAATGGACCAAAACTTATAAGAGTGTGAGACCCCATGACCAATCGTCCATTTTTTGTGGCCATTTTGGGTTGTGGTTCCCAAGGTAGATCTATCGAGGCCTCAATAAATACCTACTTTAGCTCCGTCTAGTCTCTGTTCTAGGTCAGCCTTCACAAGGCATCAATAGGGCTTGTGTTCCAAGCCCCTCACCAGCCTTGTTGCCCTCCTCTGGACACGCTAAAGCATCTCAAAATCCTTTCCAAACTGAGGGGCCCAGAACTGGACACAGTACTCAATGTGTGGTTTCACCAGTGCCAAGTACAGGGGAAGAATTACTTCCCTGGTTCTGCTGGCCACACTATTCCTGATACAGGCCAGAATGCCATTGGCCTTCTTGGCCACCAGGGCACACTGCTGGCTCATGTTCAGTCAGCTGTCAACCAGTACTCCCAGGTCCCTTTCTGCCTGGGCACTGTCCAGCCACACTGTCCCCAGACTATAGTGCTGCAGGGGGTTACTGTGGCCAAAATGCAGGACTCAGCACTTGGACTTATAAAACTTCATCTTATTGGACTCTGCCCATCCATCCAACTGTTCCAGGTCTCTCTGCAGAGCCCTCCTACCTTCCAACAGATTGGCACCCGCTCCCAGCTTAGTGTCGTCTGCAAATTTACTAGTGAAAGGCTCAATATCCTCATCCATGTTGTCAATAAAAATATTGAATGTTCAAAAATGTAGGGATGCCCCTTCCTCTTTTCATAGGAATTCGTTGTTGAGTGCAGCTTTGTGCCATGAAAAAATGTTGTGGTGTGTGTTCAGTTCCCAATTGAGTTATCTTCCCTGTTTTGTATTGTTTTGTGATGCTTTCCCCCAGTTACACCCCTATACTTAGTTCGATGGTTCAGTCCTGGTTCCCCCTTTCCCTCGAATGGTGTCCTCCCTGTCTGGGCTCGCTGCCAAGCCCTTGTCTCCACCCCCGTTCCCCTGGCAACTGCCCCTTTCCCCTCCTCCAGAGCCCCGTTCATCTCCTGAAACCCCCCCATCCTTCCAGAAACTTCTCCCTTCCACAGGGGGTGATTGGGCAGGTGCCCTGAGCCCTTCCTTCGTTCGTGTATCACTTGTTGCCACCCCTGTCAGTCATGTTGAATTCCCCTCCTCAGTTTCCCCCGATTGGTTCTTGTACACCCCTTTATATACTGCTTCTCCCCCTTTTGTGTCGTCTTTTCCCGCCTGGACGCAGTGGCGTCTTTTCTCGCCTGAACGAGGTGGAGGAATGATACAATAAAACCACTGGGCTACACCGGGCGTGTTAAGACCCTCTTTTCTCTCGGCTTCTCCACCTTGCCGCTTCTTTTCGATACTGTTGCTGCTGTCCTGCCGAGGAAGGCGCAGCCCGGACGTCCCTGACGGATCTGGGTAGTGCCCCTTGCTGCTGGCTGCTGCTGTGCTCCGAGCTAGCCCCGGCCGCCTCCCCCCTGCTCGGACGGCAGGGAAGTGCTTTCGACACTGCAGGCGCGGCAGTTTGGCGCCCAACGTGCGGCGAGAGAAGACCCCCTCGCCCCGCGGCAGGAGTCAGCAGCCTCGAGAGGAGTTTCGCCTCCTCTTCGTCGTCTGCCGCTTGCTCCGTGGTCGTTAAATTACCCTGCCCCGGGAGCAGACCCCGTTTTAGGGGTAGGGCTCCGGACAGGGATCGGATCGACACCTCCCCGCACCCAGGAGCCGATCCGGGATCGAAGCCGCGGACTTCGGAGTTTTTTCCCCGCTTTCCCGCTAGTAAGGGGTGAGTAACTCCAGCTTCCCAACTTCGAGAGTTTTCCCCCCCCGCCTTATCTCCCGGTTTCACCCGGTCGACTCGAGGTTTCGCCCTGGGTTCAGTGAGGGTGGGGCTAGCGGTTGGGGTTTTTTGTTAGCGTTTTTTTTTCGTTTCACTCCGAAGGTTCGTTTTTGCGGGGCAGAGATGGGTTGCAAACTCTCTGTCCCCCAGAAAAGAGTTTATTACCAAGTTGTGGGTACCCTTGAAGGTAGAAATGTTAAAATTGTTAAGCGGGAGTTAAAAGATTTAATCATATGGTTGTTCATTCAATTTCCAGAGATCTCCCCAGATTTAGTTAATGAAATAAAATTCTGGAATTCAGTTGGAGACAAATTAGCACAATTCGAATCTAAAGGGAGATCAAAAAACAAAAAATTACTTTATTGGACCTTCCAAATCATTACAGCTCTTAGAGAAAAACAGAAATTGAAGGAACAACCACCCCCCCATTCGTGTTCTCCCTACCCCCGTGTTCCAGACCCTTGTCCCACCCCTTCTCTCCCTGAGAATAGCAGAACCCTTAGGAGAGCAGCCCGCGAGAGCACCGCGCCGGCTTCCTACCACCCGCCGGGCTCTCCTCAGGGTTCCCTGACCCCCCGCCTCCAAAGTCCTGGCCAGACTTCGGAGAGCTCTCTCCAATCCCCCGATTCCTTTTCCCCCGAGTCCCCAGTTGTGCATCCCAAAGTTAGATTTGCAGTTTCAGAGGGCAGCACCCCCCAGACCTCTTCACAAAATGGCTCCCATGGAGCCCAAAATGGCGGCGACCGCATGGCTTTTCCCGCCATCAGTTTTTCTTCTCCCCATAATCCTTTCCTTTCTCCCGCCAACCCTTTCTCCTCCCCTTCCCATTCCTATAACCCCGCCCCTAATTATGTTAATTCTTCTCCCAATCCCCCGCCTTCCTACACACCCCTTTCCCCTCCTCCTTCCCAAGCCCCGCCTTTTGAACACGCCCCTCAGGCGGAGCCAACTCCATCAGCTCCACCTCCTAGCTCCGCCCTGGTTCCCACACCTGACCCCTCCCCTTGGCTTCCGGGTTCCCACGCCCCGCCTCCCAGTTCCCACGCCCCGACTTCCGGGAGTGGAGATCAAGATGATTCAGATTTTACTGTGCCATCTTTAATAACTGCCGCTCCTGTTTCTTACCACCAAGAAAGCGTAGGGCCCTCCCGAGCGCAATGGACCCCATTCCCCCATTCCACCATTAAGGAGTTGTGCAAGGCCCAAAGAGAGTTTTCCCGGGAGAGTGAATACTTCCGGGGACTCCTTCGGGCCTCTTTATTAGAATCTGATGTTGTACCCGCCGACTTGCGGACGCTTTTTTCATGCCTCCTCAACCCCACCGAATTCTTAGTGTGGGAGGAGGCATGGAAAAAGGGAATCAGGGACATTCTTCCACAATTGTGGGAGAATCCCCAAACTGCCACAACCCTCGGTGGTGAAACGGTTTACACCGACCTATTGGTCGGTCTTGGGAATTGGGCCGACGGAGCTTTTCAAGCTAGAGATATCCCCCGTCAAGCGCTTCGGGAGAGTGCAAGGATGGCCGAACGGGCATTCTTAGCACTCCGCCCTACTGCCCAGGAGCCCACTTTCACCAAAATTCATCAGGGGCCAGGGGAACCTTTCATTGTTTTTGCTGAGCATCTCCGCAGGGCAATCAACCATCAAGTCCAAGCGGAGAGCGCTCGACTCAGGATCCTAACAGAATTGGCTAATGCCAATGCTAACGCTGTCTGCAAAGCAGTCATCCTCAGCCTTCCCGTCGATCCTCCTCCAACCATCCAATCAATGATCGAAGCTTGCCAGAAAAAGGCACCATCCCTCGCCAAGGAGGATCCAAAAACTCCACCTCCAAGCCGTCGCGTGTCATTTGCAGAATCAACAAATTTCGACAGCGATGTGATGGCCGCCCAGCAGCAGCCGACGTCACCCAAAAGCAAGAGGCCCAGCCAAGGACACTGCCATCTGTGTGGCGACCCAGAACACTGGATGCCTGACTGCCCCTTGCGGAAACAGTTTTTCCAGTTCTGCAAGGAGCAGGCAGCATCCAAAGACAACCAACAAAAAAACTGAATTCCGAGCGCAGTTCCCTCCTGCGCAAGGATAAAAATGAGGCGGGAAGTTTTAACATCAGCCCCAAAAGTCCAGGGAGGGGACCCCATTCCCACACCCTTACCCATTCCAACCCACCCAATAAGTTATCATCACCGGACACGACAACTTCACCAAATGAGACTTTGCCTATGATAACATCTGCTTTGTGTGCCTTCCGTTTCAAGTTGCACCTCACAGACACTCTCACCATCTCCGACCCTGAAACCTGGAAGGTTGAGGGGCCATTTGACATGGTAACATGGGGTCGTGGATACGCACGCGTGTCCACCCCCGCCGGGCTCAAATGGGTCCCCTCAAAGTGGGTAAAACCCTTTCTCCCAGGGAAGGCACGCAAACCAAGCGTCACCCCTCAGGTGACCAAGTCCGCCCTGAGGAGAAAGTGCAAAGTCCATGTCGTGCCCGGTGTCCCTCAGGCTGAACCATCCACCCCAGAGCCCTCGGTTTTACTCTTATTTTCTTCGTTTGTTTCAGTTAGAACCCGATTCGCCAGTTTAAGTTTTGTTGCTCTATTATTCTTATAATTTTTAACCTTTTTTGTGTGTCATCTTGAGTTTCTCAATGATTTATGAACTGCTCCTCCGTCTTCTGTCCACCGCCACACCACAAGTGAACAACGTCTCCCTCCCTCCTGCTATGAGCTCTAACCAAGAGACTTTCTATTATGAGGAGATGCAACCTCTTTCAATCTCACCCATTCCTCAATGGTTTGCAGTCTCCAGACCTACCAACGATGCCGGCGAACAAGCATCAACGAGCTCTAAAATCAGCTTTTAAAGACTCAATTTTTATTTTGTTTTTTCTAAAACAAAAAGAGTGAGATGTTGTGGTGTGTGTTCAGTTCCCAATTGAGTTATCTTCCCTGTTTTGTATTGTTTTGTGATGCTTTCCCCCAGTTACACCCCTATACCCAGTTCGATGGTTCAGTCCTGGTTCCCCCTTTCCCTCGAATGGTGTCCTCCCTGTCTGGGCTCACTGCCAAGCCCTTGTCTCCACCCCCGTTCCCCTGGCAACTGCCCCTTTCCCCTCCTCCAGAGCCCCGTTCATCTCCTGAAACCCCCCCATCCTTCCAGAAACTTCTCCCTTCCACAGGGGGTGATTGGGCAGGTGCCCTGAGCCCCTCCTTCGTTCGTGTATCACTTGTTGCCACCCCTGTCAGTCATGTTGAATTCCCCTCCTCAGTTTCTCCCGATTGGTTCTTGTACACCCCTTTATATACTGCTTCTCCCCCTTTTGTGTCGTCTTTTCCCGCCTGGATGCAGTGGCGTCTTTTCCCGCCTGGACGCGGTGGAGGAATGATACATTAAAACCACTGGGCTACACCGGGCGTGTTAAGACCCTCTTTTCTCTCCGGCTTCTCCGCCTTGCCGCTTCTTTTCGATACTGTTGCTGCTGTCCTGCCGAGGAAGGCGCAGCCCGGACGTCCCTGACGGATCTGGGTAGTGCCCCCTTAGCTGCTAGCTGCTGCTGTGCTCCGAGCTAGCCCCAGCCGCCTTCCCCCCCTGCTCGGACGGGAGGGGAGTGCTTTCGACACAGCAGGCTCTGCAAAAAAATATTCCTTTTGCTCAAATAAGGGAGGTCCAAGGTCTCAGAAGGACTTTCAGCCCAGACATCAGCTCACCATAGGCACTGAGTTCTTGATGGTTCATTTATCATCCTGATATCTACCCTCAGTGCTCTAAAGGGAAACTAAAGGTTAGGAGTCATTAGGAAAAGAGCAGAGAGCAAAAGGAAAGCATTGTTGTAGGTCTGTTCTTTGATCCATGTGTATCCACATGTGCCTGGCTTGCTGCTGACTGTCCCATCCCAGAGTGGGACAAAGAAGGATGTGGAGCAGGACAGCAGGGCTGGGTGGAGATGTCATATATCTTCTGCACAGAGACCACATAGACCAAAGCCTTGCAAAAAGAGACAAGTTAGTGACACAGATCTATAAAATCATTATTCAAGGTAGGGAAGATGCTTAAGAAAGTAAAATCCACTGCTTTTTATCACACAGCAATGAAGGGGTGAAGTGGTAATTTCCTGGAAGCAGGATTCAAACATGAAAGAATATCCTTGTTGGCACAACGTGTGTTTGAGTAGTGGGATGCATTGCCACAGAATATTATTAAGAGCAAAAATATATTTGAAGTCAAAAAATGAACAGGCTTGTTGAGGCTTGCTCCATCAGTGGCTATTAGACACTGATTTGGATGCAGTTTCCGGTTGAGGAATATTTGAACCCTTGACTGTTGGAGCCTGGGGAAGGGTGCCTCCCCACACATGCCCCTTTTTATGGGTCTTTAACACACATTTCTGACTACTGTTAGAGACAGTAACTGGAGTGACAGAGCTTGTGGCTTGGAGCAGTACATTGTATAGGCTTCTAACCAAGAGGGATTTTGATCTAGTTTCCCCTCCCCAAAAAAACCAAACAAATTTTAACCTCTGCCAGGGGAATATTTTACTTTATCTTCAAGATTTGAGTGTAAAACAAAATAAAAATCCAGCTACATTAAGTATCTGATACATATTTATAAATAATAAAACCCAAAGGAGCTTGGGCTCAGCGTATGACACCATCCATGTCACCTAACTGAAGAAGGACCTCTCTGCAGGGGAGCCAGCTTTGGCTCAAGGGTTCTTTTCTTTGCTTCAGCATTGTGGACTGTCTCTGGCCCATCCAGGAACACTGGGGGAGATGGACATGTCCTGGCAAGTGGAAGAAGTAAATTTCTCCAGTAGGGAAAATGCAGGGGAAGGGGTAGTTTCCCCAGCTGTGCTCTTTTTGAACAATTATTCCCCTGTACTGAAGTGTTTCCTTTGACAGAAGACCTGGGAGCCACATGCAGGGAAGCCCAGCCAGGGGAACTCCTCTGTTCCTCATGGGTGGAATAGGGCATGGAGAACCCATAAAGAGCTTCCTGCTGAACAAAACACTGCAGAGATGAGCAGGATGACAGACAGTGGCTCATCTTCAGTCGTCTCCAATAAGAGATTCCTATCTCTGGCTGATTTTCCACCTCCTTGTGAGGAGCAGCCCAACAGCAGCACAGCTTGCTCACAGCATGGTGTAGGTCTCCTCTTCCCAAAACAGCCTGTGGGGGAAACTTTCTCTCACTGCCTGCAGACTGGAGAGCAGACAATGAAAAATCCCAGGCAGCGTCAGAGGAATGAAAGCGAGGCGACTGGGAGGGAACTGACCCAAACCAGGCCTATCAAGACAGGAGCTAAAGTCACAACTGAAAGACAAGGGATGTGAAAGCTGAATTGAGGGGGGGGAGGAATAGGATTAAGGTTTGGGAGCAGAATTTATTGCTGGGCAGGGAGTTGAGACAGTGGGATCTGCACAGAGCTGTAAACACACACCAGCCAGGCGACTCACACTCAGAATATCTGCTGCTTCCCTGCCACCCAGAATCCAAGTGGCCTCCCAAGGAGGGGAAGCACTTTGTAGCCCAGTGGATTACTGTTTTCCATGCTAAAACTGCACAATGCAAAGGGCAAATGGTCAGAGACAGGCAAGTGGTCACATATCTGATGGATTTTCCCCATAGAGAGGGAAAGTAGCTTTTTGGAGGTAAGTCTGCTTTCACAGACTTCACTGGCAGCTGGACAGTTGTGACTGGGGGAATTAGACTTTCCCTAGCTGGCAATTTAGAAACCCCTATCCTAGAGATCGCAGTTTGAGGGCTGAGCCACAGAGCTCATCACATCCCTGGCATGCATTCAGGTTCCAAACTCTCCTCCTCTCACCCAAAATACCAACAACATCCCAGGAGCTGAAACCAGACGCTTGGGACAAGTTAGAAAAACCACCTTTGTGATACATGAAGGGGTGAGAGACACCAACAGAGATGCGGGTGAATCTGAGATGTATTTGGAAGTGCTCACTATATATATCGCTAAACCTAAAGGGCTTTTTTTAGCTACAGCTTACAGGCTTAATCACAGTTCTACAATAGATCTGTCTTCTTGACATCTTCTATTGTTCTCTCCAAAGCCATGGCCAGTAGAGTGCAAAGAGTGTACTGTTCTATGTTGAAGCAGAAACTCGTTTGCCCAGTTCTGTGGTAATCACATATCCTCTGAACACAGAGAGACATAGCTGTCCCAGGATTTTCCTGGAAAGCCGTGAGAAGCTGTGGGAAACTTAGAGAAAATAATTAAAACATTATCTCTCTTTCTGTAACCATTGTTTATAGATATGGTTCTCCAGAGTGTGCTATTCATAGTTCACCAATAGTGTGAGAGGTTTTTACTTTGAGACCAATCAAGTCTCACCTTAGCAAGTCACATTATAAAAGGACCCGCTACTTTCATTAAACTGGCCTTCTGATTCACCTTATGAAGACTGGAGACTTTCATTTCGTCCCTGACTCAACAGCGCCACTTGGTGGACCCTGACATTAGGTGCAGCCCAGGCTGAAGATGCAGGACCCTAGAGGATCCGGCCGAGTTTGCAGCCGGGGCTGAACACAGGGGGGTCTGGTGACCCCTTGTGGAATTGCAGGACAGCCGGGACGTGTCCTGAGATGAGCGGCCCAGCGATCCTCTGCGGTTGGACACCGCTTGCCCTCTTGAGTGAGGTAACGCTGACTTTGCCCCGTGTCTTCCTGAGAAGACTGGTCCCGTTCGGACCGTGGGCGTCGGCCCCGGGAGGGGGAGAACTGAGTGGGGGACGGCTTTTCCCGACAGAGCAGACTGTCTGTCTCTTGAAGTGGACGCCTGCTGAGGGACGGGTTTTCCTTAAGAATGGGGAACCAATCTTCTAGAGACAAACAATTAGTTTTGACCGTGTGGAGGGCTTTTGCACCTCCCATGAGACTCGCTGTCTCTGATGAAGCGCTCTGCAATCTGCTGGCCTGGGCCAGAGATCACGGGTTCGCAGCAGTTGTGGGTGCTGCACTCAATTTGGAGACTTGGGAATGCCTCGGTGATTGTTTGCTGACTGCAGTCACCAAAGGGGATGCAGTCGCAAGGTCTTTACTGCCTCCCTGGAGATGCATTTCTAAAGCCCTTCGATGCAAGGCCCCGGGGAACAGAAAAGTGACAAAGCCAGCATGTTTTTCGCCTGCGATGGCTCCAGGAACCGTGTCCCAATCGACTGTGGCAGACCGTCCCCTTCCATTTCCTTCGGGTCCGGCTCTCCCCGCATCGCGACCGGCATTCCCTGCGCCTCAGGGACTGATGGGCTCGCCCCTGCCGCGGGCCGCCCTGCTGTGGCCGCTGGCGGTGCCCACCCCCACTCCAGACTGAGCAGACGGTCTTCCTTTGTTTAGACCGGCCCCGAGCCGACCGCCGCTGCCGCCGCAAGCAGCGGCAGCGGCAGCGGCAGCGGCAGAGACACTGCCAGCGCCGCCCCCCGGTACGGGGAGAAAACGCCGCGGAGCCTTTTAGTGCTCCTGTGGCCCCCGCTCCGGCCAGCCCCCCCCGGGCCACTGCCTGCCTCCACGCCGCCACCTGCCTCGCATGGACTGGCCACGGACCACGCAGCGGGGGGGAGCCCCTGCAATCCGCGGCGGCGGCAGCACTTGCAGCAGCTCCGCTCTGTGCCCCGCCGCTTGCAGCGGCTCCGTTCTCTGCTTTGTCGCCTGCTTCGGAGCCTGCAACTAGCCCAGCCTCTTCTCCGCTTTTTCCAGACTGTCCCGAGCCGTGCTTCTCTGAGACGGGGGCTGGGACAGCGAAAGAAAGCACCAGCCTGTCCCGCTCACTGTTGGTGCTGCCAAGCTGAGAACTCTGAAACTCTGTGACTTTCTGGGGAACAACATTTTTCTGGGACCAACACTCTCTTGGACGGGGCGTCCCCTTGCTCCGTGGGGTTCCCACCAGGGCTCGGGGCGCCTCGCCCCTTCCACTCGCATCTGTGGGGCGGTCTCCGAAAATGCTGCCGCTGGTCTCATGCCCGGGGGGCATGGGGGTGGGGCCGCGCAGTTCTGCCCAGTTTGGAACACAAGCCCTACGAGGGACGACTGAGGGAGTTGGGATTGTTTAGCCTGGAGACAAGGAGACTCAGGGGTGGCCTTATCACGCTCTACAACTTCCTGAAAGGTGGTTATAGTCAGGTGGGGGTTGGTCTCTTTCACCAGGCAGCAACTGACAGAACCAGAGGACACTGTCTCAAGCTGCATCAAGGGAAATACAGGTTGGATATTAGGAAAAAGTTTTTTTATGGAAAGGGTGATAAAATACTGGAATGGTCTGCCCGGGGAGGTGGTGGAGTCACCACCCCATGATGTGTTTAAAAAAAGACTGGATGTGGCATTTGATGCCATGGTTTAGTTGAGGTGTTAGGGCATGGGTTGAACTTGATGATTTTTAAGGTCTCTTCCAACCTAGTCATTTTGTGAATTCCGTTCTGTCTCAAGTACATGCTCTCCAGGGAGACGCTGCTGCTGCTGCCAGAGCTGGTCTTTGTTTCACTCTTTCCTTACACCAACACCTGTTACCCTAACATGTGGCGTATGAATGTGAGACTCACAAGCTAGGAGCAAATTAATCTGTTTATTGTATAGTTAAGACAGTTCTTATACTCTTAGTGTGAGAATCTCTGTTCAGTTCTTCGCACTCAACCCGGCTGCAGGCATGTAATAAATCTGTCGGCCTGACAGCTTGTTATTTTTCTCAAAGCTTACAGGCTCAAAGAAACAAGATGCCTTTCCTGTTCTCAGATCGTGTGTAATCTGCTTTCTTCCCATGCTTCTTAGGGTTTTTGCTGCAGTAGGCTTTGCATCTCCCCCTTTTTGTTTTTATTGCGGTCATAGATGAAGTTCTTTTTTGTGTTCTTTTAACAACTCTGATTATGTTAAAAAGGACAAGACAGAAAATGAAAAAGGATATCATTGGCAGACAACCAAGTCCAATGAAAACCCAAACTTGTACATTTATTCCAGAAAAGCAATTTTTCAGATTTAGCCAAAAAAGATCGTTTTTTAGATCTGTCAACATCTTCTGTTCTTCCAGAGTTTGTAAAGTTCTGAGTTGATCTTTTAATTGAGTGTGAAGTGACTGAATATCCTCTTGTAAGGTTTTATCAAAGTCCCCTTGGTGGTGGTTATTAAATGTCTCCCAATTCTGTTCCGCCTCATCCCATGGAAGAGGAGCGACACATAAAGAATTATGGATATGTTCCAAATCACAGTGCAGGGACAGATGAGTTTTCTGGGCCTCAACTTTCTTGCTTACCCATAAAAGAGCACTTTCCAAGGCATCTAATCTATCCATTATTTCTTTATCAATGTTTTCTTGTGTTTGCAGTTCTTTTGTGATGTTAGTTAAAGCCTGTCCCAGGGTATGGGCAGTTTGAATGGAATGAGTTAAGGCAGGGACAGACACAGAGGCTGTGGTTAATACTATCATGGCAGAAACAATAGCAAAGATTAACCAACCCAGAAATTTGCAATCTTGCTTCTTACTTGTTTGCATTTTCTCTTGGATTATTTGAGCCAATTGTGAAAGACTGTCTTGTCCTACTCAGGTCCAAGTCAGATTTACAGATAACTGAACTTCATATCTTCTTTTAAATGGAAGTAGAACAGACCAGTTACGCATATCTTCATAGGTTATACATTATTTGTAAACAAAAGAATCAGTGGATTAAAAATACAAATAATTTCTATAATCTATTGAAGAATCATTAGCTAAAGCAAAAACATACGGGTGTGAAGTACAAGTCATTAGTGATTGTTTCTACAGCAATGTTAAATTAGCAATTGTAGCATTCTTATTTAATTTTACTTCGTACGCCCTATTGCCAAAAGCAGGTAACAACATTTTCCACAACTGTTTGTGCACGCGGGACTGATTATTACCTAAATAATATTGAATTAATGATCTGGCCATCCCACCATCATGCCAAAAAATACTGCAGTTTGCCTTTTGGGATGGGAGAATGGTTGCATTGGTCCTACTTACTTTAAAGACACCATGTGGTCACCAATCAGTTACCCTCCCATACTGTGAGAATTGTTTGTTGTGGCTTGCGTCCGATACATGATGTCCATTCCAAATGCAATATATTGGAGATGGTGTAAAATGACATTTAAGGCAATAAGGTGGAGTGGCATCCACACATTTGTTGGAAGCAGATAGAATGGCTGGCAGTGTAAAAGCAGTCAATTTTCTCGCATTGTCTGAGTGTACATATATTGAATGTAATTGCATAGAAAAGTGTCCTAGGGTGACGTTAGGATGCTTGTATCCCCATTCGTGTGTGTTATTTATGCTGGATATTATGTTCTGTGCCTTCAAGACTGGCTCTGCAGAGTGAAAGTTTTGTTTTGGGCCTCTTATCAGCCACTCCCCACAGCCGGTGGGACATACAGACAATACAGTACATAGTGCTGCTTTTGCTTTTTGCCCTGCTTTTCGCTCTGCTCTTGCTTCTGCTCTGCTTCTGCTTTGCTTCTGCTTGCTCTTGCTTTTTTGCCTCTTCTCATTAGTTAATTTAGCTAAGCAGTCCAAATTCCTCCCTGGACTGTTTCTCTTTTCCTGTTTGGATCTACTGGAACCTGCTCCAGACTGGGATCTGGGAAAAACCGAGAGAGAGTTTGCATCTTGTGGCTGCAGCAGCTGCCTCAGCGCCGGAGGGACTGATAACAGAGCAACCACCCCCAAGAGAGACTTTCTGAATTTGTCATCTTTTTCAGAGCGGTGAAAGAGGGGTGTCATCCGGTATTGTTCATTTTGTGTGCTGGGGGGTGCTGTGCCTGTTGAATAAACAGGTTCTTTCCACTTCTCTCTGAGGAATTCTTCCTGAACCGGTTGGGGGTAGGGGCCATGTGGGTTTGCTTTCTGGAGGGGCCCCTCTTTTGGGAATTCTCTCCCAAATTTGCCCTAAACCAGGACAAAAAGTTAGCACAAGGTAAGGGTAGAGAGGTACTTGTTTGACTCCATGTTAAGCATATAGGCGGTAAATCGGTAACAATAGTATTAATACTATATGTATCTACAATATCCTCATTCAGGGGAGGAAGCCAAGTTCCTCCTACCCATTCTGTTCCATTGTTGCTGAGGGGAAGCTCTGGATCCCGCCAAGACAGCGATGTTGAATGATGTGGGCCCAGTAGATTCTTCCTTCTACCACTTGATGGGAGCATAGCAGTAGAAAGATGATAAGATTCATTGCTGTCATCCTTGGCTGAGTTTGACGCATGGCAACGGGAAGCCAATATGGTTGTGTAGGTAGAGAAACACATACATAACCTCTCCCCCAAGCTAACAGTGGAAGTGGACCTTTCCACTGATCACTGTGTACATCCTTGTATGTAACTTCTGGGTGAACTCCTTCTCCATCAGCGGTCTGACCCAGGAGCCTTTTACGTGCAGTTAAGTCATTTCTAGTGGAAAGATTTAAAAAATTTAAATCATAGGTTGCTTTATCAAGCTGCTCTTGAGGGATCATTCCTATTGGATTTCCCCTTTTTTATTTTTGCAGCATGTTTTTCAATGCGTAATGTGCCCTCTCCACTATGGCTTGACCTGTTGGAGAATGGGCAATACCTGTAATATGTTTGATGCCCCAAGTTTGGAAAAAATCTTGTGTTTTATGAGATGTATATGCGGGTTCATTATCTGTTTTTTCTGTTGAGGGAGACCCATCGTAGAGAAGGCACGCAGCCAATTTCAAGTGGCATCTCTTGATTTCTCACCTTTGTGTGCTGTTGCTACTTTGAAACCTGAAAAAGTATCAATGGAAACATGCACATATTTAAAAATCCCAAAACCTGATATGTGGGTAACATCTGCCAAATATCATTAGGTTTTAATCCTCGTGGGTTTGTACCTAATGTTTGTGGCCAAGAAAGAGTCTTCTGACATTGTGAGCAAGCATTCACTATATCTTATGCGTGTGGCAAGGTTAAGTCAAATTGTTTTGCCAGTGCTCAGGCATTTTAATTGTAGAAATCATGAGAAAGTTTTGCCTGTCCTAACTTTTGTTGTACAGTGACTGTCATGGTGAGGGCATCTGCCCTGGCATTACCTTCTACTATAGGTCCAGGCAGAGTGGTGTGTGACCTAAGGTGCAGGATGCAATATTCATGAGACCCATGAAGTAAAAAATTGTACAGAGTGGTTAATAATACAAAAAGATCTTTGTTAGAGACATCCTTCAGGAATGAGTGCTCAATTCTCTTGACGATTCCTGTAACATGAAGAGAATCACAAACAATATTAATAGGTTTCTTTGAAAAAAGGCAAAATGCTTCGACCCCCGCTGCCAGTTCAACTAACTGGGTAGATCCAGGTTGAAAGGTTATCGAATGTTCACACTGTCCCTTATCATTTTTCCACAGGGTGACAGCTCTGTGTGTCTTTCCTGATCCGTCAGTGAAAACAGTCTTTGCATCAGGGATTAGAGTTTTCTTTTGTAGTCCTCATTGTTGAAAAGGGAGTTCCTTGAAGGGTTGTAGCAGAGCATGTCAAGGCATTGTGTGAAAAAATTGTCCATTATAGTCCACAAGAGCGGTTTGGAATGACAGTGAATCCCCAAACAGATTCTCTAATTCTGCTGCAGTAATAGGGAGATGTATCATTGCCGGATCATATCCTGTCAGGCTCTGACATTGGAGTCGTCCCATCGACAGCACTCAAATAAGCATCTCAAGTTGAGTGGTTATAGTTTTTGCGAAAGTGTGTGTCAGAAGAACCCATTCTAATAGCCAGAGATGATGTTCTGGTACATCACATTGGCCATTAAGAGTGTAGGGTTGAAAAGATTGCAGAATCACAAACAGCTGCAAAGGCAAATTTGGGTTTACGTGTGGCGAGGGACATTGATTTTATCACTTACAGTCCCTAAAGCCTTTTGGGCAGTTTTTGTCAACTGCCATGGGGAGGAGAGATTTGGGTCCTCTTTTGACAATTGAAATAAAGGAAATAAATTCTCTGTGGCGATTCACAGCAAAAGGCGAATCTATTTTATTGCGCCCAGTAACTTTTGCAAGTCATTCAATGTGCGTATGTTAGTTTTCAAAGTTACTGGCTGTGGAGTGACTGTTGTTTCGAACAGTTTAAAGCCCAAGTATTTCCAAGGAGGTTCTGTTTGAATTTTGTCTGTGGCTATACACAGACCTCTGCTGGTGAGTGTTATTTTTAAAGCTGCAAGGCAATTGTGCAATAGAGTTTGTGGAGGGGGCTGACAGCTGGTCTGTGAGCCAAAATACTGAATTAGAAGAAGAAGTTGATAAAATTCGTGTTTATCCCTGAAAGGAAGAAGACAAGGTCGTTTGCATGGGAACTAAGAGAACAGAGATAAGCAAGGGATATTTGCAGCTAGAGAAACAGAACAAATACGTGCCTTAATGATTTTTGTAAATGCTTGCCAAATATGTTCACGCAAATTCCTTTGTACCAATGAACATACTGAGCAGTTTTATTGTGACCGATGATTTAATTGCATGCTTTGTTAAGAAATGTATAAAAAAGAGAACATGCAGCAATAAAAAAGTCTTTGACACATTGCTTTGTGTGTCATGTCCATCTCTACAACAGGAGTCCTGTTGTCAGAGGCAATTAAAATATTGTCCATATAGTGATACATCAAAAAATATGGATAGTTTTGCCGTGCTGGTTGTATCGCTGAGTGAATGACAAATTGCCGATAGTAGGACTGTTTTTCATACCTTGAGGTAGCCCAACCCAGTGGTATCATTCCATGGGGGGTCTCATGATTGACAGATGGTAAAGAAAAGGCAAATTTAGGTGTGTCATCAGGATGCAAAGGAATTGGAAAAAAGCAGACACTTAAGTCTATCACTAATTCCCAGTGTTCTGGAATCATTGTGGGGTTAGGTATTCCTGGCTGCAGTGCCTCCATAGGTGAAATGGCTGCATTGACTGCCCTGAGATCCTGTAAAAGTCTCCACTTTCCCAATTTTGTAGGGATAATGAAAATAGGTGTATTCCAGGGGCCGGTGGAAGGGACTGTGAGACCCAAACATAATTGTTCTTGAACAAGGATCTGGGCTTGTTGAAGCCACAGAGTGGGTGGGATCAGGAGTCTTGCTCTCTGGTCTGATGATTTTCAGCTTCCTCATGGACTGCCAGGGAATCTGCTGACCTCGACACCTGCTACAATCACAGCTGAGGGTACCAGAGGCCACTGGGGGGGCCAGTCCTTTTGGGATATGATGGAAACATCTGCTCCAGTGTTGACCAAGCCTGGAAAAGACTTAGACGCTATTTGACAAGTGAGTAATGGTTGTTGGACCCCTGTGACTTTTGACCAAAATATTTGTGGGATGCCTGTGCTCCCAAATCCTCTTGCATTTTGTTGTTGCTGTAAGATCGGTGTTGAACAGGGAATTGCTGGCAGCGGTATTAATTGTGTCAGTCAGCCTCCCTGTGCCACAGTACAGGGAGGATTAGATGTCCAAGCCATTATTATAATTTCTCCTTTATAGTCAGCATCAATGATTCTTGGTAATATAAATAGTCTTGTGCAGGTAGTAGAGGAATATCCCAGAAGTAAAGCATGTGTTTGAAAAAGCAGTGGCCCGCGCACAGAGATGGGCAGCAGGTGAACTGATGTATCATTCAGGGTTGTGGTAGCACTGATAGCAACGCATCACGGTGCCCCTTGCAAGGCTTGTGCTTGTATTGGTGTCTGATTTAGTGGGGTCCCATTGGATTGGGGGCACTGATTTAGTGGGGTCCCACTGGATTGGGGCCACCGGACCCTGCACCCCCCTTTGAGTTTCCCTGCTGTGGGAGAAGGTGTGGGAGAGCTAGGGATTGCGGCCGGAAGATTTCGGGCTGTTACGCGTAGACAGGAAGACCCCTCCTCACCTTCAGTCTGACCTTGGCTACCTGGCTGCACCCAGGACAAGGGCAGAGGAAGTGACACAAACTACCTAAGCCATAAATACCCCTGAAACCTTTGAATAAACGCCATTTGCTATCCACCACATTGGTGTCCGCAGCACATGGACCGAGTGACTCTGTATTTGGGTCACCGTGCCGTACCCGAGAACCAGGTCGCCTCGTAGCTAGCTGCTACATATTGGTGCCGAAACCCGGGATCCAGCACCCGGGGTGCGGGAGTCACCTGGACAGGGGCCGGCGGCCGCACAGCGGGTCTAGTGCGGCGGGGAGGACGCTCCCGGACCAGCGAGGGACATGGAAACCATCGCGCAGGTCGTAACCCAAATGCATGTTCAGTGGGGAATAGAATGTAAACTCAAGGATTTATGCCTTGCTATTTCGAGGCTTATTAAATTAGAGGCGATAGATAGCCCTGTGGATATTCTCCATCCGGAGAAATGGGACCATTGTACTAAGATTTTAGCTGAAGAAACGATGTCCTGTGGCTCGGGAAAAGCCCTTAAGTCATGGGGCAGGGTTGTGCAAGCCTTGCAAAAGGCAAGAAATGAGCAGGACACCTGGCAAGCTGCGAAAGCGTGGTTGCTGGCCACGCCGCAGTTGGGGGTGGCCGCGGCGACACAAACCGCGGAGGTCTTAGAACAAACCGGCAGCGAAAAGCCGCGAACGCCGGACCCCTCCGAGCAGATCGGCTTACCATCGGTGGCGGGGGAGAACGCGCGGTCGTTTTGGCAGGAACTCACGGAGGAGGCGAGGGAGGCGGCGAAACCGCCGAGCCCCAAAGGGGAGGACAGGAATGCACCCCCTCCATATGTGTTTGAAAATGGCGGGGAGGCGTGTGTTCAGGGCAGAAAGGAACCCGCGCCGGGCGGAAACGGAGTCAGCCCGCTTAACAACGCATGTGCGGGCGAGCGGGGGGACGGGACGGCCCCCGCGCAGGAGCGTATGACCAATCAGAGCGCTCAGCTCACTTTCGGTCCTTATAGGGCAAGGACCTCCCCCAGCAGGAGGCGGGGGGACCCCAGGGGGAGGGAACGGTCCGACCCCCGCAAGACGGGGCGGGGTCGGAGCCCGAGAAAAAAGGCGCAGCAGACAGGAAGTCTCCGAGCAGTCGACTTCCGACTGGGACTCGGAGTCGAGCTCCGATTCGGAGAACTCGGAGCGGGGGTCGGGGAGCTCCGACTCAGACTCGAGTTCTAACAAAAGAACAGCAGCGGCACGCAAGGCAATTAGCCACAGCGCTCCCGCATGGGTAAAGGGGACATCAGAGAAAGATCGAACCCCACTTACAGACTGGCGGAAAATAAAAATTGCATGCGCAGAGTGGTCCCCGTCAGCGAAACTGGTGTTTCCGGTCCGGGTGGGGGGACCCGGCGGGAACCAAAGGTTCTATTCTCCGGTAAACCCGAAAGACGTGCAGGCGATTACAAAAGCGATCGCGGATAAGGGGATTAATTCTGCAATGGTTTCAACTCTCATTGATGGCGTTTTTGGGGGGGACGACATGCTACCTTTTGATATTAAGCAGACCTGCCGAATGATTTTTGACGGGGCAGGGATGATTTTATTTAAGCAGGAGTGGGAAGATAACTGTGCTAAACAGCTAGCCCTGGTAACAGGGGCAGACCACCCACTGCACGACTCCAGCATACAGAGGCTAATGGGCACAGACCCTGCAATGATTACCCCCCAGGCACAGGCAGAAGGCCTGAGGGCCCCAGAGATTATGACAACAACTCGGGCAGCCCGAGAAGCCATCCGTGTTGCCTCTAAAGTAGTAGCCAAGCCTTCACCTTGGACTACAATAAAACAGAGTGAGAGTGAAAGCTTCACTCAGTTTGTGGACCGTCTGCAGTCAGCCTTAGACGCCTCCACATTACCCTCAGAGGCAAAAGGTCCAGTGCTGGCAGAGTGCCTACGCCAACAATGTAACTCAGCCACAAAGGACATTTTAAGATCACTGCCACAGGGATCTAACACAGCTGCCATGATCAGGCATGTAGCTAAGGAGGAGCACCTTGCTCCCATCCAAGCAGCAGTTCACACTGCAATAACGAGTGTCATGGCATGCATTAAGTGTGGCCAGGGTGGGCACGTGGCGATAAACTGTCCCCGGTTAGGACACCCATCAGCAGCTGCTCCCCCACATCAGGGGAAACCTCGGGGACCGTGCTGGGCATGCGGTAGGAAAGGGCATGTAGCTAAGGAATGCAGATCCAAGCATCAGGGAAACGGCAGAGGGAGGAGGCAGCCGGGCCGTATCCAGCCTCCTCCCACTGGGAACATGCAACGGCCCAGCTACAGCAACCCTCAATGGGGCACAGGGTTCCCGTGCCCACCACTGCCAACCCCTCAGGGAATGTCCAACTTTGCTGCCCAGCCAATGGTCCAACCGAACCCACCTGCGCCTCAGGAATACCACAAACAGCCCCTTGGGGAAGAGGTCCCTGGGTGGCTCTGGCCATGAAAGCATGGGAACGGGACCCGTGGGTGGCCGTTGCCGCGAAGGTGGGCAAGCACCCACTGATCGTGTGGGCAGTGTGTCGTCTCCACAACAGCTCGGACGACTCGGCCATCTGCCTTCCCTTTTGGGTGGACACAGGGTCAGACGTCACCGTCATCCCAGGCATACATTGGCCTCGACCATGGAAGCTAGAAGCAGCCCCCATGGTGGGCGGAGTTGGAGGGCTGTCCCGAGCCCACAAGAGCGCCCAACCAGTGGCAATAACCCTCTGCACCGAGAGAGGACCGGGAAGAACCATCACCCTCACTACATATGTGATGTCGGACTGTCCACCCTTACTGGGAAGAGATGCCCTTGCCCTGCTGGATGTTAGGGTGACAAATTTATTTTAGGGGCCACTGTAGCATACCCACCATTGCCCATCAAGCTGACTTGGAAATCAGCTGACCCAGTGTGGGTCGATCAGTGGCCCCTGTCAAAGCCTCGAATAACTGCCCTCCTTGAGTTGGTTAGCCGTGAATTACACAAGAATCACATAGAACCCTCCACAAGTCCATGGAACACTCCAATTTTCGTGATACCTAAGCGGTCTGGTGAAGGCTTCCGTCTCCTACACGACTTGCGGGAGGTGAACAAGCGAATCCAGCCTATGGGACCTGTCCAGACATCGCTACCCATGAACTCGATGATACCGAGAGGGCAACCCTGTGCAGTGCTCGACATCAAAGACTGCTTCTTTTCTATCCCCCTGCATGAAGACGACAAAGAGCGTTTCGCCTTTTCCATCGTCTTCCCAAACAGCCAGCGGCCTAACCTACGCTTCCAATGGAGGATGCTTCCACAGGGAATGCTCAACTCCCCTACCATCTGCCAGATCACCGTGGACCGAGCGCTAGCACCTGTCCGGCAAAGCAATCCGACGGTAACCATCGTGCAGTACATGGACGACATCCTGATCGCAGCACCAACCACGAGACAAGTGGACCAGCTGGTGTCAACCATCTCCGAGACCCTGAAGACGAATGGCTTTGAGGTGGCGAGTGCAAAAATAAAAAAGGGACCATGCGTGACCTTCCTGGGAGTGGGAATCACAAGTTCCTACGTAACCCCTCCCCAGATGAAAATCCACCGGGACATCAAGACGCTGCACGACATGCAACAGCTGGTAGGGTCCTTGCAGTGGCTCCGCAACATCGTCCTGATTCCTCCCGAGGTCATGGACCCTCTAAATGACCTCTTGAAAGGGAAGAACCCATGGGAGCAGAAAACCCTGACACCAGAAGCGACAAGCTCGCTCGACTTCATCGAACGTCAGATGTCAGAGAGCATGCTCACCAGATGGGATTCAAGTGCTCCAGTCGATCTGTATGTCCACTTTACAAAAAAGGGGGGAGTGGGAGCCTTAGCCCAAGGACCCCCTGACAAGGCCCAACCGATACTATGGGTGGTCTTGGGGAAACCGTCACGAGCCTTTTCCCCGGGAGTCGAGTGCCTCAGCAACCTCATCATGAAAGGCAGAAAACTCGCCCTAAGACATCTAGGCATCGAGCCGTCCAAGATAAGCTTGCCTTTCCGCAAACAGCTCTCTGCGCAGTCAACAACAATATCGGAGTACCTAGCGATAGCCCTCACAGGCTTTGGAGGAGAAATTCGCTACGCAGAGAAACCCCCTTGGACTCGGCTGCTCACGGTCATCGATATCGACCTCCCACCCAAGGTGATCGATCGACCACAGGCAGGACCAACCATCTTCACGGACGCATCATCGCAGACCTCCACCGCGGCAGCAGTGTGGCAGTCAGAAGAACAGTGGCAATGTGTCAAGGCAACCGACCCTACGCTTTCAGTCCAACAGCTTGAAGCAGCAGCTGTGGCACTAGCGTGCGGACTGTTCCCAGAGGAACACCTTAACATTGTGACTGACTCCATATTTGTGGCAAAACTCTGCCTAGCCATGTCCGGACCAGGCGTGTCAGTGTCCCCAGTGGCAACGATGCTGGAGGAAGCACTCTATTCACGGAAAGGCACCATATCAGTCATCCACGTCAACAGCCACGACCCGATCAAAGGGTTCTACCAGATAGGCAATGACAAAGCTGACGCCGCAGCAAAGGGCGTATGGACGCTGAAAGAAGCTCGTCAGTTGCACGAAACCCTTCACATCGGAGCAAAAGCGCTTGCGAAAAAGTGCGGAATCTCTACTGCAGACGCAAAGCACGTCGTCGCAACGTGCCCTCACTGCCAGAAGTTGCCACTATGGTCGAGTGGTGTCAACCCCAGAGGTCTCAAAGCCTCAGAAGTGTGGCAAACAGACTTTACCTTATGCCAGCTGTTGAAACCTCGAGCGTGGCTCGCAGTTACCGTAGATACGTACAGCGGCATGATTGTGGCCACACAGCATCTCAAGACGGACTCCAAAGCGACCATCCAACATTGGCTGACAGCCATGGCATGGCTTGGGGTTCCAAAGCAAATCAAAACAGACAACGGCCCAAACTTCATCTCAAAGGCAGTCCAGACATTCGCCTCGAAATGGAACATCGCCTTGGTGCAGGGCATCCCATACAACAGCACCGGACAAGCCATCGTCGAAAGAGCAAACCAGACTCTGAAAGCTAAGCTAGAAGTGCTAGCAAAGGCAGAAGGCTTCTCCAATGCCATTCCCCCGAGTGACCAAGCGCGCATCCTGGCAACTGCGCTGCTAGCGTTAAATCAATACCCTAGGGGGGATGAAACAAACAGTCCAGCTCAGAAACACTGGGCACCTCGAGCATTAGAGGAGGGCCCGCGGGTGGTGATCAAAAACGAACTGGGGCAGTGGGAACAGGGTTGGAGATTGGTGCTCACGGGGCGGGGATATGCGGCTGTCAAAAAGGACGGGCACATTAAATGGTGTCCGCTTAAGTCAATCAAGCCCGATCTTAACCATGAGCAGAATGAGACTGATGAGAGTTGTGAGTTTCTGTTTACAGGACATGCTCGTGGGGCGTCCTCGTGACGCGTACATCCCCGTTCCAGAGGACGGACCACCAAGCCGTCCAGCAGCGCCCGAGAGAGCCGCGCGGGTGAGACTCAGACATCAACGGTGTTTCTGTGTGATTTTGCTGTTGGGGCTTGTCGCCAGAGGGCAAGCCAGCCCAGACCACTACCCTCATCAGCCATTCAGGTGGGTCATGCGACACCTTAGCAGTGGCAAGGTGCTCAAAGGAGTCACCACACCAAACACACCATCCTTCATACTCCGCTTTACCGACTTGTTTCCGGGACGACCAAAGGTAGACCCCCATTCCTCACACGCCACACAAACGTACCTAACCTACTGGTGTCCAGCCTCAAACCCAGGAAAAAGCTACTGCAATCACCCAGGGTGGGGATACTGTGGGCATTGGGGCTGCGAAACCATTGTTACAGATGCCAGACCGTCAGGGCCAGGGTGGGATCCACAAGAGCCCGACAGGTTCTTGCAGTTCACCTGGGCACCCACTGGCTGCAAAACACCCTTCTTTTTCCATGGAAATTTCCATCGAAACAGTCATAAAATCCCCAAATTTCGGAAATGCACTAACTACAACATGACAGTTTTACAGCCAAATCACCCCAGTTGGACCACGGGCAGAACATGGACAGTAGCCGTTCAAGGGTCAAAAGAGTGGGTGAATGTGCAAATTATCAGACTCCCAGCCTCTATGTCCCAATCAGTCGGACCCAATCCGGTTCTAGTAGCAAGCAAACCCAGGGAAGAGATCACAGTTAACAGTAGTGCTATCCCCGATACGCAGAAGTCAGAACTAGTCTCCCCATCCAGTCTCCTAGCCGAACCGAACCTTTCCAATTCATTCATAAACGTGCTAAATGCTACCTTCATATCGTTAAATCAGTCCAACCCAAACTTCACAGAATCATGCTGGTTATGCTATGATGCACAACCGCCTTTTTACGAAGGCGTTGCCTTCGATCTCCCATTCATCTTCTCAAAGTCAAACAATCCACGCCAATGCAGATGGGACACCCCCCGGAGAGGCATTACCCTGAGTCAGGTTACGGGCCAAGGCAAATGCTTCGGCAATGCAACCTTGGCGAGGCAGACGGGCAGTGTCTGCAAAGAATTTGGCAAACTTAAGGGAGGGAAGTTCCAGTGGGTGATCCCAGCTGCATCAGGGATGTGGGTCTGTCACCGATCCGGAGTAAGCCCATGTGTACTCCTTGAAAAATTCGATCACTCTAACGACTTTTGTGTCCAAGTTCTAATTGTTCCTAGAGTCCTGTACCACTCAGACGAAGAAGTGTACTACCTCTTCGAACAAACCAGCCGTCTCCACAAAAGAGAAATATTGACAGGTTTAACCATAGCCATGCTGCTCGGCCTGGGAGCAGCTGGAACAGCCACAGGCGTCTCAGCCCTAGCGACCCAACACCAAGGACTGTCCCAACTGCAAATGACCATCGATGAGGACCTGCAAAGGATCGAGAAGTCCATCTCTTCGCTGGAAAAATCCCTTTCCTCACTCTCAGAAGTTGTCCTCCAAAATAGGAGAGGACTGGACCTCTTGTTCATGCAGCAGGGGGGCCTGTGTGCTGCCTTGAAAGAGGAATGCTGCTTTTACGCAGACCACACCGGAGTCGTCAGGGACTCCATGGCCGAACTGAGAAACCGGCTGAACCAGAGAAAAATGGACAGAGAAGCTCAACAGGGCTGGTTCGAGTCATGGTTCAACCAGTCTCCATGGCTCACCACGCTGATTTCTACCCTAATAGGCCCAGTCACTATAATCTTACTAACCCTAATCTTCGGGCCTTGCATATTAAACAAACTAGTGTTATTCGTTAAAAGGCGTTTAGAAACGGCAAACATTTTGTTTCTCGAGTGCCGACAATTACTTTAAAGCATGCTAAAGTTACTAACACACGATTTTACACTAATCCTACTAACCCATGAAATTTTGTAACCTTTACATTTTATAACTTTATGAGATTTTTACTAATCATGGTGGGGGGGGAAATGTGGGAGAGCTAGGGATTGCGGCCGGAAGATTTCGGGCTGTTACGCGTAGACAGGAAGACCCCTCCTCACCTTCAGTCTGACCTTGGCTACCTGGCTGCACCCAGGACAAGGGCAGAGGAAGTGACACAAACTACCTAAGCCATAAATACCCCCGAAACCTTTGAATAAACGCCATTTGCTATCCACCACATTGGTGTCCGCAGCACATGGACCGAGTGACTCTGTATTTGGGTCACCGTGCCGTACCCGAGAACCAGGTCGCCTCGTAGCTAGCTGCTACAAGAAGGTTGCCAGGTTTGTCATATTTAGACTGGCATTGGTTGCTCCAATGAAACCCTTTTTGGCAGCAAGGACAAGGGTTACTGGGCTTTTTACTGCCTCTTTGTCCCTTTGGACATTGCTTCCTAATGTGTCCTAGCTCCCCACATTCAAAGCACTTAATAGCTCCCCTGGCCACTTGCAGTTGTTGGGCAATCACAGTAGCAATTAGTTCTGCTTTAAATTGTTCCAAGCCGATATTAGCACATGCCTTGATATAATCAGAAAGTTCAGTGTCAGCCCAGTTATGAATTGGGTCTGGGGCTTTTTTACAGTCATTTTTAGCATTTTCATAAGTAAAACATTTTAAGATAACATCAGCTGTTTCCTGCATATCAATTTGCCGCCTAACAGTGGATTGTAATCAATCAATAAAGGTAATATATGGTTCCTGATGCCCCTGCCTCACAGCAGCAACGCCAGACTCTTTTTTGTATCAGGTACCTTTTGTAGCCCCTGCATGGTAATAACAGTAGACTGATCCCATGCTTGGGAGGGAGTCTTAACTGTGCCTGAACAGTAGCGTACATTTCTGTGCCAGAGAGCTGTGATGCAGCTATATTAATTGGCGGTTGTTGATTACCATCATTCAATGCCTGAATTTGAGCCAAATCTACGAATTCCGTCCACCAGAGTATTGCCTTCCTGTTAAAATTGTCTTAGAGAGATTTCCAATCCACTGGTAACATAGTATGTGCTTTTTCAATTTCATCCAATAAATTAATAGTAAAGGAGGAATGTAAACCATTTTCTTTTACTGATCTCCTCAGTTCCTTTACCGTCTCATATGACAATTGTTTGTGATGTGAGTTTTGATAACAATATACAACAGGCATTGCTTGAAAAAATTCAATATCACCCTCCTCCAATGCTTGTGTCTGGCATTTCTGTATAAACCTCTCTGTCTCAGGTCCTATAGGTGGTGTTGTTTCCTCATCATAGTCACTAGAAGAATAGGATGCAGTATAAGCTGGTGGTGGAATATGTGAAATATTTGCTGCATCTTTTTTGCGTGTTATTTGTAGTATTTCTTCTGTGTTAGAAACAGCTGCTGCCATAGCATGTACTGGGGCTAGAGGATGATATAAATCTGGTTCTTGTCTGTCGAGCTTGTCTTGGGTCTGAGGTCTTCAAAGAGGCAAGAGCAGTTGTTACTTGCTATAAAGTTGTTTATTGCATGAATACATCCGTCTCAAAGGCGAAGAGTTCAAAGTATTAAAGTCTGTGCTAAAGTATTAAAGTCCATGCTAAAAACTTTCTGGTATAGAGTCCCAAACAAAAGCTGCAGCTGCAACAGATTCTCTCTGGCATAGAATCCCTGGCATAGAGTCCAAGGTTCCGTGCAGGAACAGCGGCAGCGGCAACAGTTGTTCCCTGGCATAAAGTCCGATGCTCTGAGCAGCAGCAGCAGGGACCACAGCCTTTTCTTCTTCTTTCTTCTTTTCCTCATCTTGTTCTTCCTCCATCCATCCCTTGCACCCCATTACAGGGGCATTTTGTTCATAAAACATCCAATCAGCTAAAAGCATGATTCTAAAACATTCTTTCTAAACCAATCTAAACTTAATTCTAATGTGCAAAAGTAGTATGAAAGTAGTGTCAGTTCTTACCTAAAAAACTACATATATAATATTATCAATTTACACAAATATACTCTCTGTTTTCTTACCTAAAATTTATGTACATAAGTTTATCTATTTACGTGAATAGTTCTATCATTTATGTAGATAATTGATGCTTTGGAGATTGTATAAAAATTATAAAGGTCCAACCATGCATCTGACCCCCATGGCCAGAAGCAGGGCTTTTCATTTCCAAAAGATTTCCTGGACTCGCCCAGATAAAATCATGGCCATTAACGAGTGAATGAGTCTTTTCCTGGGTGATCAGCGACCATTTCCCAAGAATGTCCAGAACATTCACCGAACCACACCTGGGAGAGATTACATCGAAAAACAGGCGACGTCTCGGCTACAGCTGACAGGAAGACCATTTCGAGGAGCCCAGACAGCTATCCAAGCCGATGGACTTGCTTTTGTACAGGACTGCATCTGTATAGTTCCTGTTATACATATGTAGGAACGTACAGAAATCTTAGGTCATTTCTGCTCCAGGCAGAATAAACTGTATATAAGCTGGCTACCTGGAGCAGTTGGTGTGACACTCTGGGGAGATGCTGACACTACGTTGGCTCAACCTAAGTTCACCCAGCGTCAAAGTCCGGGGTTGATGCTGTCTTGGCTGTGGCAGTTTTATAGTATTTTTTTTTGGTTCTCGATCTAATAAATTTATAAAATATTTTTTATAAATTTGGCTGCAGAATTGATCATTTATAACACTACCAAGATAACAAGGCTCCTCGGACTCCCGAACCAGATTAGACCAACGTGCTACTACCATCACTGCTTTTATCGCTGCCTGGAAAGCTTCCCTGAAGGATTATGAAACCAAGCTCTGAGCCCCAAAACAAGCTCCCATCCCAACCAACTCTGACTGGAAATTCTACTCTCACATGGCAAGCAGCTACAGCCACTGAGCTTGTGACTGAGGGCTGGTGGGGAAATGAGTTCACCCACACATCAGGGTGAACCTGCCTGCTTGGAGTGCTCTGCCACGTCCAGAGTCATGAAGCAATGCTTAGCATTGTATCCTGCCTTTCTCCCTGCTCACCCACCATTTGTTGTATCTCCCTGGCTAATTATAGAGCTGACAACCACAGTCAGCTGGGGACAGGCAAGTTATTGGGAGCAGCATTGTGGCAGGAGCAGCAGTTCTTCTGGATAAACAGAATTTCCTCAGCTGGGGTGGTCACTTAAGCTGCTAATGGCACCAACTGCCTCAAAACCATGTTGTGACAATGGAGCAAGATCTGAGATTACCTAAGACAGGTCTGTGTTGCAGTCAGAGAGCTGAGAGAAGGTGCTTATTTCTCCAAAATACCAAGAAGTAGTTATTTCTGTTGACTTAGGGGTAGGAGTGCAGCAGACACATCCCCTCCCCTTCCTGGGGAGACAGGGACAGCCTTTGGAAATCCCTGCTGGACCCAACAACAGCCCCTCAGCTCCACGTTCCTTTTTTCAGGCCTTGAATTCTTGGCCATAGTCTCTGAAGAGGTTTTGATAACTGTCCTAGGTTGACTATATGATGCTTTTATCCCCAATCGTCTTGTTCTGTTTATGCTGAATAATAAGTTTTGCATCTTTAAGACTTGTTCCAGAGAGTGAAGGGGGGAGAGAAGAAGCACGCAGTTTGTTTTCAGACACTGAAAACCAGTGCGAGCTGCCGGTGCTCTTCTGGTGTTCAGTCCAGAGCAGGTTTAAACAGGTCTAAAGAAAAGGAAAAAAACAAACAGACCAAACCACAGTCCAGGGAACTTCTTTGCCTCAGCTAGCTAAAACTAACTAAAAGCAAAGGAGAGTTCTGTCCCGCTGTCTGTCCATCCGTAGACAACACAGTCCAGGAGCAGGAATATGGAGGAGTGAGTGCAGTTTTCTGAAAAAAAAAAAAAAAAAAAACAAACACAAAACCTCCACGCTTCTTCTCTCCCCCCTTCACTCTTGGAACACGTCTTAAAGGTGCAAAACTTATTATTCAGCATAAACAGAACAGACGATTGGGGATACAAGCATCATATAGTCTACCCAGGACAGTTATCAAAACCTCTTCAGAGACTATGGCCAAGAATTCAAGGCCTGAAAAAAGGAACGTGGAGCTGAGGGGCTGTTGTTGGGTCCAGCAGGGATTTCCAAGGCTGTCCCTGTCTCCCCAGGAAGGGAGGGGATGTGTCTGCTGCACTCCTACCCCTAAGTCAACAGAAATAACTACTTCTGGTATTTTGGAGAAATAAGCACCTTCTCTCAGCTCTCTGACTGCAACACAGACCTGTCTTAGGTAATCTCAGATCTTGCTCCATTGTCACAACATGGTTTTTGAGGCAGTTGGTGCCATTAGCAGCTTAAGTGACCACCCCAGCTGAGGAAATTCTGTTTATCCAGAAGAACTGCTGCTCCTGCCACACTGCTGCCTCCCAATAACTTGCCTGTCCCAGCTGACTGTGGTTGTCAGCTCTATAATTAGCCAGGGAGATACAACAAATGGTGGGTGAGCAGGGAGAAAGGCAGGATACAATGCTAAGCATTGCTTCATGACTCTGGACGTGGCAGAGCACTCCAAGCAGGCAGGTTCACCCTGATGTGTGGGTGAACTCATTTCCCCACCAGCCCTCAGTCACAAGCTCAGTGGCTGTAGCTGCTTGCCATGTGAGAGTAGAATTTCCAGTCAGAGTTGGTTGGGATGGGAGCTTGTTTTGGGGCTCAGAGCTTGGTTTCATAATCCTTCAGGGAAGCTTCCAGGCAGCGATAAAAGCAGTGATGGTAGTAGCACGTTGGTCTAATCTGGTTCGGGAGTCCGAGGAGCCTTGTTATCTTGGTAGTGTTATAAATGATCAATTCTGCAGCCAAATTTATAAAAAAATATTTTATAAATTTATTAGATCGAGAACCAAAAAAAAATACTATAAAACTGCCACAGCCAAGACAGCATCAACCCCGGACTTTGACGCTGGGTGAACTTAGGTTGAGCCAACGTAGTGTCAGCATCTCCCCAGAGTGTCACACCAACTGCTCCAGGTAGCCAGCTTTATATACAGTTTATTCTGCCTGGAGCAGAAAATGACCTAAGATTTCTGTACGTTCCTACATATGTATAACAGGAACTATACAGATGCAGTCCTGTACAAAGCAAGTCCATCGGCTTGGATAGCTGTCTGCGGGCTCCTCGAAATGCGGTCTTCCTGAGGCAGCTGTAGCCGAGACGTCTGCCTGTTTTTCGATTGTAATCTCTCCCAGGTGTGACGGTGCGGAAAAACAAAAGTAATGAATGTTTCGTGGCCCTTCGTTGGGCAATGGTCCTGCTGGTATCTCACCATGGCAACCAACCCCACGCCCGCTCCTCCTTCACCGATCGATTCAATGGCCCTGATTTTATCGGGGCAAAGAGTCCAGGGAAATCTTTTGGCAAAAAATGACAAGCCCTGCTCTGAGCCATGGGGGGCCAGAGACTGCATGGTGTGGACCTTTATAATTTATTATAACAATCTCCAAAGCATACAATTATCTACATAAATGATCGAAAACTATTCCACGAAATAGAATAAACTTATGTACATAAATTATTAGGGGTAGAGAAACAGAGAGATATATTGGTGTAAATGATATATTAATATATCAGTAGTTTTTTTAGGTAAGAACGGACCCGACTTTCATACGACTTTTGCACATGAGAATTAAGTTTAGAGATTGGTTTAGAAAGAATGTTTTTCAGAAGCATGCTTTTAGCGATTGGATGTTTTAGAACAAAATGCCCCTGTAATTGGGTAGCCAAAGGGATGGATTGATGACACGAACAATATGAGGCAAAGAAGAAAGAAGAAGAAAAGGCTGTGGTCCCTGCTGCTAGCTGCTCAGAGACATCGGACTTTATGCCAGGGAACAAACTTTCTTGCCCCGCTGCCAGCTTTTCCTACTCACTGGAACCTTGACTCATGCCAGATGATTCTATGCCTCAGAGAATCTTTATGCAGCTGCATCTTTTTATAGGGACTCTACATAAACCGAAAGTATTTTAGCAATGGACTTTAAAATTACTTAGCCACAGACTTTAATACTTTGAACTCTTCGCCTTTGAGCGGATGTATTCATAAGCAATAAACAACTTTATAGCAAATACAACGGCTCTGCCTCTTGGAAGACCTCAGACACCAAACAAGCTCGACGACAAGACCAGAATTTATATCCTCCTCTAACCCCAGTACATGCTATGGCACAGGACTAGTTCTAACAACAGAAAATCTACACATAAATCACGCAAAAAAGATGTCCACCAAAATTTTCATTTCAACATATTCCAGAAAAACAGTTAGACCACCGGCTAGTGTCAGCTCCACAGCTCATAACTGCATCCTATTCTTCTGTGACTATGATGAGAAACAACAAACACCACCTATAGGACCTGAAGACATAGAGGATTATACGAAATGCCCAGACACAAGCATTGGAAGAGAGGGTGATATTGAATTTTTTCAAGCAATGCCTTTGTATATTGTTCTCAAACTCACATCACCCACAAATTGTCATATGAGACGGTAACGCAAACTGAGGGATCATATAAAAGAGAAATGGTTTAAGCATTCCTTCCTTAACAAATAATTTTTGTGAATTGAAAAAGCCATACTATTTACCATTGGATTGAATCTCTCTAGACAAGTTTTAACAGGAAGGCACTACTCTGGTGGACGGAATTCGTAGATGTGGCTCAAATTCGGTCCATGACTGATGTAATCACAACCGCCAATTAACTATAGCTGCATACCACAGCTGCCTGGCACAGAAAGGTCGCTACTGTTCAGGCATCAGTCTAATAACTCCCTCCCAAGCATGGATCAGTCTATGTACTGTTATTACCATCATGGGCTACAAAAGGTACCGGAATACAAAAGATTCTGCTTTTCTGCGTGAGGCAGGGGCATCAGGAACCATAAATTACCTTTATTGATTGCTTACAGATCCACTGTTACTCAGCGGCATTGATAGAGGAACAGCTGATGTTTATCTAAATGTTTTACTTCTGAAAAATCTAAAAATGACTGTAAAAAAGCCCCAGACCCAATTCATACACTGGGCTGACCGGAACTTATCTGATTATCTCACGGCTGTGCTAATATCTGCCCATGGAACATTTAAAGCAGAACTAATTGCACTGTGATTGCACCACAACTGCAATTGGCCAGGGGAGCTCTTAAGTGCGTTGATGTGGGAGCTAGACACATAGAAGCAATGTCTCAAAGGCGGAAAAGAGGCAAGGTAAAAAGCCCATTAACACGATGTCCCATGCTGCCAACAGGGTTTCATTGGAGCACCATCAGTCTAAATCTGACAACCTGGCAACCTTCTATGTCGCGCTAGCTACGAAGGCGACCAGGGTTCCATCGGGTACGGCACTGTTGACCCAAAATATCAGATCAACTCGGTTCCATGTGCTGCGTACACCACATGTGGTGGATAGCAATAGGCGTTTATTCACAGGTTTCGGGGTATTTATGGCTAGGTAGTTTGTGTCACTGATCCTACTGCCTGCCCTTGTCACTGGTTGCAGCCAGGGGCACAAGTCAGACGAGGTGAACAGAGGTGTCTCCTGTCTACACCGACATGCCCGAATCTTCCGGCCGCAATCCTATCTCTCACCACATTTCCCCCCCCCACCATGATTGTAAAAGCTCATAACGTTATAAAATGTACAAGGTTACAAATTTCATGGGTTAGTAGGCATTAAGTGTAAAATCGTGTGTATAGTACTTCAGCATGCTTTAAGTAATTGTCGCACTCAGAAACAAAAAATGTTTGCCGTTTTAACGCCTTTTCAACGAATAACACTAGTTTGTTTACTATCAGTCCCGAAGACATAGGGTTGTAAGATTATAGTGACCTGGGGCCTATTAGGTAGAACGATCAGCGTGGTAGAGCCATGGAGACTGGTTGAACCCTGACTCGAACCAACCCTGTTGAGCTTCAGCTGTCCATTATTCTTCTGGTTCAGCCGGTTCTCAGTTCGGACCATGGAGTCCCTGACGACATCCGCTGTGGATCGCTATAAGCAGCATTCCTCTTTCAAGCAGCCACAGCCGCCCCTGCTGGCTGACAGAGGTCGCAGTCCTCTACACTATTTGAGGACAACTTCTGAGAGTGAGGAAAGGGAATTTGTCCAGCGAGAGATGGCCTTCTCGATCCTTTGCAGGTCCTCATCGATGTCATTTGCATTTGGGACAGTCCTTGGTGTTGGGTCGACTAGGCTGAGACCGCCTGTGGCTGTTCCAGCTGCTCCCAGCCGGACACATGGCATCTGGTTAAACCTGTCAAAATTTCCTCTCTTGTGGAGATGGCCTGGTTTGTTCAAGACGTAGTCACGGCTTCGTCTGAGGGTATCAAAGGGGGATCTAGAACAATTAGAAACTGGGACACAAAAGTCGTTAGAGTACGATCGATATATCTTCAAGGAGTACACTGTGCTTCCTCCGGATCGTTGACAGACCCACATCACCTGATGCACTGGGATCACCCACTGGACTTCCCCCCTTAAGTTTGTCGCCAAATTCTTGCAGACACCCTGCCCGTCTGCCTCCGCCAAGGTTGCATTGCCAAAGCCTTTGCTTGGCCCGTAACTTGACTCAGGGTATGCCTCTCCGGGGGGTGGTCCCATCTGCATGGCGTGGGGGCTGGGGAAAAAAAAAAAATTTTCTTTGTTTGACTTTGAGAAGATGAATGGGAGATCGAAGGCGCACGCCTTCGTAAAAAAGGCGGTTTGGCATCATAGCAAACCGCATGATTCGCATGAATTTGGTTGGACTGATTTAATGATAACTGAAGGTAAGAATTTAGCCCGTTATGAATGAATTGGGAAAGGTTCGGTTACAGCATAGGAGACTGGAGCGGGAGACATAGTTCTGACTTCTGCGTAAATCGGGGATGCACTACTGTTAACTGTGATTCTTCCCGGGTTTGCTTGCTACTAGAACCTTATTGGCGGTCACGACTTGATTGGACATAGAGGCTGTGAGCTGATAAGTTGCACATATCACCCACTCTTTTGAACCCTTGGACGCTACTGTCCAATGTTCTATGGCCCGTGAGTCCAACGGGGTGATTTGGCTGTAAAACTGTCATAGTTGTAGTTAGTGCATTTCCGAATTTGGGGAAAATATAATATGTATGATGTTTCGATGGAAATTTCCATGGAAAAAGAAGGTGTTTTTGCAGCCAGTGGGTGACCCAGGGAACTGCAAGAACCTGTCGGAGCTCATTGTGGATCCACCCTGGCCCTGACAATCATGGCATCTGTAACAATGGTTTCGCAGACCCCATCCCACCGTATCCCCACCCTGGTTGATTGCCTAGGCTATTTTCCTGGGTTTGAGGCTGGACACCAGAGGTTAGGTATGTGTTGTGTGGCGTGTGAAGTAATGGGGGTCTACCTTTGCGTCGTCCCGGAAACATCGGATACGCGGAGTATGAAGGATGTGTGTTTGGTGTGGTTACTAACCTTTGAGCACCTTTGCTCACTAGCTAAGTGTCCATGACGCCCCCTAATGGCCGAATGATGGTAGTGGTCTGGATGGCTGCCCTCTGGCGACAACCTCCAACATCAAAATCACACAGACACACCGTGATGTCTGAGTCCTCACCCGCAAGTGCGCTCCTCAGGGCGCTGCTGTACGGGCTTGTGGTCTCGTCCTATGGACAACGGGGATAAATACGCTGTCACGAGAATCCCACGACATTCCTTGCTTTAAACAGAAACTCACCAAAACTCTCATCAGTCTCATTTATCTGCGCATGGTTAGATCAGGGCTATAGATTGACTTAAAGCGGAACACCAGTGATGCGGCCGCGGTCCAACCTTTTTGACAGCCGCATATCCCCTGCCCCGTTAGCATCAATCATCCAACCTTGTTCACCACTGCCCCGTTCGTTTTTGACCACCAACCCGCGGGCGTCATCCTCTATGCTACCAGTGCCCAGTGTTTACTGAGCTTGACTGTTTCAGCCCCCTAGGTATTGAGTAACGGCTAGCAGCGCAGTTGCGCGATGCGCGCTTGGGTCACTCGGGGAAATGGCATTGGAGATCCTTCTAGCCTTTGCTTAGCACTTCTAGCTTAGCTTTCAGAGTCTGTTTGCACTTTCCGACGATGGCTTGTCCGATGCATGTTGTATGGAATGACCCTGCACCAAGGCGATGTTACCATTTCAGAGGCGAATTGTCTTGACTGCCTTTGAATGAAGGTTTGGGCCTTGTCTGATTTTGATTTGGCTTTGGACCCCAAGCCATGCCATGGCTGTCACCAATGTTGGTGTCCGCATTGGAGTCCGCCTTGAGATGCTGTGTGGCCACAATCATGCCGCTGTACGATATCTACGGTAACGCGAGCCACTCTCGTGGTTTCAACACTGGCATAAAAGTAAGTCGTTTGCCCACCCTTCTGAGGCCTTTGAGACCTCTGGGTTGACACCACTCACCATAGTGGCACTTCTCACTGCAGTGGGCACGTTGCGACAGACGTGCTTTGCGTCTGCAGTATGAGTAATTCCGCACTTTTTCGCAAGCGGGCTTTTGCTCCGATGTAGGACGTTTTCGTGCAACTGACGAGCTTCTTTCAGCGTCCATACGCGCCTTTGCATTCGGCGTACAAGCTTGTCATTGCCTATCTGGTAGACCCTTTATCGGTCGTGGCCTGGTGACGTGTATGACTGATTTGGTGCCTGCCGTTAATAGAGTGCTTCCTTCCAGCATCTTATGCCACTAGGGGACACGGACACCCTGGTCGGACTGCTAGCAGAGTATTTGCCACAAATACATGGAGTCAGTCACAAATGTTCGGTGTATCCTCTGGGAACATTCCCGCACAGCTAGTGCCACAAGCTGCTGCTTCAAGCTGTTGACCGAAAGCGTAGGGGTCGAGTTGCCTTGAACACATTGCACTGTCTTACTTCTGACGCCAACACTGCTGCCGCCGCGGACAGGAGGTCTGCGTGAATGCGTCCGTGAAGATGGTTGTCCGCCTGGTCGATCGAATCACCTTGGGTGGGAGTCGATATCGATTCGAGAGACAAACCGTGAGCAGCCGAGTCCAAGGGGTTTCTCTGCGACGAATTTCTCCTCCAAAGCCTGTTGAGGGTAGCGCTAGGGTACTCCGTATACACTTGTGACTGCGCCGACAGCTGTTTGCGGAAAGGCAAGCTATCTTGGATATGCTCGATGCCTAGGTGTCTTAGGGCGTTTTCGTACCCTTTCATATGAGGTTGCTGAGGCACTCGACTCCCGGGGAAAAGCGCGTACGGTTCCCCAATACCACCCATAGTAATCGTATTGGGCCTTGTCAGGGTCCCTTGCGGCTAAGTCTCCCACTCCCCCTTTTTGTAACAGTGGACATACGACGACTGGAGCACTTGAATCCCCTCATGGTGAGCATGTCTCTGACATCCTGACGTTCGATTAAGTCTAGCGAGCATTGTCGCTTCTGGTGCTTCATGTTTTCTGCTCCCCATGGGTTCTTCCCTTATCAAGAGGTCAATTTAGAGGGTCCGACCTCATGGGACACGGAATCAAGACGATGTTGCAGGAGCCAATGCTAGGCCCTACCGAGCGGTTGGACTGTCGTAGCAGCGTCTTGACAGTCCCGGTGGATTTTCAGCTGGGATGGGGTTTACGTAGGAACTTTGTGATTCCCACTCCCAGGAAGGTCCACGATGGTCCCTTTTTTATTTTTGGCACCGCCACCTCAAGCCATCGGACTTTCAGGGTCTCGGCGATGGTTGCACCAGCTAGGTCACTTGTCTCAGTGGTGTGCTAGCGATCAGGATGTCGTCCCATGTGACTGCACGATGGTATACCGGTGGATTGCTCTAGCCGAACAGGTGCTAGCGCTCGGACTCACGGTGATCTGGCAGTGGTAGGGGAGTTGAGCCTATCCCTTTGGACGCATCTCCATTGAATCGTAGGTTAGGCCGCTGAGCTGTTTGGGAAGAAACGATGAAAAGGCGAACGCTCCTTTGGCGACTTCATGCCGGTGTAGAAAAGAGCAGTCTTGATGTCCGAGCACTGCCACAGGGCTGCCCTCTCGTTATCATCACATCGAGTTATGGGTAGCGAGATCTGGCAGGATCCCATATTCTGGAGATTCGTTGTTCACCATCCCTCAAGTCGTGTAGGAGACGGAAGCCTTCCCCAGACTGGCTTAGGTATCACAAAATTGGGAGTGTTCCATGGACTTGTGGGGAGGGTCACTATGTGATATCTTGTGCAAATTCAACGGCACCAACTCAAGGAGGGCAGTTATTCGAGGCTTTACCGGGGCACACTGTCGACCCACACCTGGGGTCAAAGCCTGATTTCCCAGTCACTTGATGGGCAAATGGTGGGTATGCTACAGTGGCCCCTAAAATAAATTATGTCACACTAACCCTCACAGCAGGGCAGGGGCATCTCTTCACCAGTAAGGGTGGACAGTCCGACATCACATCTTTCTGTAGGGTGATGGAGTCTTCCCGTCCTCTCTCGGTGCAGATGGTTTTGCACTGGTTGGGCGCCTCTTGTGGGCGCGGGACAGCCCTCCAACTCCGCCACCATGGGGGCGCTTCTAGCTCCATGGTCGAGGACAATTATGCCTGGGGATGACGTGACGTCTGACCCCTGTGTCCACCCACAAAGGGAAGGCAGATGGCCGTCGTCCGAGCTTTAAGATTGTGGGACGACACACTGCCACCTCCTATCAGTGGGTCTTGCCCACCTTCAGCGGCAACTGCCACCACGGTCCCGTTCCCATGCTTCATCATGTCCAGAGTCCCCCCCACCCGGGACCTCTTCCTTCCCCAGGGGCTACATTTGGGGTATTTCCTGAGGATCGCAGGTGATTTGCGATGGACCAATTGCTGGGCAGGACAAAGTTTCCGACATTCCCTATAGGGGTTGTCGTGGTGCAGGCACGAACCCTGCTGCGCCCATTGAGGGTTGCTGTAGCTGGGCCGTTGCATGTTCCCGTGTGGAGGAGCTGGATCCGGCCCGGCTGCCTCCTTCCCTCTGCCGTTTCCCTGATCTTGATCTGCATTCTTAGCTACATCCCTTTCCTACCGCATGCCCATCACGTCCCCGAGGTTTCCCCTCAAGTTGGGGGAGCAGCTACGCTGATGGGTGTCCTAACCGGGACAGTTTTATCGTCCACGGCCCACACCTGGCCACACTTAAACGCATCCATGACACTCTTTATTGCCTGTGAACTGCTGCTTGGATGGAGCAAGGGTGCTCCTCCTTAGCTACATGCTGATCATGGCAGCTGTGTAGATCCCTTGGCAGTGATCTTAAAATGTCCTTGTGGCTGTAGTTACATTGTTGGCGTATGCACTCTGACCAGCACTGGACCGTTGCCTCTGAGGGTCAACGTGAGGCGTCTAGAGGCGTACTGCAACGTCCAACAAACTGAGTGATCTTTCACTCTCACTCTGCGTTTTATTGTAGTCCAAGGTGAAGGCTTGTGGCTACGACTTTAGATGGACAACACGATGGCTTCTCGACAGCTGCTCGAGTTGTTTCATAATCTCTGGGCCCTCAGGCTTCCTCCTGCATGCCTGGGGGGTAATCATTGCAGGGTCTGGCCCATTAGCCGCTGTATGCTGGAGTCGTGCAGTGGTGGTCGGCCACACTGTTACCATGGTAGCTGTTTAGCACAGTAGCTTTCCCCTACCTCGTAAATAATCATCCCTGCCCCGTCAAAATAATTCGGCCGTCTGCTTAATATCAACAGGTAGCCCTTTCGTCCCCCACAAAACGCCGTCAGTGAGAGTTGAAACCCATGCAAATTAATCCCCTTATCCGCCATCGCTTTTGTAATCGCCTGCACATCGTTCGGTTATACCGAGAATATAACCTTTGGTTTCCCGCCGGGCCCCCCACCCACGACCTGAAACACCATTTTTGCTGACGGGTACCACTCTGACGCATGCAATTTTTATTTTCTGCAGTCTGTAAGTGGGGTTTTCGAATCTTGCTCTGATGTGCCCCCTTATACCCCTGCGGGAGCGCTGTGGCTAATTGCCTTGCGTGCCGCTTCTGTTCTTATTGTTATAACTCGAGTCTGAGTCTGGGCTCCCCGGCCCCCGCTCCGAGTTCTCCGAACGGCGCTCGACTCCTGACAGTCCCAGTCGGAAGTGCGACTGTGCTCGGAGACATCTGTCTGCACTGCGCCTTTTTTTTCTCGGGCTCCGACCCCGCCCCGTCTTGCGGGGGTCGGACCCGTTTCCTCCCCCCTGGGGTACCCCCCGCCTCTGCTGGGGGCGGTCCTTGCCCTCATAAGGACCGAAAGTGAGCTGAGCGCTTGATTGGTCATACGCTCCTGCGCGGGGGTTCCCCTTTCCCCCGCTCGCACCGCACATGCTTTGTTAAGCGGCTGACACCGTTTCCGCCGGCCGGGTTCCTTTCTGCCCTGAACACACGCTCCCGCCTTTTTCAAACAATGTGGAGGGGGTGCCTTCCTGTCCTCACCTCGGCTCGGCGTTTCGCCGCCGCCCTCAAGCCTCCTCCGTGAGTTCCTAGCCAAAACGACCGCGCGCGTTCTCCCCCCCCCCCGATGGGTAATGCCGACTGCTTCGGAGGGGTCCGGCGTTCGTCGGCTTTTCGCCGCCGTTTTGTTCTCTAAGACCTCCGCGGTTGGTGTCCGCCGCGGCCACCACCCAACTGCGAGCGTGGGGGGGGTCGGCCAGCAACCACGCTTTCCGTCAGTTGCCAGGTGTGCCTGCTCCTTCTCTGCCTTTTGGCCAGGCTTGCACAACCCTGCCCCATGACTTAAGAGCTTTTCCCGAGCCACAACTGGACAATCGTATTCTACCAGCTAAGATCTAGTACCCCTGGTCCCATTTCCTCCGGATGCGTGAGCATATCCCACAGGGCTCTCTCTCGCCTGTAAGTTATAAGCCTCTAAATAGCAAGGCATAACTCCTTGAAGTTTACATTCTACTCCCTCACTACATGCATTTGTGTTAACTACCTGCGCGACGGCTTCCATGTCCTGCGCTGGTCCGGGATCTCCGCCCCACCGCACTGACCCGCTGTGGCGCGCCGCCGGCCACTGTCCAGGGACCTCCCGCACCCGACGGTTGCTGGATCCCGGGTTTCGGCACCAATACTTTAGGCATCTAAGCTACGCACCACTGGTTCTTGGGGACTGCAACTTGAACCTAAATAACGAGTCACCTCGGGTCCATGTGCTCCGGAACACCAATGGGGTGGCAGATAGCAAAGGCGTTTATATCAAATGTTTAGGGTATTTAACATGGCTTAGGTAGGTTGTGTCACTTCCTCTGTCTGCCCTTGTCCTGGGTGCAGCCAGGT
>NC_066342.1:3295526-3313495 GCF_022539315.1 Serinus canaria | reverse complement strand
AACGTCCCTTAGCGATGACCAAACATTGTATTTCCGGACACTCATCTGTCACCTTTTGAGTCCAAAAAACCTGAGGTGGTCCTGTAGATCCAAAACCTCCAGTGCTATGACTCCTGTCCACTACAGTTGGAACAGAACTCATAAAAGGAACAAGTTGAGCAATACAAGTGACTTTTTGAATAACAACAGGAGGTTCACTAACAGACATCATAGCATGAATTTGTCCCACATAATCAGAATCAATAAGACCTAAATGCACATTAATACCTTGAATAGTGCTACTAGATCTTCCCATTAGAAAAGCACTCAAACCTCAGCCTATCAGACCATGGGCATCAAGAGGCACTTTGCATATACCTCTTGTCAAAATAGTCACTGTGTCAGCTGTCAGTATATCAATCCCTGCAGAGCCTCTCGTGGCCCCTGTGTATTGTTCACAAATGGAGAGCTTTGCAGTGCTGGCAGGGCTCGTGATAGTCGTTGGGGTATTTGTGTCTCCATGTGCCCCTTCGCATTCCCCTTCCAGTTTCCCTGCACTTGTACACCATACTGCACTGGCTGAAACAGAACCGCAGCAAGATGAACAGCACCATAAAGAGCAAGCACACCAGCACCAAGAAAACGAATCAATTGCATCACCTGTAAAGAGTTAACACCATACTGATCTAGTTCTGCCTGAAGATCCTGAACAACCCTCCATGCAAAAACCTGATGGCTATCTCGTTGTCCCAAATTAGGAGTGGCTTTGAAAACAGGAAAAGCTACCGGCCCACCAGAAGCAGCAGCAGCCATCTTTCATCCTTTTAGGTGAACCTATTTTCTCTAAAAAATTCCAATCTCCCACTTCAGCTGCTTTCATTCTCACATTCTCCCAAAATTGCAAAGGGTGTTGAGGAGTCACAGCCACCTGGCAGGGAGGCAAAGTCTAAAAAACAGCAGGCCTGGATCTGCTGCAAGGTCTAACAGAAACAGATCTCTGTGTCATTTTAGATGTACTTATCACCAGCAGTTCATCATTGGAACTATTGCTAGGCAAAGAACAACACAATGTTAAAGATTGCATTTGTTTAGCCAATTCAGAAGGGAGAGGGGTGGCAGACTACTCAACAGGGGCGGAGTGGAGGCAGATGACTTGAAAGGGGGCAAAGAAGAGGCAGACAGCTCAAAGGAAAGTGGCGGGGGGGGAACAACTGAACCACGGGAGGACAAGGGAGAAGCAGCCGATCCACAGGAGGGTGAGGGAGCAGCAGCTGACCCAAGAGATGGCGGGGGAGGCAAACGGCCCAGGGGGAGATAGAAGGGTTGACGACCCAGCCTGTTCTTCATTTCGCTTCTTCTGTAACTTCATTTTGGCTAATTGCTGTGCAGGAGTAAGATACTTTGATTTAGTACTCAATTCAACTAACTGCTGAGCAGATGAAGTATACACAGGTTTAATATAGTCTTTTGGAGATGAATACCGAGGAATAGTCTCAGCCTGCTGCTTGATTCTCACAATAGCAAACCCTGGGGGAACCTCCACAGCAACTGCAGCAGACTCTTCAGGAGGAGATACATTGACAGGCTCAGCCCCATCTTCCTCCTGTTCCTCTACTTCAGTTTCTTGCTCTAATTCCTCTTCCTCCAATTCCTCCCCTCTATCTTGTTCTGCTTTCCATTCCTTCAATGCTTCATACAACAGTCTCCAGGCAGTAGCTGAATCAACAACTGCCTTATCCCCCTTAGATATCACTTCCCATAGTCTCTTCCCAACCTTTTTCCATGCCCAGACACTGAAGGCAGTGTCGGCATCAGCTTCAAAGTCTTGTGATTTACACTAGATCAGTAAACTACGAAAGGCATAATTAGAAGCTCAAACAGTTTTCCTTTTCAATAAGACTTTCCTCATGGACAAAACAGTCTTTTCCTCATTTGATAAATTATTTCCCATTATTTTTTCCCCAGTCGCTCACCTCAAATCATACGTCTTAATTAGGTCCGGACCTCCGCAGCCTCCTTGCTGCCTTCACTTATTAGGGTACCCTTCAACTTTTTTCTTTGTCTTTTTTACAGCCCAGGTGCAATCACGGCAGACAGTCACCAGATGTCACTATAGAGCCCCACATGGCGCAAAGCACCAGGGCTCAGTCAAAAGGCTGTTTAGACTTATTTATTAAAGCAGCATGTTGATTTTATAGTTTTACAAGATGTTTACATTTACTTAACAAACACATACACTGCCCATTGGTCATAAAGAAAAAACAAAGCTTTCAATAGGTTAAAGGAGCCACACCACTGTGTAAGCCAACCAAAGTCCAGATCTTCTTGCTTGCACTTTTTTCTCTCATTCCTCACATTGTCATGGTGATATCCTTGGTAAATTCCTTGAGAGAGATATGAGGCCTTCCTTATCTTCAGGAAGCCTTTGCTGGCTCACAAGAACAACACAGAAATGTCTTTCCCACACCCAACCCCTTGATGGGGGAAGGAATGTCAGAGGGACAGCGCTGCTGAGCAGTAGCCAAAACAGTGGTGTGTTATCAACAATCTTCTGGCTATCAGTGCAAAGCACAGCACCATAAGGGCTGCTAAAGAAAAATGAACTCTCTGAACCGGACCAAATACACTTGCCTTTAAGCATCTCCCTGGCTGTAAAGTATTGCTACATCCCTCTGTCAGGCTATTATCTATGTTTCCCAACACCCAGTTGAGGGATAAAGCAGCAAAGTTGTTCCCTACAAATGCATAGTCAGTGTGCTGGAAAAGAAACTCAACACTGATTTCCCAAATCTCAGTGTCCAGACCACTGCATACTACTCCTGCCTCCATGATTCTTACATTGCATTGCTAAGCAGGTGTCTTTGTTTAAGACAATCTAAGGGGTGATGCACAGGACTCCTTTAAACACAGAATTCCTTTAACATAAGTGTTTTAGTATAAAGTATAAACTAATAAAAGTTGGATGTTGGATGCTATGCTTGACCGCAAACTGCTTTGCTGAACAAGAAGCCTAGCCCTGGAAGGGGTTATGATGATAAGTGAATAGGTGATGCTATGCCTAATGCTAACTGCTCTTGAAAAAATAAACTCAAGTGGACTAGGATGATAAGGGAATGGAATGCAAGCTAATGGGTTTGGCTAACCGCTTGTCTACAGAGAAAAGGCCTAGCCCCTGTGGGCTAAGCAATAAGGGGGAAGACACATGCTAACTGCTGTTTTAATGACAAATAGAAGAACTGTCACAAAAGGGTATAAAAATGTAATAGGAGAATAGGAATATAATCAGTAAACAATTATAAATGAAATATAACTAATATAGTAACAAAGTGTATAATAGTAGAATTAAGTGTGTATTAGCAAAATATATGTGATAACTGTATTAAGGATAGTGTGCTATGTTTGTAACCCTAAGATAAGGAAACCGAAAGTCATGTAAGACCCCTTAGGACTGTGACTTTAGATAAGTGATCAAAACAAGGGCGGATGACAAACTTGTAAACGTATAACAATGAATTTGTAAACATATAATTGTTGTGGTGTGTGTTCAGTTCCCAATTGAGTTATCTCCCCCGTTTTGTATTGTTTTGTGATGCTTCCCCCAGTTACAACCCTATACCCAGTTCGATGGTTCAGTCCTGGTTCCCCCTTTCCCTCGAATGGTGTCCTCCCTGTCTGGGCTCGCTGCCAAGCCCTTGTCTCCACCCCCGTTCCCCTGGCAACTGCCCCTTTTCGTTATATTTTCCCCTCTTGCAGAGCCCCGTTCATCTCCTGAAACCCCCCCATTCTTCCAGAAACTTCTCCCTTCCACAGGGGGTGATTGGGCAGGTGCCCCGAGCCCTTCCTTTGTTCGTGTATCACTTGTTGCCACCGGTGTCAGTCATGTTGAATTCCCCTCCTCAGTTTCTCCCGATTGGTTCTTGTACACCCCTTTATATACTGCTTCTCCCCCTTTTGTCCCTGTCTTTTCCCGCCTGGACGCAGTGGAGACATTGATACATTAAAACCACTAGACTACACCGGGCGTGTTAAGACCCTCTTTTCTCTCCGGCTTCTCCGCCTTGCCGCTCCTTTCGATACTGTTGCTGCTTCCTGCCGAAGGCGCAGCCCAGACGTCCCTGACGGATCCGGGTAGTGTCCCCCGCTGCTAGCTGCTGCTGTGCTCCGAGCTAGCCCCGGCCGCCTTCCCCCCCGCTCGGAGGGGGGAGAAGTGCTTTCGACGCAGCAGCGCGGCATATAATGATAAATTTTCAAACGTATAAAAAAACCTCTGTAAAATGGCCATGGAAGACACGCATATGGAGGAGTTAAGCCCTGCATGCTCCCAGACTGGCCAATAAAGGTGTGCTTTACTTTACGGCACCTTGCTGTGAAATAGATTCCTTTGAATCAGGGGAACACTCTAATATGAGTAACCTCCCCTTTAGTTTAACCAACCCCTTTCCACCAATAAGGAGAAATGAATACAAGTAGATATAAGTGAAAAAATAACAGTTTAACAACAAGCAAAACAACAACAGGCAAAAATATCAGTAAATAATCACAAGATACAAAATTACTAAATCTCACATACTGCACTGGAACAAAGAAGAATTCTAAATGGTGGAGTGACCTCTTCCTCAAGATGGCTTCTGCCATGACCAATCATGTGTATGGAGGCAAAGAGAAAAATGGCAGCAGCCCTCCATATCTGTTATGTCTCCAGCAGTGTGTCCTGGGTTGACTATATGGTTCTTGTGTCCCCAATAGTCTGTTCTGTTTATGCTGAATAATAAGTTTTGCACCTTTCAGACTTGTTCCGAGAGTGAAGTGGGGAGAGAAGAAGCGTGCAGTTTGTTTTCAGAAACTGCACTTACTCCTCCACATTCCTGCTCCTGGACTGTTGTTGTCTGCCGATGGACAGACAGCAGGACAGAGCTCTCTTTTGCTTTTAGTTAGTTTTATCTAGCTGAGGCTAAGAAGTTCCCTGGACTGTGGAGGGTTTTTTTCCCTTTTCTTTGGACCTGTTTAAACCTGCTCTGGACTTAATACCAGAAGAGCACCAGCAGCTCTCACCTATGGCCCACCAGGCCAGGCCTGGGCCCTGGCATTTCCAGCAGCGGAGGGACTGAGTGAGCTGAGCTACAGCCCATGGAGGGGACTTTCTGAGTTTGTCTCTCTTTTGGAGCGGCAAGAGGTTTTATTGTTTAATATTTTTTAGGTGTAGCCTCTCTCTGTGGTTGCGGAAGCTGGATGGGTGCCCAGCTAGGTGCTCCAGGAATATGGCCGAAGATGGCCACAAGATGCGCCACTCCCGGGTCCTCTCCGGAACTCCTGGGTAGTGGTTACCGTCTGCAACGTGTGTCGCGCAGGCAGGAGCGTGACTAGGAAGTCCCAAGATAAAGGAAGGAGAAGTGGACACCCGTGTAGGTACCAAGGAGCTTTAATTTCCCCTGTGGGGCTAGGGACGGGTGTCAGGGAGGAGGTCTTGGGGGGGCGCTGATAAAGGGAGTGGGTGTGATAGGAGGAGACACAAAGCAAACCAATAAACGAGGACCCAGGGAGGACCATGGGTTACAGCTAAGCTACTGAAGATCACACAGGGGAGGGGAGAAACCCCAGGGGCAAATCATACATCGAATAAGAGATGGTTGACACAGAGAATTCTCGAAATAAAGAGGGATGGTTACCATGACAGACGGGGGCGGGGGGGGGGGGGTAGGCAGCACCAAAAGGGGAGAAATAAGCTTATAAGGGCATAAAGGCAGGTTCTGAGGGACAAACCACCGGCAGGAAAACAAAGGATAAACAACTTAGGGAGAAACCATTGTGAGGGAAGTATGTTGGGGGGAACCGAGGACCAAAGCATTATTAACTTACAAAAGGAATAACCAATTCTAAAAATACATGATGCCACATTTAGGTTTTATTGTTTAATAAACAGTTTTCTCCAAGGAGGTATTTTTCCCCAAACTGGTTGGGGGAGGGGCTGATTGAATCTGCTTTCCTAGAGGAACCCCTTCGGGGGTTGTCTCCCAAATTTGTCCTGAAACAGGACACAGTGTCAGCTCCATCAGCAAATGCAGCTGGCACACATCAGCAGCTGGTACTTGGTGGGGGCTGTGCAAAACAGAGCTCATTCTCAAATTTTAAAAGTTAAATGAGGGATAAAAGGGACAATATCCAGAGCTGGGGTTTTTGGCAATATGCCAAAACTATGTTCTTATAAACTGTTACATTACATGAGTTACGTGTATAGTCATGAGAGTTTATACATTATTAAAACATTCTTGTGAGTTTAGATGTTCCAGGAATTCTTTTGCTTGCTTTTCACCTTTGACTTTTCTTCATGCCATCCAGTAGGAGGGTGGGATCAGCAGCCCGCCTTGCCCAGGGCAGACCGATTCTGGACTGAGGACTTCCTTTACAGCTGTTCCAGCCCATCACAGTCCCCAGGAGGGGTGAGTAACCCCTGCGAGTGGTAGTGGGACCCCGGAGTGGCCCTCAAGGGGTGGGGGTTACCTCCCAGTGCAGGAGAAAGGTCAGGCCCCGAGTGGGACGGTTTGTGTGTCCCGCGTTTTTTGCAGGTCTGCGCTGCACAAGTTCACATGATATGATTGCAGGCTGAGTGGCTTCAACGGTCAGTTTCCTGTGGCACGGCAGTGGCGAGAGCGTGGGCGGCGGCAGACCCTGACAAGCGGCGGGAGGACAGGAGCACAGCACTGACCCCAGTGCAGCGACCACGTGTCTCGGAGCGGAGCGGCAGCTGGCGCCCGCAATTTTAAAACCTGCACAGTTTTGCACTGAAGCGGTTTCATCCCTCCCTCAGAGAGGAAGCGGGGAGGCTGCCTGGACTCTTTCCCGGATTGGCTGTGGACTCAGTGCTTTCAGTTTTCTGTTTGTGCTTGTAAGGAAGGTAGATTAAAGTGTCACAGAGAGCAAAAAATATCAGAATGGGTGCAAAGTTTTCTGCAACACAGAGAAGCATTTATATCCTAGTTTTAAAAACCCTAAGTAGTGGAAACATTAAGGTTTCCAAAGCAGTTTTGAAACAGTTTGTTCGCTGGATATCTTTTCATTTCCCTCAGTTTACCCAGCAGAATGTTAACTCTGTCCTTGCCTGGGACAAAATTGGAGCGTTGTTAACAGCAAAAGGAGAACAGGGAGATGGGACAGTGTCTCAATTTTTCCCTGTGTTCCTTGTGATTCAGAAAGAAGTGCTTAGGAAGGATTTGAAGGGACAGCCACAGCAAATGTCCCTAACTCCCTACCTCTTCTCCCAAACCCTCTGCCCCGTTAAAGGTAATTAACGAGAAAGCCAAATTAATAATAATAACGAAAGATTTTATTTTCGTGACTGAAAATATGGTCTTTGATAGCCACAGTCAAAGAGACAATGTCGAGCCCGGGATGGGCGCTGGGTGAACTTCAATCTGACCTGTATCACATTGGACCCCTTCTGTTCACGTATGCGGTCTTCATCAGGGCTGGTTTTATACAGTTTTTTCTGCCTGAGGCAGAGGTGCCCCTATTCTTTTGTTGCTCTGCATATGCATGAAGTCTCTTTTCTCTGTGCAGGGCTGGACACTGCTGTTTCTGGGAGGTGACATTGTTGCGAGTTACGGGAATCCGGGAATCCGGTATTCAGATGTATGTTCCTGACGACTTCAGTTATCTTGATTGAAGATACTTATCAAGTGTTGATCACTCTTGGGTGTTCCCTGGATAGTCCCAGAAAGGCCCATCTCCACACCGGCCACATCCTTTTGCTTGCTAATTAGGCTTTCTTTCTTTGCCGCCATCTGGAGTTTCACAATTTTGATGTGGCAATTTGTCTCTTGAGTGTCAGAGGCCTTAGGCTTTTGGATTTTTGTTACATGCACAATTTTATTTACAACTTTATTTCATATATATTTCATATGAGCATGAATTATCTCACACCACATACTACACCCTGAACTGAGAGAGACGAGCGAGGCAACTGGAGACTTGCAGCGTACCTGGCACAACCACTTTTTCCCTGGCCTCCCACCTCCCTCCCAGTACCCGAGTTCTGGCAGTTGTGCGCAGGCTGACAGAGCACATTCCCTGCACTCCTCTAACCCAGTTGCTGTTTTCCCAATTTCACATGCTGACCCCCCCATCCCCAAAATGGCAACAATCACATGGTTGGCATTCAAGATACTGCCAACAGCATGGTCAGGGGCCAAAATGGTGGTGGCCATGTGGCTGACCCCTCAACTTACCCTTCTTCTTCCCACAATCCCTTTCACCCACCTGTCCCCTCCTGCAACCCCTTCCAGTCCCACAACCCCTTTCCTTCCCTCGGACACTCCTCCCCCTCCCTCCATGTCCTCGCCCTCCATGACATCATCCTGCAACCTCATCCCTGGTTCCCATGGTTTCCCTGCTCCCCTGATAAGACCCCCCCCCCCCGCCCCCCCTACCTGTTCCTGTAACCCACGCCCCCTTGCCCGGGTCCCAAGACGGTGGGGCTGAGGGGTGGGGGGTAGACCCCTGACTGGTTCTCATGGGGGAGCAGGGGGTGTTCCCCCTCCCAGTCTCCAAGGGAGGTGGGGCTGGGGGAGGAGGTGGTGCCCCTGCCTGTTCCCAATGGGGGAGTGGTCCCCCTGCCGGGTCCCACGGGGGTGGGGCCGAAAGGGAAAACCCTGGGGTTCAAAACCAGGGGGAGGAAGTAATTCCCCTGGGAGCCCCTGTCTTATATACTGGTGGTAGAAGTGGGCCTAGAAACTATCAGCCTTTCTCCTACCAAACAAAAAGATGTATGTAAAAGTCAGTTAGAAACTGGGAGACATAGTGAAATTTTTAGAAGCATGATAAGAGCCACGTTAACATCCCTTGAATTTGTTCCTGCTGACCTCCTAGATCTTTTCCGGTGGCTTCTTACCCAGTCAGAGTTTGATCTTTGGGAAAGCTCCTGGAAGAATTCTCTGAGGGAACTCTTGGTGGAACCTAAGCAAAGCACACAGGGTGCCAAGGATTTAGAAAATAATGGCATCACTTATGAACATCTGTGCGGCTTGGGGGAGTGGGCTAAGCCCGAGGACCAACCTCGGGTGTTATCAAAATTCATTGTAGATAAGATCTTGAAAGCTGTGGACAAGGCTTTTAACCAGCTACCAACTGTTGAAGCTAGGGGTAGTTACCTTAACATTAAACAGTCTCCTTCAGAGAGTTTTTTGCAGTTTGTCGACCGGCTCCGTGTACAGGTTGAGAGGCAAGTATGGGATCCCAGGACACAGGTGGAGATAGTGAAAGAGATGGCACAGAGAAATGCCAATGAGGTCTGCAGCAGGGTGCTCCTGGGACTGCCTCTCGACCCTCCACCTACACTGGCAGAGATGATCGAGGCGTGTTCTAGGAAGGCGGAAATGTTTGCTGCACGGGAGGCATGGGCAAGTCCAACAAACTCAGGGACTGTGGCAGCTGTATCTCCAGGAGTGAAGAGGCAACAGATGTCACTGGAGCAGCTTCAGCACGTCATCTGCTTCCAATGCAAAAAGCCAGGACACTTTGCCCGAGACTGCCCTCAAAGCCAGCAACACAGGAAGAAAACCATCAAACCAAAAATCTAGGACACGAGCGCAAGCCCGCACCAACACACACACCCATGGAGATTGAGGTGGCTCCCATGACCATCAAGGAGGACATACCTAACCTCATTCTCCTGGCACGCTGTCCACAGCCACCCTTCTATTTGGCCAAGGGGCAAATCATCGCCCAGGCCATTCCTGTTCCAGCAGAAATCTCAGTAGTTTACAAAGCACCAGGTGTCTACTGGGCACAAGTCGTTGGCAAGGACAAACCCATTGTGGGATGCAACCTAATGTGTGGAGCAGACCATCTCCACGTGGAAGAATTGCTTGACACAGGGGCAGATGTGACAATCATACCTGAAAGGTTGTGGCTGTCACATTGGGATTTGCAATCTGTGGCTGGTAAAATCCAAGGTGTAGGAGGAGTCACATTGGCAAAGATATCAAAAAGCATTGTGCAAATTGAGGGGCTGGATGGAAAATTGGCCAGTGTCCATCCGTTTGTCGCTGATTACAAAGCTTCATTGTGGGGGAGAGACACCATGTCCCACTGTGGGGTAAAATTGGTCATCCCTAAGACACCCCAGGATTTTTAGAAGCGGCCACTCTGGAGCGCCCTGCCCACAAGTTAACATGGCTGAATGATAATTCAGTCTGGGTAAATCAGCGGCCACTCAGCAAAGAAAAGCCAAAGGTGCTCAAGGAGCTTGTAGAGGAACAATCGGCTAAAGGAGATATTGAAGAGACAACCAGCCCTTGGAATTCAGCAGTCTTTGTAATAAAAAAGCCAGGGAAGGATAAGTGGCGGTTCCTCCATGATTTAAGAGAAATAAACAAGGTGATTGAGGACATGGAGTCACTCCAACCAGGGATGCCTTCCCCAAGTATGCTTCCCCAAAATTGGCAATTGGCTGTCCTAGACATCAAGGACTGGTTTTTCCATATTCTCCTACACCCAGAACATGCACCACGGTTTGCCTTCTTGGTTCCAACCATCAATCAGGAAGCCCCAATGAAGCGCTACCACTGGAGAGTGCTGCCTCAGGATATGAAATGCTCTCCATCCATGTGCCAGTCGTACGTGGCTTCATTGCTGTCCCCAGTGCGTGCCCAGAAAAAGGAGGCAATCATCCTACACCACATGGATGATGTGCTTGTGTGCGCCCCCGATGATATAATACTCCAAGACATACTTGACCTAATGGTTAAAGTTTTAACCTCTGCTGGATTCCAACTGCAGGAAGACAAGGTTCAGATGATTCTACCTTGGAAGTACCTGGGCTTGGAGATCACTGCGCGGACCGTTGTTCCACAGAAATTGGAAATCAAGAGTGATCCCAAAACCCTAAGAGATCTCCATTCCCTGTGTGGGTCTTTGAACTGGGTCAGGCTTTGGCTAGGCCTCACCAACAAGGACCTAGCTTCCCTCCTCAATTTATTGAAAGGGGAGAGAGAGCTAGCTTCTCCCAGGGAACTGATCCCAGAGGCAAAAACCACCACCCAAGAAGCGCAGAAGGCTTTGGCTGAGAGGCAGGCTCATCATTATCGGCCCGAGCTGCCTTTCGAATTCATTGTTTTGGGGAAGTTACCACACTTACACGGGTTGATATTCCAGTGGATTGTAGGGCAGAAGGATTCACTCTTAACCATAGAGTGGGTTTTCCTCTCCCACCAGCAATCCAAAACCATCACACAGCCACAAGAGCTGATAACTCAGCTAATCTGGAATGACAGGGTAAGACTGCGTTAGCAGGCTGGTTGTGACTTTCAGTGTATTCACCTCCCGGTCAAACTTTCTAAGGAGGGAAGGAACTCTCCAGAGAGGTTGACCAAAGAGATGTTCAAGCACCTGCTCCAGAGCAATGCCAGTCTCCAGCTATCTCTGAACAGCTACAGTGGACAGGTATCAGTCCACACCCCATCACACAAGCTTTTTTACGAGGAATTCCACCTCATTGCTCCTGAGATAAGGAGTTGGAGGCCACTCAAGGCGATTACAGTGTTCACTGACATGTCCGGGGCATCCCACAAGTTGGTGATGACTTGGAGAAATCCCCAGACTCAGCATTGGGAAGCTGATGTTGAGTTTGTGGAGGGGTTGCCCCAGGTCTCTGAACTGGCCACAGTTGTGAGAGCCTTTGAGAAGTTCTCGGAACCAATTAATTTGGTCACCGATTCAGCCTACGTGGCGGGAGTAGTGTCCAGGGCAGAGCAGGCAGTTCTCAAAGATGTTGAGAATGAACATCTCTTCAGGTTGCTCTCAAAACTATGTTCTATGTGATGCACATGAGGTCACATGTTGAGATAAGGCACGAAATGATGACACAGACACTGCTGCTCTCGAGGGGAACAAAAAAAGAGAGGACCTTTATTTTCTGACTCCAACATTTATAGTTTTCCAAAGGTGACAGTGGATTGGAGGGTGACAGTGCCACCTCTCCAATGCCACTGGACAGACCAAGGGTCCATCAATTCTCTCCACCTCCATGAAAGAATGCAAAACATAGGTTATTTACAGAATTGTGTGTGAGAAAGTTTGTTGAAAGAATGTAAACATCAGAAGGCTTTACAAAGTTTTACAAAATCAGGGCGACAGTCACATTCCGATTTGCCAGGCGAGATTGCAGAAGGTCATAGAAAAGCAGAGTCCCTTGCTGCCCCAGCAGAAATGGCACGCCTTCCAGACATCTTCCAACAGGAAAAGCTAAGTCACCAGCAATACCACCAAAATGTGCCAAGTCTGATCCGTCAGTTCCAGCTAACACAGAGTCAGGCTCGAGCCATTGTGGACACCTGTCCCCACTGCCATGTCCAGGCAGTGCCATCCCTGGGTTTAGGGGTTAACCCCTGAGGCCTTGGGAGCTGCGAAGTGTGGCAGACTGACATCACACACATTCCCAGTTTTGGTTGCCTGAAATATGTACATGTCAGCATAGACACATATTTGGGTGCAGTTTATGCCTCTGCCCACACAGGGGAAAGGGCTGTGCATGCCAAACAACACCTGGTGCAAGCCTTTTCAGTGTTGGGGATCCCTAGGGAGATTAAGACTGACAGTGGCCCAGCGTACGCCTCCAAGGACTTCCTGAGGTTTGTCTGTTACATGGTTTTCTGGGGTCCCAGGATGAGGGAAGAGATGAGACAGTTGACTCCATGCATCAGAAGGCTTGATTTATTATAATATGATATATATATGATATAAAAACTATACTAAAAGAATGAAGCTAGAGATTTCACTACCAAGGCTATCCTAAGAATAGAAAAGAATGTAATCTCCCAGCCCGAGACGCTGGGCAGGTGCTCCGTGATAGGCTCTCAACTGGAAACAGTCCGACGGGGCCAATCAGAGATTTTCCCGTGGCATTCCACAGCAGCAGATAAGAATTGTTTACAGTTTGTTCCTGAGACCTCTCAGCTCTCAGGAGAGGAAAATTCCTAAGTAAAGGATTTTTCATAAACTATGTCGGTGACAGTTTGTCCAGCAGTGGGGGGTGGAGCATAAGACAGGCATTCCCCACTCCCCCACAGGTCAAGCTGTGATTGAGGATGCCCACCATATGTGCAAAGTCCTGGCTAGGCAGGGCAGTTCAGCAGCGTGGATGACACCACAACAAAAGCTCTGCAAAGCCCTATTTACCATCAATTTTTTGAATTGTTCATTTGAAAACATGAGTCCTCCGGTGGTACGGCATTTCCACAGTAGCAACTGGTATAAGTTGTCACAGTGTCGACCAGTTCTCATTCAGGACCCAGCCACTTGGGAAACCAAGGGTCCTGGGGGCATGGCTACACATGTGTATCTACCCCCAAAGGCCAACGATGGATACCCCAAATGTGGGTAAAACCTTTTGTCCCCAGAAATCCAGCTCCAGCAGAGGGGGATGAAAAGCAAGCAGCCATACCCTCAAAGAGAAGACACCGCCAAAAAGTGGAGGAAGAATCTTCCTAAAAGATTTAGCTACATTCTGGCAGACCCCTGAACTTGAATGTGTTTTTAAAAATGTTTGTTTTCCTTTGTAGAGAAGAAAATCTACCTCCCATCTAACCTCACTAGGAGCCCTGTCCGAGTTGTCATTCTGTTCATGCTGACCAGTCTGACAGCTGCGTGGATCGTCCCTCAGCCACGCCAAAACATCTGGGTGACCTTGGCACAGATGCTCCAACAGGAAAATATATGCCTGTCCACTGCAGAAGCGAGAGACCCTATGTCTACCTGCCTGGTAGGGATTCTGTTTCAAGCTGGAGAGTTTCCAGCCAAGTTTTACACCTATACCTGACCCAAGTCCCAAATCACATCACACACAACCACACAATACCTGTCAGTGGCAGGCTGTAACAACTGGAAACCCCATAGAAGAGTGGCTGCCAAAGTTACACAGAGCTGCTCAGGAGCTCCAAGAGTTAGAGCAATTGGGTTCCTCTTCTGCACCATACTGTGTACACTTTGTCTTTACCCCACTTTCCAACACCAAACCTTTTAACAACATAATACAGTATTGAGAGGAATTCACTGCCAGAAGGTGGTGTAAGGTTTTAAGCCTTATCACAACAGATAACCTGTACAATTCACATCCCAAAAGCCTCCCTAAAGGTTTGTTTTTAATTTGTGGGGATCAGGCATGGGCTGGAATCCCTTCTCGGCTTTTCGGAGATCCATGTACCAACAGGACATGTACCATGTCCCTGTTGACACCCAACCAAACCATGCTGCATGAACATGAGTGCCAGGAATTTGAAGGACTTTGCTACTCGAACCTAGCATCAAAAGCACCCAACATCCGCACAGCTGTCCGAGAAGTGAAAAGCCTGGTTAGACAAGTCAAGCAGGAATCCGAGGACTGGTTCAGTGGACTGTTAAAGGACTGGGGACTCTCGGGGTGGTGGACTTCTATAATTAGGACAATTCTGTTGTTTTTTGTTGTTCTTTTTCTAGTCATGTGTCCTAGGGTGACGTTGGGATGTTTTTATCCCCATTTATGTCTGTTATTTATGCTGAATATTATGTTCTGTGCCTTCAAGACTGGCTCTGAAGAGTGAAAGTTTTGTTTTGGTCTCTTATCAGCCACTCCTGCACAGCCAGCGGGACATACAGATGACAGGACAGTACATAGTGCTGCTTTTTGCTTTTTGCCCTGCTTTTTCGCTTTGCTCTTGCTTCTGCTTTGCTTCTGCTTGCTCTTGCTTTCTGCTTCTTCTCATTAGTTAGTTTAGCTAAACAGTCCAAATTTCTTCCTGGACTGTTTCTCCTTTCCTTTTTGGATTTACCCGAACCTGCTCTGGACTGGGACCTGGGTAACAGAGAGATTGCACCTTGAGGCTGCAGCAGCTGCCCCAGCGCCAGAGGGACTGATAACAGAGCAACCACCCCCAGGAGAGACGTTCTGAATTTGTCATCTTTTTCAGAGTGGTGAAAGAGTGGTGTCATCCAGTATTGTTCATTTTGTGTGCTGTGTCTGTTAAATAAACAGGTTCTTTCCACTTCTTTCCGAGGAATTCTTCCCAAACCGGTTGGGGGGAGGGGCCGTGTGGGTTTGCTTTCTGGAGGGGCCCCCTTTTTGGGAATTCTCTCCCAATTTTGCCCTAAACCAGGACATCATGTTAGTGTTCACATACTTTTAGAGATTATCAGTGGTTTAGTCTCCCCTACCTCAGAAGTCAACCGCACAGAGTTTGTGGACCTAAAGCAAATTGACAGGCTGGCAAATCATGAGTGGTGGACTAATTCACAATCTGTGTCAAAAATAGGCTGATGCTTTTCCTTTAATTTTTTTAACAGAAAAGGGAGAGGTGTTGTATTGCACTAAATTGTTATTTAGTTGTTTGCACTGGGTGTTTGGTAATTTGCACTGTTCACATGATTTGTATCCCATGACCACGTGGCCTTCCCCTTCCCCACCCCCCCCAAGTGTCAGCGTTGGTGGTCTCTTCCTGGGTTACCCCTCCCCTTGCCCCTCCTCACTGGTATCCCATTGGCTGTGGTCCTCTTCCTCCGCCCCCCATACCCTCAAGTATAAAAACCCCCTAGAGGAAGCTGGTCGGTCTCTTTTTCCATGTAGGTTTTTCCATCTGGTGCTTCTCCTGGGACTAAAGAGAGGAAATTCGTTCCCACATGGAGAAGAGTGCTTCTGGTCTTTTTCCTTTCGTCCATGTAAGATAGTGAGGGCTGGGGTCCATAGCTAGCTGGATTGGACCTGTACAGCCCGTCCAGACATGGATTCTTACACCACTCCTCTGAAACTCCCCTAAACCTTGATGCCCCATTGGCCCATGTGACCTACCCTCACCTCCTACCTGCCCTAATTGGCCCCAAGCAAGTGATCCAATCCCCTCATTCCTCTCCCAAGGATTCCCCATTGGCTATCTGTTTGTATCCTCCCACTGGGTATTTAAACCTGAGCACAGTAGTGGTTGGGGATCTTTGTTCTTAACCCTTCTGGCTGTAATAAACTTTTCCCTGTTGGAACCTCAAGACCAGAGAGCCTCCTTCTTCTCCTTTGCCCCATCCCTGCCATGCCTGTGACATTCTTCACTGTAGAGCAAACTGCTCTTCAGGTTCAGCTGCAGGTAAAATACAAACTTCAGCTGTTCCCCACTCCTGGCCTGGTGCTGGAGTTTCTCCAGAGCTAGCCTGGGCTCCGGTGGCTGTGTCACCCCAATAGTTTTCCGATTTCCTTTTTAGTTTTTGGCTGGGGCAATGAGGTTATTCCTGCAATCCCTTCAGGATTCAATTACCGACTCCCTTGGCTTATATGCCCTAAGTATTTTACTTCATTTTCCACAAATTGAAGTTTTTCCTTTGATATTCGAAGCCCTTGGTTTACCAAGAAATTTAGTAATGATATGGTGAATTCTTGGACTTTTTCCTCATCCTCCCCTGAGAGAAGCAAATCATCAACATCTTAGATAAGTTTTATTTCTGGTACCATGACGAAATGTTGCAGTACCTCTTCTAAGGCTTGTCCAAATAGGTCAGGGGATTCAGTAAATCCTTGGGGTAATTTGATCCATCTGAATTGTTACTTTGTCTCTGTATCAGGATCTTTCCATTCATAAGCAAATATATCTCTGCTTTCTCCTGCTAGGGGACAGGCCCAAAAGGCATCTTTGAGGTCTATCACACTAAACCACTGATGCGATGGAGGAATTTTACTCAATAGCATGTAGGGATTGGGTTCCACTGGATATAGATCTATAATTCGTTTATTTACTTCTCTCATGTCTTGGAAAAGCCTGTATGTCCCATTTGATTTTTTATTTACTGGAAATATGGAGGTATTGTGGGGAGACATGCATGGTTCTAAAGTTTCATCTTTAATTAATTCTTGAACTACTATCTGCAACCATTTTCTCCCTTCTAAAGAGAGTGGGTATTGACGTACTTGAATTGGGCAATCTTTATTAGTTTTTTTGATTACTATAGGGGTTATGTTTAACTTGCCCCTATTTCCAGGCTCGGCCCAAACTACTTCCTCAATTTGTCTTTCGTCTTCCTGTTTTCATCAAAGGAGTTTGACTACCATTTTCTCTCCCTCTGGAAGCACCCCGGTACCTAGCTGCACTTGCAAATCCCTCCCCAGCAAATTACATTCTGCCTCTGGTACTAATAAAACATCCCCCATTCCTATTTTGTTTGCTGCCTCAACTATTACATTTCTTATAACTGGTGCTTTAGATCCTTCTCCTTTTGCCCCTACTACTTAAGTTGTATTTTGGCTTTTTTCGCATCCTTTTAGAATTCTACAAACACATGTCCTCTCAGCCCCTGTATCTACTAGAAATTAAAAATCCTTCTCCTGGGGGCCTACTTTTAAGGTTATCAATTGCTCCTGCTGGTATTTGGACCCCAGGAGACAGATCCCCTGACATTCCTCTTCGTCTGTTTCTCGAGCCTCCTTAAAAGCTTTCAAGTCCTTTTCCCTCTGTGGGCAGTTCCACCTTAAATGTTCAATTTCCTTGCAATAATGACAAATTGGGCCTTGGTTGTTAAATTCCCTTTTTCCCCTTTGAGGGACTCTTTCCCAGGAAGCTCTGTTCCCTTATTCTTCCCCTGGCTCCGCTTGTCTTGGCCTGACTGGGGCCTCACTTCCTTATAGAAGTGGGTCCTTGCACAGTAGTTTCTCTCAGCAATAGCAGCTACCATTATTTTAGCTTTTGCCTTTTCTTTTTCTTCGTCTCTCGGGACATACACCTTCTGGGCTTCTTTTAATAGGTCATTCAATCCTTTGTCTTGCCACTCATCCAATCTTTCTATCTTTTTTCTTATATCCAGCCAAGCATGAGTGATGAAGGTTACTTTTAACAGCTTGTCCAGCCCCCGTATCAGTATCCATTCCTGAGTATTGTCTCATATTTCTTTTTAAACTCTCTAGCCATTCAGTTGGAGTCTCCTCCTTCTTTTGATGTTCAGCAAATGCCTTATTGGCATTCTGAGTTCAGGGAGGACCTTCCCTAATTCCC
>NC_066342.1:3258252-3295026 GCF_022539315.1 Serinus canaria | reverse complement strand
TTAATTTTTCATACAGAAATTCTACAGTTTGAGTATACTTATCGATCCATAATTTAGAATAGTCCATTAGACCTAATAGCTTTCTTACATCTCTGTAGGAATGTGCCCCCTGTTGACGGAGTGACAAAACTATCTTTTGTCCCCTTAAAAAGGAAAGAAGCCCAGAAGTTTCTCTCCTCGATTAGGTGAAAAAGGCATCTCATAGGCCTGGGGGACTTCACCTCAAACTTAAGGATAGCTGATTGGACAGAAGCCAAAAAGTCCCACCTGGGCAATTTACTAGAAAAAGAAGAGAACAAAGAAACTAATTGCTTTTGTGAGGTGTTTTACCACTGCAAGGAGGGCCTCTTGCACCTGGATCGGTTTTTCTCTGTAAAGAGTTTGTTATTTTGCCTTTTATTAAAACCTTTTTGTTTCCAACGCTGCAACAGAAGCCATCCTGCTGATTTTATGCCTCCAAAGGTAGCTGAGCTATCTTGGGTGAGAAATAGACCTCCAAGAGCTTGAGACCTGGCTTGAGGAGGCTCCTATTTCTCATCTCTTTTCGTCTTGGGTGGTAGAAATGACAGGATTCCCACAACTCTTTCAGGAGTGAACTTTTTGCATCCTTTTCCAATTAGGTGCCCCAGGTATTTTACCTCTTCTTCTACAAAGTGGAGTTTTTTCTTTGATACTTTTAATCCTTTTTCTCCCAGGAAATTTAGTAAACTTATACTGGCCTGTTGGACCTGTTCTTGATCTTTGCCTGATATTAGTAGGTCATCCACATTTTGTAGAATTTGTATTTCTTCCCTGAGTACAAAGGATTTTATATGATCCTCTAAGGCTCATCCAAGTATGTTAGGGGACTCTGTGAATCCCTGTGGGAGGCAGGTCCACCTAAGTTGTTGTTTACATTTTTAGTCTGGGTCTTCCCATTTGAAGGCAAACCAATTCCTGCTCCCCACCTCGAACGGACAGGCCCATAAAGCATCCTTTGAATCTATTACTGAGAACCATGCATGTTCCCGTGGAATTTGACTGAGAAGAGTACATGGATTTGATACTATTGGATATCTGGAAACAGTTTGTTTGTTAATTTCCCTCAAATTCTGCACAAATCGATAGGTTCCATCAGCCTTTTTGAAAGCCAGAATTGGTGTATTATGGGGTGACATGCATGGTTCTAGTATGCCTTCTTCCACGAGTCGCTGTATCACAGGTGTTAGTCCTTTTTGGCCTTCAGGGGAGATGGGATATTGTTTTACTTGAACAGGGGGAATTTCTGACTGTACTTCTATCTTAATTGGTGGACTATTTAACAACCCTCGCCCTCCCCATTCTGCCCAGACTATTGGGTTAATTTCTCCCATATCCCGTTCAGTTAATAACATCATTTGGGGTACCATCCTCCCCACCTTTGGCACTACTCCAATTCCCATCTTTACTTGCAGGTCCCACACCAATAAGTTACAACCTAGTTTCGGGATATAAAGGAAATCAGCCCCGCGTTCCATTGAATTGCCTTTTATGATTATGCCCTCTATAACTTGGGCTCCAAAAGGTTCCCCTTTTGCTCCCCCCACTTGGCAGATCTTTTTGCTTAGCTGAGCCCCTCTGGAGAGCTTCGTCACACAGGATCGATCAGCACCTGTGTCCACTAAAAACTCATATTTTTTGCTCTGGTAGCCAATTTCTAAGTTTACCAGGGGCTCTATCTGGTGTCCGATCTCATCCCCCAGAGCGTAGAGCCCCTGACACCCCTAATCATCATCTCTCAGAATCTTCTCCAGGGTGTCCTGTTCTTTCTCAATTGCTTAATCAATTTTTAAGTTTTTGCAGGACTGCTTAATGTACCCTTTTCTGCTGCAGTAATAGCAATATACATCATCTAATGGTGGTCTTATCCATTTACCCAGCTTCCCTTTATTTTCTGCCCCCCCACTTGTCTCCCCTCTTCCCACTCCTACACTTTCTCTTGCTACTGCCACCATAATTTTTGCTTTTGTTCTGTTCTTCTCCTCATCTCTCATTAAATATATTTTCAGAGCTTCCCTTAACAGATCCTTAATTCCCCTTTCTTGCCAGTCTTCCCATTTTTCTAATTTCTGTCTAATGTCAGGCCAAGCTTTGGTAACAAACTGTACTTTTAATAATACTTGCCCGTCTGGTCCATCAGGATCAATATTGGAATGTAACTGAAAATTTTGTTTTATTCAATTTAGCCATGCCCCTGGGGACTTATACTTTTCCTGATTCCCATCAAATACCAATTTGGCATTGCTGCTCTTGGGTAAAGATTAGTTTATGCCTCTTATAATTAGGGTCCTGTTGTCTTGCATGTTTCTCCGGCCCTCTTCCTGGTTGGGATTCCAATTTGGGTCCACTACAGGGAGTTTTTGCTCACCCGGGGATCCGGTGTGATTCTCCTTCTCCTAGATCTTTATCCCTGCTGACCTTATGAGGCGTATGTCCTCTGGGGAGAAGAGGATGTCCATAAGAGAATGCAGGTCCCCCCAGGTATATATATTGGGACCCAGGAACTGATCTCTTTGCTGTGCAGTCCTAATTGGGTCTTCCACCAGACTAACCAGCTCCCTTTTAAATGTTCTTACTTCAGAAGCTGTTGGGTGCATTTACAAAACCTATTCCTCCTACCCTTCCAAGTAGTGGAGCTTGCCTCAGAGGAAACAGCCTGTCCGGATTTACCTCTGGCCTTACACTACTTTTTGATCTGGTATTACAGTAAGGACCAGTATCCGAAGGGTCATTTGACTGGCTCACTAATTTCTTGTTATCATGTCGGGAGGGTTCAGTTGTTAGGTTGGAGGATATATCCAAAGGTTTTTTCTCAGGGAAAGGTGTTGTATTCTGACTTACGGGTGGAGCCAGGTGCAGGTTAGTGGGGGTAGGAGGTGGCAGGGGCAGGGGGTGAATATATATGAGGGAGTGGAGTTCTTGGAGGTGATAAAAATGACATGGAGATTCCCTGAGGAGATAGGAGAGGCGGGATCATTGGAGGGGATAATGGTAGGTTTTGAGAAGCAGGAGGCTGGGAGTTAAGTGGGGGGTGGCTTGATGGTTTGGAGGAAGAGTTGGTGGGACTACATAATCAAGGGGATCCCACCTTATTTTAATAACCCCCTCATTTTCTTTATCCTTTTCCTCTGATTTCTGCTCTTTATCCTTTTTCAGTTTGTGTACCTTAGAATCTCCTTCTAAGAATTTAACCCAGCAAGTAACATTCTCTACTTCTTCTGAATTAGGGTTTTCTTGGTTACACACTTGCTGATATAATAAATTTCATAACCACTTATCTCTACTTCCATACCAGGGCCACTTTAAGGATTTTTGTTGTAATTTCCTCTTTGGCCAGTGTTCCACAAAATAATAAACCATCCTCACTTGATCTAACTTTTTAGTTGTTTCCCACCTATTCCAGTCATCCAGTCACCAAGGGGGCTTCCAGGAGGAATATTCTTATTCTTTTTCCTTGGTCACCCTCCTCATCTACTGTGGTTCTGACCCGTGGTGACTTTCAGTTACTATAAGCTTTAGGGCTGGTAAATAAAACTGCTTACAGTTAACGGCCCTTTTAAAAGTTCTGTCTTACTCTTTTTTAACTTAAGAGACAGAAGTTCTCCTTTTAATCTCTTTCTGTTTATGCAACAGGTCTCCTTGCCCTCAAGACTTTGGTGCCCCTGGGCACTCTTATCTGGCGTTCTTATCTAAGGAACACTTACTCTTTGTCGTGTACACACGCATTCATTCAGACCCTCAGGCCTGTTGGATCTTTTGCCTCGCCCACTCGGACTATGTAAGGTACCTTTTTTTGGAAGCTTCAGAGCCTTAAGTACTGATACCCCTAAGTTTCCCCACAGACCTAGGTTCAGCACCCCCATAAATTTTCCCTTTTCTTTTATTGGACAGAGGAAGGAAATGCTACCAAACCTCTTAGACTTACACAAAGCAGACCCCAGTTGCCAGAGAATCACTGGTCTCTGTAGGGCCCCCAGCTTGACCCCTTCCACCTCCCCCGAGGTTTGGCTATCCCTCTTCCCTAGACATAGCCTCAGAGTCAGAGGTTCAGACCTCCGAACCTTGCCCAAGCTGGACTTCCCACCCTCCGTACCCTGAGGAATGGGCCACACGACTACCCCTCGCAGCCACGGTGCTATAAAAGTCCTACAATAATATAGCCCCCCTCGCCTTGGGGTCAGCCTCTCCGGGCTTCAGAAACACCGGGTCTTCAGGAAGGACCCTGAATCTGGTCACCTCAAGTGCCAGCTCACCTGTGAGGCTATCTGCATGTCACTCAAACCTTCGCCGCCACCACCCCCTACATGCCCAGGGAGCTAAAGCTGGTTTGCCTGTCACTCACTCTCTTTCACCACAGCCCCCCACCTGCCAGGGAACAATGGCTTGTTTGCGTGTCACTCACACCTTCCCTAGAGGTTGCCACTGCTCCCTACAGCCCAGGAGATGGCTTGCCAGGCTTTAATGGGGCCTGCCCGGGTGCCAGAACAAGGAGGGGTGGGGGGGCGCCTCACTCAGTCTTCCCTCTTTTACTACCCTCCGTTCCCAGCTGGTCTCCTCACAGAAAGCTAGAACTGTGTGTGAAAAATGCCAATCACTTGTTTTTAAATTTTTAGAAGTTTAACAGTAATAAAATGGTTATAAAATAGTAATATAATTAGAGTAATAAAAATTTGGACAATTAGGATTAGGACAATACGAGACAATAAAAACAAAGAGTTACGGACAGTCAGAGTACCTCTTTCTGGGAAAAATAAGCCTGAAAAAGGACAAACGTTTACAGAGGATTAACCCTTAAAAGTAATAGCCTGTTGCATATTAATCTAATCTCATACATGATACATAACTTCCATTCAGACAAAGGATTCTGCCTGGTCAGTGTCAACTTCTTCCTCCTAATCCTAATGGCATCTTCACGACTGAGCGAGCCAGGAAGAAGTTAGTTTCTTCTGATAAGGGAGCAATAAATTCTTTTTCTCTGAAAGATTTAGGTGTCCTGTGGCTGCTATCTTGGAGCAAGTACCTCATTCCTCTCTTTAAAAAAAGTATCTTACATAGCATACTTTCTATTTTAGCATTATGTTATAGCCTAAAATTATATCCAACACACTACTTAAGAAAATTAATGCAGTATAACTTTCTAACATAAAACATATATTATTCATTTTAATATTTGCGAAAAGCCAATCATAAAATATGCATTTTTCACACCATGGTACTAGGACGTCCTCACTCCGGGGCTCTGCCAGCCCTGTCTCAAAAACTCTGCAAATACTCACAAACTCACCCCCCCCATGTTCCCTTGGCCCCTCCCCCTGCATGTGGATGGGTGATACTTACCAGGAAGCTTCCCGCTGCACTGTGCCTCACTCCTGGTACTAAAAGTGATTTCAGCATTTATTATAATAAGGCCTAAAGCTTAGGGCTCCCGCGGGTCGAGCAGGAGCATTCCCATCGAGGATGCTACAGCGACGGTGCTGGATCTTCCTTTCTTGAGCAGCAATGTTCCTGATGTTCTAGGTGGAGCAGCACAGATCCACTGGGTCGGATGCCCCCTTTTTATACTGTTTTTGGTTCCTTTGAATTGGCTTCTGTTGGTATCTGTCACCGACATGGTTTATGAAAAATCCTTTACTTAGGATCTTTCATCTCCTGAGAGCTTAGAGGCCTCAGGAACAAAATGTAAACAATTCTTATCTGCTGCTGCGGAATGCAGCGGGGGGATGTCTGTGATTGGCCCCGTCAAACTGTTGGCAATTGAGAGCCTATCACAGAACTCCTGTTCGGCTGGTCTCAGTCTGAGAAGACCTCAGTTTACACATTCCTTTTCTATTCTTAGCATAGCTTAGTAGTGAAATCCTTCTCTCTATTCTTTTAGTATAGTTTTTATATATTATCTATCATATAATAATAAATCAAGCCTTCTGATACATGGAGTCAACTTTGTCGTCTCTTCCCTCATCCTGAGACCCCTCAAAACGAAGTAACAGGTATCCTTCATTTGCATGAAGGTTTAAGGTGCTTGATTGGTCCATTACAGTTGTCTAGCTGGCTCATTTTTCTTGGGGGGGGGTGTGGTGCACTTTACTTAGGTGTAATACGGTATGTTGAGTACCGTAGTTCTTATAATTACCCTTTTAACCCATTTTACAATATAATACCCAAACTATTTAACAGTACATGCTTAACAATTATCAACTATTTACAACAGTTTCTAACCTATTTTTTAAAAAATCAATAAATTTTATTCCTTCCCTTGGTTTCATCTCTGTTGTTTCACACTTTTCTGATAAGAGGAGTTAACAAACTCTTCCCCAGTCTCCTTTGGTGCTCTGTCTTATGTCACTGTTATCTTATCACTTGGAGAGGTCAGTCTGCTGATGGCTTTACACTGTTCTCTTAGTTACACAAAAGCCTTTTAACATCTTATGTTTTACTAAGGTCTATAGTATGATGCGTTCATCACGCCACTATTTCTAAAAGCAATACATAGATATATTCATTACGCTACTATTTCTGAGCTATATAGTGCATAGTTAAACTGATTGATTATGTTATATTAACAAGCAGCTAAAAGGAGTTATAATTTGTACCATATCTAAATACTTATGATCAATAACAACATGCAAAAGCTAATACATAAATGCAAAAGCCAATATTATATGGTAATTTTTAATATATTTGAATTAATTTTCAATGTGGCAAGGAAGTGAGTGAAATAAATAGGGCAGGAGATCTTTCTCCTTTATAATGCCTTTATTAAAAATCAGCTCGGGTGGGAAGAATTGATGGGTCGCGCTCACACCGATGCTGCTTCCAGGAGTGGCACGGAGGAGGAGGAAAAATGCAGCTTTGTCCGCTGGTCTGCAGGCAGAGCTGGGGCTTCCATCCTCACAAGAGCACCAGGAGATTCCCATTTTTCTGGTTTGGCATTCGGGGTCCTCTTTCTAGACGACGTCTTTTAGGTTAGGGTGAAAGGTAAAAAAGGGTCTCAGCGGACACTGGATTCTGGTTCTCACGTCTAGACATCACTTTGATCCCTCAATTCCATGTTGGCTCATTGTTTTTAGGGGTTTTTGCTAGGTTTGGTGAGGGGTTTCCTCATTTGCATGCCAGTCCCACCATCCCTTCCTCCTCACAGTCCCGGGGGGGTGCCATCCTCCAGGCAGCAGCAAGGTGGTACTCGACAAAAAAGGGGAATTCTCAACCATCAACAACGGGTAGTTAACAAACAACTATTAACAGGTGACTACAACATGAAACTATCAACAACAAACAGTTAGAACTCCACCCTGGCAGCAATTGTCCCAACCTGTGAACTCTGCAACCTTTAAAAAAAATGCATAACTTTTCTACTCATAACAGTGAGGATGTATATTTAAACCAGTATTTGGCCAGAATACTGTCTTGTGAAATCTCTTTGACAGGAAGTCCAGTTAGCACAGACCCTGCATTTGGACTTTGCTGTTTGAAACATCCAACTGATGCCTAATGATTTTTGTCTTTTTTCTTTTATATGTTCTTTGTATTCTTTACACATATATTTGGAGCTCTGTAGCCTATTATTGCATTTGTAGCTAGTCTTCCCAGTGCTTTTCCCTCACCTGATAGGCAGAAAGACAAAACATATTCCAAAGCCCTTATCCTATCTTAGTTCTCCTTAGGAACCAAGGCCGAAAAACAGCTCTTTGACTGTGGAAACCCAGAGCACCGGGAATATTTCTCTGTCTGCTCTGGGGTGCCCTGACCCCCAGGGGAGCACTGACTTTGATCCTCATTCATGGAGAAAGTTTCCTAGACTTCAAGATAGACTAGAATCAACCAAAGTGTGAAATAGATTATGGAGAATGGTGTAGGTGTATCACTTGGTCAGAAATTAAGGTTTTGGGATTTTTAGTATGTTGTGGATGGAAGCAAGATGGAAGGCACAGGGTGTCATCCTGGGTTTCTTCTTCATGCTTCTTCTTCCTTCTTCTTCATAGGTTTGGGTGGCATTTTGTAATTGGGCAGAAAAGTCCGCATTGCGTGATTCCAGGGATCAGTTATTGGGTTAAAAGGGAAAATAATCTAGGTGTCAGATCTTAATTGGATAGTTTAGTCTTAAAAGACCTTGTAACAAGAGATTGTTAGCCATTTTGTGCCTTCTAATGAAATGCTGCCGAACTCACAGTAATGAGACTGTTTACTGATAAGAAATAACAAACACTTGAGTCCGAACATGAATTACTGTCTCAAGTGCCTTCAATCCAGACCCAGAGAAACTGACAACTGATACCTCCACACTTTGAGACACATTTTCATCAACAAAGCACAGTCCCATCTGAGGGGGGAGGACTTAGAAGGGGCTTGGACTGGGGGGGAATTGCATTACCACTTGTTCTCCTAATTGGTGCTTTTTATCAATTATGCTAATTTACTGAACTTATAAAACTGTATGCACTCCCATAAGGGGTGGGCTTTTGTGGACATTTTCCATATTTGTCCCTGGAGGCCTTGAATAAACACCAGCTTTTATATTACCTCTGTGAGAAACACGACTCACTATTTGATATTTTTATAAAAGTTTATCAAGGGATAAAAGGGATAAAATCCAGTGCTGGGGTGCTTGGCTATTTGCCAAAAGCACACAGTTAACTTAAACCATGTTCTCTATATACTGTTACATTACGGGGCTACACGCATATTCATAAGAGTTTATACATACTCAAACATTCTTTTGAGTTTAGATGTTCTTTTGCTTGGTTTTAACCTTTGACTTGTCTTCATGCTATCTTGTAGATTAAACTAATATATTTTGTTTCTTCTTGTGGTTCCATCCTGTTGTATTTTCACTCCCTGACAATGAAGGTTGATAAATTCTTTTCTTCTTTTTGGTGCTCTGGTTTCTGTTTCTGTTATCTTGTCTTTCAGATAAGATAGTCCCCGAATGTGGGAAATCTCCCAATTATTTTACACCATTTTCTGAGTTAGTTAAATGAAAAAGCATTTCAACATTTCCAAGTGTCTATTATGCTAGGGTCTAAGGTAGTATGTATTACATTACTATTTATAAAAACTATACGGTGCATACATAAACTGACAGATTATACTGTATCAAAAGCAGTAATTACAAATTGTACTATATCAGGATTTTTGTGATCAACAATAATTTGCAAAACAAAAATTAATGCATAAATGCAAAAGCCAATAACTACATCTGTTATTTATAGCACCTCCTATACTAATATTATCTTGAAAATGTGCATTGTTTCACTTCTAGGTTGAAAAAGTCATCACAACTATGAAAAATGCCAATCACTTGTTTTAAAATTTTAAAAGTTTAATAGTAATAAAATGGTTATAAAAATAGTAATACAAATTAGAGCAATAAGAATTTGGACAATCAGAGTTAGGACAATAAAGGAAAATAAAAGCAAAGAATTACGAATGTTCGGATGCTTTCCTCTTGAAAGCATAGCTTGCTAACAAAGTATTAATCCTTAAAAGCAATAGCCTGTTGCATATTCATACATCTCATATATGATTCAAAAATTCTTTTCAAACAAAGGGTGTTCTCTGGTTATTGTCAACCTCTCCTCCTTAATCCTGTTGGCATCTTAAAGACGAGAAGGAGGTGGAAGAAAATTTGTCTTTTCCGATAACGGGGCAATAATTCTTCTCTTTTGGGATCTTAGTGTCTTCTTGCTGTTATCTCTGTGCGAAGAATTTCTTGATTATCTCATCTTTCTTAAGCTAGTTAAAAAATATCTTACATAGCATAGTTTCTATTTTAACATTATGTTATAACCTAAAACTATATTTAACACACTACTTAAGGGAATTAATACAGCATAACTTTCTAACATAACACATATAATATCCATTTTAATATTTGCGAAAAGCCAATCATATAATATGCATTTTTCACAACAACCAGGACAGCAGAGACAGCAGTAAAGACAGCCGAACAAAGGTGGACCCATCATACTTGGGTCAGGGTCTCTAAAGACCCGGAGATTTGGACTTCTCAGATAGAAGAAAAGGATGGGAGACCCTGACTATAAGTAGTTATGGATCATCAACAAGGACCTTTAATGATTAATGGACTAATATGAACTGTCATTGTCTACTTTTATTCTCTGTATTTACTTGCCACATCTGATGCAGGGACCAGATGTGGAAAAGTCAGGACAGGGGTTTCAAATATTCCAGGTTGTTAAAATTGGTTAAGTTATTAATAACTAAGATTTGTAAATACAAAATTAAAAATAGGAAGAGGAGGGATTGATAGGAAAGATGTGTGATAATGTCTTTACAAACAATTTGAGGGGTGAAGGTATGGGTGTTAATGTCTTTGAAATGGGTCTTAATGTCTCTACCAGCTTTGGGCAGCAAGTTTGTTGCAGAGCCAAGACAGCTTGACTCCTGAAACACCAAGTGGGTCTGCACAAGGCTGAGTTTCTGAACTTTGGGGTAAAATGACAGGTTCAAGGGGGAATATGTGGTAGGTGGTTTGGGAAGGCTGTACCTTCCTAGTACCTCAGCCAATAGGGAAAGGAAAAGGGAAACATGTGGCCAGGAGTTTAGTATAAAAAAAGGCTGCACTCTCTGAAACCTCAAGAGAGAAAACCCCTGCGGGCATGTGCCCCTGTGGACTCTCTCCCTTTATTCAAATAAAGTTGCAGGACTCCTCTGTCTCCTTTATGGACACTGGCTGTTCATAGCATGATTTTCCATACACCAAGGAGGCATCAGACCCTCTCTCCACAAGTTCCAGTCACTGAGGGGTGTCAGCACTGCAACAGCCAGGAAGTTACTTCCAACGTCCTGGCAGTATTGACTCATTTTGGACAAAAAAAAGTTCTTCCAGATTTTTATTTTGTACCTGTCCTTCATTGGTTGTTGTTTGGGGGAGAAGGGACTTCTGGAACCATGGAGGCTTGGTTGCTGTGTTATTTTCCTTTGTTCTCCCTTAGCCCTGTGGTTGGGAGAAGGTTTCTCCACCATCTTGTCTTTGTCCTCTGGTCCACATGGATTGCTATGGTGGCCACCATCTTGGGAGAAGGAGGATTCTCTACCATTTTTTTTTCTTTCTTCCTGGGGGAACCACATAACTCATCACCTTTGTACTAGTGGTTACTGCTTTTATCTTGGCTGTTGCTGTTTGTTTGGTTGGGTTTTTTTGTTTTAGTAAACTGTTATTTTTTTCACTTACATCTTCTTGCATTCATCCCTGCTTATTGGTGAAAGGGGAGTGGTTGCAACCGTGCAGAAAAATCATGCTATGAAAAGCCAGCGTCCCTAAAGGAGACAGAGAAGTCCTGCAACTTTATTCAAATAAAAGGAGAATCCACTGGGGCCTATGCCCCAGGGGTTTTCTCTGTCTCTCTCAAGGTTTTGGAGAACACAACCTCCTTTTAAACTCATGGCAGCATGTCGCCCTCTTCCTTTCCCCATTGGCGGGGGTACTAATGAGGTACAGCTTTCCCAAACCGCCTACATCCTAATCTCCCCTTGAACCTGTCATTTTACTCCAAAGGTCAGAAACTCAGGCTTGTGTGGACCCATTTGTCTATTTCAGGAGTCAAACTGTCTGGGTTCTGTAACAAACCTGCGGCTTGAAGTTGATAGAAACATTAAGACCCATTACAAAGATGTTTACACCCATATCCTTACCCACTGAATTGTTTTTAAAGACAGTGCACATCTTTCCTATCAGTTCTGATACTGCCACAGGTTTGTTACCCAAAATGTTCCAAGAGAAAGGGGATTAGAAGAAGAAGAAAGGCAGAAAAGACAGAATAACACACATATAGCTACCAACTCCTGGATTCCAACATGGATAAACTCCAAAAAGGGGCAGGGTCAAGACACACGCTCCCCTTTATGGTCAGTCTTTTAAACCTCTGGGCCTCCGTGGAACCCCCCTTCCAGATGGGACTTCTGGTCACTCAGCAACTCAGGAGCTGGGTTAGGAAAGACTGGAGCACTGTCTCCAGTGTGCCATGTTTGACATACAAGACAGAGCTGGGATACTAGCTCTGGGACTGGGGGGTGGGGCAATTCACTACCTCACCAGAGCAAGGCCTGACCTGTACACACACATACACCCCTTCCCCCCTGGCATACTAAAATATCTTGAGACATCAATCTTTTCTAGTCTCTGACACTGTCCAGCCTAAACCTCCCCTGGTGCATGTGGATGCCTGAGATGAAGCTGTGACCGTGGGAGACTTGCTGGAGCAGGTTGTCAGTGAAGGACTGCTGTAGCAGTGTGATGTCATAGTTTATCTCAGGTACCCTGTCCTTTCCCTGGTGTCAATCACTTCCCCCTCTCCCCACCCTGACCCCTGCTGGGTGCTGTCTGTCAATCCTGGCATTCCAGTGGGGCATCGAGTTGATTGGCAGAGTTCAAAAGATGCCCTGCATTCCTGGGGTCCATTGGCCCACCCAGGTGTCCCTTGCACCTGAGACCTGCCCATCCTGTACCTGGTTGGTGGGTTCCTTACCCCTCCCCTCCCTCTCTTCCCGGGGTTAAAAGAGCCAGCGACCACGCAGTTAGGCATTCTGTTAGTAGTTGTTATGGGATTCAGAAGACTGCCATCTGAATAAACTCTGGATCGAAACTCTGGCAGAATCCACTCCTTCCTTCATCATTCGCCTTAAAGCATCTGTGACAGAGGGAAACCGGGGCTTGTGCATGTCTGAACTGGTCTCCAGGCCAGGTGCAGCATCCAGCATAGCCAGAGGTGTCTCTGAGGTGAAATCACCTCAGTGTCACCTTTCGGTCGAGCAGCAAAGGCTAGACAAGCCCGGGCAAGCCCCATCCAGACATATATTGGATTTTATTTCAATAGACTGCACCCCATGGAAGAATGACCCACATTGCTGCAGTTTAGGGAGGACTGTTGCCTGTGGGATGGGACTCACGTTTCAGCAGTTTGCAGAGAACTGTTGCTCATGATGTGGACTCACATTAGAGAAGTTCATGGATAACTATCTCCTATGGGAGGGACCCCACATTTGATGAACTGACCATAACCCCCAATCCCTATCTCCCTGCACTGCTGGGGTAGGAAGTAGAGATGGGCAGGAGAGCGGCATGGGGGGGGGGGGAGGTGTTTTTAAGGTTTTATTTTACTTCTCATAATCCTGTTCTGATTTTGTTAGCAATAAATTCAATTATTATCTCTAGTTAGAGCCTGTTTTGCCTGTGAGGGTATTTGGTGAGTGATCTCTCATGGTCCTTAGCTCATGAACCCTTCATTATGTTTTCTCTTCCTCTGTCCAGCTGCAGAGGGGAGTGACAGAGTGGCTTAAATGTGTGCCTGGCATCTGGTCAGCATCATCCCACTATACCTGGGTATCTTCTTTGACGTAGTTTGCATCTGCATCAAAGAGCAAAATTTGGTTCTTCCTATTTATCCTCTGCTTGTGAAATCTATACACTGCCTAATATATGTAAAAAGCCCAAGACTATTTCAATGCTCTGGGAAAAAAATGTGGAGGGAGCTAGGGACAGCTGTGAAAGATTATTTATTTCCTCATGTGACTGTTAGATTTGTCTGCTTTAGCAATTAAACTTTTCCTTTATTTGTTATAGACCCCTGGTTAAAATAGAATCCTGAAGTTGAGTGTGCTAGAGCATTGGGCTTACATGATTCAATTAATGTTTAAGGTAGCTCTGGAAGTTAGTACTCTAGGAGATCCTTTTTTTAACTGGCAGCCTGACACAGACAGTTAAGTTTGATCTGATGAAGAGGGCATCAGGGACATCATTAGCATACTGTTCTGAAGAATATGTGGTGTGCAAAAGTTGTTTAATTTCTGCCAAAGAAGAAAGCAGGGGGCTGGGGGAGCCCTCCATACGCATACAACATTTTGCTTTTTTACTATTTCATTTCCCTTGCCATAAGTTGTGAATGTTCCTATTTTTTATCCCTTCTTTTTGATTTATTTTCACTGCAGTGAAATCCATTAAATGATCATTCCTCTCATATTAAAACTTCGACATTTTGCTTAAGGTATTGCATTAAGAAAAACCCCAAACATCCAAAACATCCACAAAACAGACAGATCAGCAGAGATATTCTCTTCAGAGATGTTCACAAATCCTATGGTGGATGGAGTACAGTCAGGTCATGGCTCAGCAGTTAAAGCTGGATCTGGACTGGTTGAGATCTCCATATGTCTGATAATATACCTGTGGCTTTCACACTCAGCAGGTCTTATAATGGAGGTGGCCATAAGGCTCTGGGACACAGGGGGAGATGCTAGAATGAGGGTGGGACATACTGCATAGCTATACAAGGTTTACTGCCACCACCTTTTTATTGAATATGAGACATCCTGGTAACCTTTTGGTAAGTGAGTAGCGCTTTGCTTTTCCACCTTTCCATGCCTAATGCAAACAGCAGTCTGCTTGAGACTGCTCAGCTGCCTGCCAAGGACAAACATCTGTCTAGGCCTGAGCAGCCTGCTCTGGTGAGGATCTTCCTGTTGTCAGTATGGATTACCACAACTCTGCTCCTCACCAGAGTTGGCAACCATGGCAACCAGGTGAGTTCAATGCATTGGCCCAAGCAGAAGCAGCTTTAGTAGATAAGCTTTTCTTTTACACCAAGATATTTTAAAGGAAATTTTTACTGGATTAACTGTGAGCTAAATTACTCAGGAGCAAGCAACTGTATTGCCAATTAAGTTATTCAGGAGTAAAAGAAAAGTTCTTCTGGGCACAGTCTGAAGAACTGTCGGATATGGGGTTATAATTGTTAAAGTTGCTAAGGCTTATGTTCACCAGAAGACCCTGTTGGAAAGGGACAGCTGCAGGCTGGATGGCTGGAGGCTGGCTGGGGTGGTGAGTGATTTGCGGAAGCAAAAAAATTCCACAACTTTTGTGAAAGTTGTAAAGCCGGTATGTTTATTACAGTGCTGGATGCGTGTGGGAATCATTTCCCTAAAATGAGATGTGTACCTCTGGGAACTCCAGATAATTTTTTAACTCCCTCTCAAATACATATGCATGCAACTTCACAATAGGTTCATACATATTAATTCTACTAATTTCGCATGACATTTGCCGCTAATTTTCCTTTATCAGAAAGAATTCCTGGGTCAGGTTGACCCTGCTTTCTGTAGTAGCTTCTGTTTGTTTCAGAGTTCAAGGCCTCCCCCCCCCGCCCCCCCGCATCTCTGTCCTTCGGCTGAAGCAGTTTCTTCGAGCATAGGCTTTTTGAGAGAACAGGCAGTCAGACCAAAGAGCTATGTTTGCAAGCTACAGACTTAATTCAAAGATGTACATATCACCTAAATCAAAATGGATTTCTACCCTGGAAAATTTCCATTCTGTCTCATGAGAGGCAGTTATGAGGAGGAATGCATGGACAGCATATGAGCGGGAAGCTGATTGGGTGATAGGACGTGTGGACGGCAGACTGCAGCTGAGCCAGCCAATGGGTGCCCTTCCTTTTTCTGTTAAATTCTGGTTCTGTCCAGTGGAAACTAAATGTATAAAAGGAGGGTGATTTCTACAATAAAGTGATCTCCTTCAGGTGCATGAGGGGGTCCGTGTGTCTTTGTTCCCCATTGCTACAAAGAACCACTCAGCTCCTTTGTTCTTCCAAAATTTCTATCACACTGGGAAGGTATGTGATATGGCCCAAGTTCAGGGAATCAAGCCCTTGCTGGAGAATTGCTGCACTGTGATATCAAGCGCATTGTTCGGGACACCACCGCTTTGATTTAAGCAACTTCAGAGGTCTTAAGAGCATAAAATTTGAAAATGCTATATTTTTTTTGACATTGCTCTCAATTCAGTGAATTTCAAACACAAGCCCCTCATCTTTTGTAAAATGATGGTGTTTATATCGTATATCATAGTCTTACCAAAAATTGGTAAAATTAAGAATTCCTTAATACTACTGTAGCATTAAGAAGCAGGCATTCATTATTTGGCCAGATGCATGAGGGGATATGTCCTCTGAAATATCATGCATGCTAAGTACAGAAAAAGTTCCTGTTTATATTATATATTTTACATACATATTGATAGGTTTTCCTGGAATAAACATACATATGATAATCATTTCCCCAAAGTCATTAACATGTTCCCTCTGCACATATATTCTTCTATCTTGAATGTCTTTTTGGTGGTCCCTGGTGGTCTTTGACCCCAAAGTAATAGTTGATCACCTGCTGAACTGGTAAAATTTGGCATAACTGGGCTGGTTGCTTTCCAGTTCTTCCCGCAGAATCAGCATTGTGCAGTTCCATAGGACAGTGGTTTTTGAAGAATATTAGCCCACCAGGTACAAACGAGTCTTCATCTGGGAAAAATAGAATAGTTTGAGTCGGAAGAGACCTTTCAAAGGTCATCTGTAGTGATCAGGGACACTTTCCACTAGATCAAGTTACTCAGAGCTCTGTCCAACCTGGCCTTGAGGGATGAGGCATCTGCCAATAATCTGGGTAACCTGTTCCATGTAGACTTCATGTTATTAGAAACAACACTTAATTAAAAATTTCAATTCTTATTTGTGATTTCTTTGGTTGAACTTACTCTGGTTCTTGAGCAGCAGGTCTTCTAAAAACTATTTTCCCAAAACTGGTTTTATGAAAGTGGATTTACGGACCTGCTTGACCAACCTGATTTCTTTCTATGACAAAATGACCCACTTAGTATATTACAGTCTGGCTTGCTGTGATCCCAAGTCCAGCTTGGCTGGGAGGAAGCATGGCATAAAATAGAGGAACCGGAACAATGGAATAGCCTGGAAAATAAAACTTTAATAACAAAAATAACAAACATGGCACAGGGTACAGAGGCTAGATTCCAAAGACCCCGAGGGTGGGGCAAAAGCATACAGGTATAGGGGCACAGGTCTAATCACAACGTGAACTCAGGATATGACCTTATATGAACTAGGCAATGAGCCAACTGGAAAAAAGAACTGGAAACTTGACGAAATATAGAATAGTCCTATTAGCATACTGGGTCCCAAGAAATCACAGTTCCCACTGTGTCCTGACTAGGTGCCCCCCCTCAGTATACTGTCTGCCATGGTCTGAGGTCAAAACCCTCTGTAAAAGCATCTAAGGTAAAGATCTCCGCAGGATGAGATTCCACATTAGTAGATGAGGGAAAGGCAATGGATGTAGTCTATCAAGACTTTGGTAGAGTTTGACACGGTGTCCCACAGCATTCTCCTAGGAAAACTGGCTGCTTGCAGCTTGGATAGGTGGACATTTTGATGAGTAAAAAACTGGTTGGATGGACATGCCCAGAGAGTTGTGATAAATGGAGCTAAATCCAGTTGGAAGATAGTCAGTAGCTGTGTTCCCCAGGGAGCAGTTTTGTGGCTGGTCCTGTTTAACATCTTTATTGATGATCTGGACAAGGGGATCAAGTGAATCCTCAATAAATTTGCATACAACACCAAGTTTAGTGGTAGTGCTGATCTGCTCAAGGGTAGTAAGGCTCTGCAGAGACCTCTGAATAGACCCAATCAATGGGCTGAGGACAAGTGCATGAGGTTCAATAAGACAAAGTGCCAGATCCTGCATTTGGGTCACAGGAACCCCATGCAGTACTACAGACTAGGGGAGGAGTGGCTTGAGAGCTGTCTAGCAGAAAGGGACCAGGGGGTGCTGGTTAACACGTGGCTCAATATGAACCAGCAGTGTGGCCAAGAAGGCCAATGGCATTTTGGCCTGTATCAAAAATAGTGCAGGCATCAGGACTAGGGCAATGATCATCCCCCTGTACTTGGCACTGGTGAGGCCGCACCTTGATTACTGCATTCAGTTTTGGGCCCCTCACTTCAAAAAAGACATTGAGGTGCTAGAGCATGTCCAGAGAAGGTCAAAAAAGGCTCGTGAAGGGTCTAGAAAACATGTCTTATGAGGAATGGCTGAGGGAGCTAGGGTCGTTTAGTCTAGAGAAGAGGAGGCTCAGGGAGACCTCATCTCTTTCTACAATTACATGAAAGGAGGTTGTAGTGAGGTGGGGGCCAGTCTCTTCTGCTGATGCCTTAGAGTGGCTACCTAGAACAGAGGCAAGACAAGATTAGGAGAATAAAAGCAGGTATTTATTAAAGGCCTTCAATAGGTACACCTTGGGCAGTCAAAAGCCTCTAAGAGACTATACCCAAGATGGACGACGGGTCAGGAGTTTTTTTATACAGTTATAAGTTTGGTCTATTTACATATCAGGGGTTAATCTTCCAAATACAGCTTCAGGTAATGAAGTAATATACCCCCAGTTTGCTCTGCCCAAACTCACTTTTGTTTATACTTTTTGGGGCCTGAGACAGTAGTGTCCTCGAGTCCCAGGCCAAGACAGGAATTGTTTTGTCTGAATAAAATGGAAGAACACTGGCTGACAGGCTATGGAGCTTTAGAGTTATCCACTAAAGAACTGCAGGATTACAAATATATGAAAAATATAAAAGCTGAAATCCTAAGGCATCACTGCCATGGCTGCAGTGAGAGGACCAGAGAAAACGGCCTTAAGCTGAGACAGGGGAGATTCAGATAAGGTTATAGAAAAAATTTTCACTGTTAAGGTGGTCAGGCATTGGAAGAGGTTGCCCAGGAAAGTGGAAGAGTCACCATCCCTGGAGGTGTTCAAAAGGCATCTAGATCTGGCACTGAGTGATATGGTATAGTGATTTAGGGGTTACAGTGATAGTACTGGGTGAATGGTTGGACTGGATGATCTTGTAGGTCTTTTCCAGCCTTGCTTATTCTATGAAAATTTGCATTCCTAATGTTTTCCTTCTGTGTCTAATAACATGGTTGAGCTCATCTTGGGCCTTTTTTCCCAGGGAACAAGAACATTATTTTTAATTTGCTATCTTTTTTTCCCCCCAGAAAATTTACAAGAACTTATTCAATATATTTGATATATTTGTGATTGCAAAACTTTTGTCATATTTCATTGAAACTGTTTAATAGTTATAGACGTTATTAGCCTCATTTGTTTAAGCAACATAGTTAAAAATATCACTTTAAAAGAATGGCTTTTTTTTTTAACCGGATGGCAGATAAGGACAATCAAAAATATAGTCTAGTCTCTGTTTGTCTGCGTTTCTCCTGGTGATTTATCCTTACTTTAGTTTTCTCTTTAGCCATTTGTATTTCCGATCACCTTTCTCTTCATAAGAGCAACAGTGAATGCAAGAGCAGAATCCAGTAGATCTTTTCATTCAGTCTTTGCAATGCCTCCCAGTTTGCTATCTGCAAAATTAAGACTTTTACACTATTTTCCATAAGACCCTGTGCTCAGACCAAGGGTCTGTCTAGCTGAGGATCCAGTCCCCAATCAGATGTAGTTCTGAGATACATCAGAAATAATTTTCTTTTTATTGGATTGTGTCTCTTAATGTTTTGTGATGTTTTTAGCCTAGATTCTTGTCTTGGTTTAGGGCAAATTTGGGAGAGAACTTCTAAAGGGCTCTTATAGGAAATCGGATTCTATCGCCCCTCTCTTTAACCGGTTTGGGAGAAAATACTTCTTTGGAGAAAAGTGGAAAAAAACTGTTTATTAAACAAGAAAACTTAAACAATATTAAGCAATAAAACCCCTTGCTGCTCCAAAAGAGATGACAAACTCAGAAAGTCTCCTCTTTAGATTCTAGTTCAGCTCACTCAGTCCCTTATCAGTCTTTCCAGCACTGGAAATGCCGTGGCTCAGGCTTGGCCCAGTCTACTGATGCGAGCTGCTGGTGCTCTTATCATTGTTCAGTCTAGAGTAGGTGGGAACAGGTCTGAAGAAAGGGAAAAAAAAGGAAAAAAAAGGGAAAAAAAAAAAAAAACTACAGTCCAGGGAACTTCTTTGCCTCAGTTAGCTAAACTAACTAAAAGCAAAAAAAGGAGAGCTCTGTCTCGCCGTCTGTTCATCTGCAGACAACGCAGTCTAGGAGCAGTAATGTGTAGGAGTGAGTTCAGTGTTTGAAAACAAACTGCGCGCTTCTTTTTTCCCCCCCAGTCTTTGGAACAAGTCTTAAAGGTGCAAAACTTACTATTCAGCATAAACGGAACAAGACGATTGGGGATAAAAGCATCATATAGTCAACCTAGGACAATTCTTAAGGAAATGAGGCACTTTTGCAAATGAGCCAGTCATCCTGCTATAATAGCTTTTGAATCTGTTGCTCACCTTCAACCACTGGTTCCTACATATTTTGATAAAATACAGAGGTTGAGCTGAAAATGTTCAAATGAATCTGTGTAGAAGAGGAGAACTAGAAATATCCTAATCCCAAGAAGTGGGATTTCAGATTCCATGCTTCTTATGGCACTGCTTGTTTAATCAGTGTAGTACAGAAGACTCAAATATTTTGCTAAACTCTCAGATTCATGTATCTCTGCAACTACCTTCATTGTAGAATTGTAGAAACATGGAACGGTTTGGGTTGGAAGAGACCTTAAAGACCATTTAGTCCCAACCCCTCTGCCATGGGCAGGGACATCTTCCACTAGACCAGGTTGCTCCAAACCTCGTCCAACCTGGTCTTGAACACTTCCAGGGATGGGGCAGTGTCGTGGTTTGACACTGGCCAAATGCCAGGCACCCAGGAAAGCCACTCACTCACTCTCCCCTGCTAACGCTGGACAGAGGAGAGAAAAATTCAACAAAGGGTTAATGAGTTGAGATAAGGACCCGGAGAAAACACTCCAAGGACAAAACAGGCTCAACATAGAGGTACAAAGTGAATTTATTACTAACAAATTTAGAAGATGATAATGAGAAATAAAATAAGCCATTAAATCACCTTTTTTCCCCCCAACCCCCACCTCCTTCCCACCAACAGTGCAGGGGACAGGGCGTGGGGGTTTTGGTCAGTTCATCACCCAAGGTTTTCATTCACTGCTCAGGGAGAGAAGTTGTTCCCCTGGGAGACAGCTCTCTTTGAACCTCTCGCACATCAGTCCAATCTTATGAGCAGCAGTCCCCACAAAACTGCTGCAACGTGAATTCCTCCTACAGGCAAACAGTCCTCCCAAAACTGCTGTGGCATGGGTCACTCTTCCACAGGGTGCAGTTCTCCAAGGACAGGCTGCTCCAGCTTGGAAGCAAGAGCCCCCTTCTCTCCACCAGGTCTCCCACTGGATCACAGCCTCCTCCAGTGTGGTATTTTCTGAGACCCCTGTCACGGGAGGAAAGAATGAATCTGACTCCATGTTCTTAGAAGGCTAATTTATTATTCTAAGATACTATATTATATTAAAGAATACTATACTAAACTATACTAAAGAATAGAGAAAGGATACAGACAGAAGGCTAGAAGATACTAATGAAAACTCATGACTCTCTCCAGAGCCTTGACACAGCTGGGCTGTAATTGGCCAATAAGTAAAAACAAGTCACATGAAACCAATGAACAATCACCTGTTGATAAACAATATCCAAACCACATTCCAAAGAAGCAAAACACAGGAGAAGCAAATGAGATAATATTGTTTTCCTTTTTCCCTAAGGCTTCTCAGCTTCCCAGGAGAAGAAATCCTGGCAAAGGAATTTTTCCAGAAAATATGATGGCAACACTCCAGGCATCCACCAGCTCCAGCATGGGCACCTCCCCCATGGGCGGTGCATCCCCTGTGGACCTCCATGGGCTGCAGGGGGATAGCTGCTTCACCATGGTCATGACCACGGCCTGCAGAGAAACCTAGACTCTGGCACCTGAAGCACCTCCTCCCCCTACTTCTTCACTGATCTTGGTGTCTCCATGTTGTTTCCCTCACATGTTCTCACCTCCTCCTCTTCTCTGGCTGGAATTAAAATTGCGTCCAACTTTTGGTTTGATTTCTTCTTAAATATGTTATCACAGAGGTGTTACCATCATCTCTAATTGGCCCAGCTTTGGCGAGCAGCATGTCCATTTTCAGAGCCATCAGGAATTGGCTCTGCTGGACATGATGGAAGCTTCTAGCAGCTTCTCACAGAAACCATCTCTGTGGGCTCCTGCTACCAAAAACCAGGCTATGCAAAACCAACACAGGCAGCCACAACTCTGAGCAACCTGTTCCAGTGTAGCAGCCACAGAGCCTGCAAGGCCTCCCTGGCGGTCAGTTGCCTAAGATAAGAAATGCCTAGTCATGATGACCGGACCAAAGAAACCCCTCTTCCACCTTCAGACCCTCGTTATCTTTCTGTAAGACCATAGGTCATATTTACCTCTACCCTTACTATTGGACTGTTTCCCAAAACCCCTATACCCAGTATAAACCCCCTGTCACTGTCACCCTTCGCAGAAGCTGCCAATAAAGACACCTCTGTGGAACTTCATACAACTCTTCTCTCTCATCTTTGCATCTGCTAAGACACTTAGCAAACAAAGAGCTGAAATGACTAAAGAGCTGAATTCACCTCAGAACTGATCTCACTTAAGAGCTGAGCTTCTTGCTAAGACTGCCTGTGGCTGGGAGCCTGCCTGGGACACCTGGACAGGTTGTGCTTAGCAGGACTTTGCTATCAGGGACACCTATGGCAGCCGGGGTTGGACAGACCCTGAAAACCCCAAAGCCATTATATTCTAGTACCTCACCACCCTGTGACATTCCGCCCTTAAGGGGAAGGGAGCACCCAAGATTCATAGATGCACGTGGTCAAAAGAACAACAAAAGTCAGTCCACAAAAAATAACAAAATTTTATTAGTCGATTACACACTTGAGATGGAAATTGGTATGTTAATCCCCGACCTACGATATAAACACACAATAGGGGGTTTTGGATAAAGGGGTAAGGTAAACGGGAAGAGAGAAATGAAGACATGAGTCAAAGATGAGGAAGGAGAAAGAGGGGAAAATAGAAAGAGACAGATCACCAGTCCCGGTTCCAGATGATGGGATGTCCAGGGTCCTGGGGGCACCTCCTGGGCTTGCTGGGGGTACCTTTTTAAAGATATGTTTCCCTGTCCTGAAGACAGGTTTCTCACTTTTTATGCAAATTAGTTATCATTTGCAGTCCATTCTTTCAGACCTTTCTGGAAATGGGTCAGAGGGCTTCAGGGATCTCAGGTGGTCTTGATCTCCCCCTACAGTCCATGCCCACTTCTTGGCCTCATTCCTGCACTTGCACCGTGCTGTGTTATTTTCTTATTTTAAGACAATTATATGGGGCGGAGACTCCAAAATTAGTTACCTTCCCTTTAATTTTATCCACTCCCTTTTCACCAATAAGGAGAGACAAATACAAGAAGAAATAAGTGAAAAAACACCAGTTTCCTAAAAAGCAAGACAGCAACAACCAAGATAACAGCAATAACCACTAGATACAAAGGTACTGAATCCTGTGGCCTCCCTGGGAAGAAAGTACACAAGATGGTGAAGAAGCCCCTCCCCCAAGATTGTGGCCACCATAGTAGACCTCATGGACCAGAAGGCAGAGACCATATGGCAGAGAAGCCCTGATCAGCTCAGCCATTCCCCGGAACAAAAAAAACCCCAGGAAGGTAGGAGCTTATGAAGCAGTTCTGGTGGCAGATGGGGGGTACTGGCATTGTCTGCAGTAGCTTTGGACCTGTGGTGTCAGTTTCTCTGCTTTTTTCAGCCCTGCTGAACCCAGTTAGTGCGAGCACTGCACTTCCAAGTTGCTGCCCTAATGGGGGAATGAAGAAATAGACTTGCTGGGCACCGAAGATTGCAGGTCCAGCTCCACCGGTCCTAGCTTGGAGCTGCGGCTGTGGAAAGGTATTGTGAAATTCTCTCTTAAACAGTTTTGGATTGGGAAATGCAACTTCTATCAGACCTGCACCAGGCAGCCAGGCAATCCCCTTTGGAGCCTGGAGATGTGAAAAAAAAAGTTCACTCTTTTGAATTTTTTAAAGTTTAATAAGGGAGAGAAACGGACAATATCCAGAGTTGGGCTGTCTGGCAATATGCCAAAACACAGAGTTAGCTTAAAACAATGTCCTTTTATATTGTTACATTCCATGGTTTGTATGCATATTCATGAGAGTGATACATTATTTAAACATTCCTGAGTTTAGATGTTCCAGGAATTCTTTTGCTTGGTTTTAACCTTTGACTTGTCTTCATGCCATCCTGTGAATTAAATCAATATATTTTATTTCTTCTTATGATTCCATCCTGTTCTTTTTACACTCCCTGATAACAGAGTCAATAAATTCTTCTCTTAGGGTTCTGGCCTCTGTCACTGTTATCATTCAGATAAGATAATCCACAAATGTGAGCAATCACCTAACTACCTTTACCATTCTCTGAGTTAGTTACATGAATAAAAGCATTTTAGCATCACATTGTCTCTATTTTAATATTATGCTATGGTCTAAAATATATATTTATCACACTACTATTTGCGTAAGCTATATGGTGCATACAGTAACTGACAGCTTACACTATACCAAAAAGCAGTTAAAAGGAAAAATCAATTATACCATATCAAAATCTTTGTGATTCATAATAATATGCTAAAGCTATTACATAAATTCAAGAGTCAATACAATATTGTCATTTATAACAGAGAAAAAGAAAAGAGCCCTTGAGCATGTGCGTTCCCTCTTTTTAAAAGGACCCAGCGCCCCTCCTTTCCATGAACCTGGGGTAAAACACATAAATTCCATTTTCCTGGGTTGCTAAGTCTTAAAGTGACAGTAACACAGACTGTGTGTATTGATGTAGAGGAAATATGGAATACAATACACGTTTTTTGGGTCACTTATGTGATAGATGAGTAGTGTAATAGTTGGCTCTCACAATTAAGAAATAGATATTATGTAGATGTATAGTAATGTTATTGTAATATATCTTCCCATAGTCCTCTTACCCCCCCTTGTAATAGCCTTAGTAGTAAAGACATTTAGAGGAGGTTGGCTTGTTACCAGGAGGCGCAGCATAACAGCACCTGACCTCCAATCAAGATGTAAGAAAGTAATCTCCACCAATGGATGGCAGAGAAAGAGTTGACTGACAAAACTTTAGGAGGGGCTAAAGATACAAAAGGCAGAGCAGCATCCATTTTGTAGACGAGCACATGGCTGGTAGTCGTGAGGAATCCCAGCACTGAAAACCTTTTTCCTTATTCAGTCTTTTGTGGCAATTTTTGTTAAGGTTTAATAAACCTTTGAAATTTTAAAAGTGAACAGTCATTTTTCACAAATGGGGGCTTGTTCAGGAGATAAAACCTCTTCTCTGTGGCCCAGGAGATTTTGGACGAATGGTGCCCCTGCCAATTTTGGCAGATCAAACGACCTCTCCTGCGACCATTGGTGATTGCAGTTGACACCCTGGAGACAACAAAGACTGGATAATGAAAAAGAGGAGGGGGAAGAAGAGAAAAAGCCCTTGAAAACTGCAGATCTAGAGGACTGTGAGTACTAGCAGGAACAAGAGCTGAGAGTATGCTTGAAGTGTGAGTAAAGTAGTGTGCTTGGGGGTGGGTATGAGACTTAGAAGATCCTCAGAACTATTTTTGGCCAGATTGTAATTTCCATAATCGTGATGTATAAAAGTCAGCTTCAGACAATACATATGATCCATCCTGATCTGTTGAAGCTTTAAGATATTGGACAGTCGGAAGAAGAAGGACGGCGGGATGCGTGTGGAAGAGAGAGTGACAGGTGGGACACGTAGAAGAGGAAAGCAGGAACCCCATGTCTGGAGGGACGTATGAGATTGAAGGATCTGTAGGGGCTCGAGAGCTCCTGGGGTTCACCAGGTTGAGAGCCACAGTGTTAGAGCAATGGCAAAAGTCGCTGTTCAGTGGAGACGGCGCTCGTGTTGAGATGAGTAGTTGCAACAATTTTCTTAACCCATGAGCGGTGTGGGGGGGGAAGGCTGTGTGCCTGTCATGTCTCTGCTCCCGCATGGAGCAGCGGTGCACTCAGCATGGTGAGCGTTTGGTGCACCGTCAGCGTGATACCTTCCAGAGCTTGCCAGCCGAGGCTTGAGAAGGGGTGCTGCCGCGAATGGCAGTGACTGGGAAGCACTGAGTGCTAGTGAGAGGCTGCGCATGTGGGCCTGCCTGGGGTGACTTGGTAATGCCGAGCAGTGGAGCCTAGCAGGATGACCCAGTGGTGGAGTGCCCAAGGGCAGGGGGAAGCCAGCACAGGCAGGGCCACCGCTCGGAAAAAACCAAGTGCACATATAGGTTCACAGTTTGTGGTAATTGGGATTTGGGCTGTGGCCTAGCTTTATCCCTAATGGGCTACAACTGTGAAAAGCAGGCGAACAGTATTGAAAGCAATGAGACATGGAGTGCCGAGGTGTACTGACCAATCATGAAGGGGAACAGAAGGCACACAGGTGCAATGCATGAACAATGAGGTGTAAAAAAGGCTGGGATAAAGAACAAGAAGAGCAGACGCCTGACGTCTTCTGATGTGGTATGGTGTTCCTCTGTATGGATTGAAGCCTTATGATATTGTATGGTGATACTCTGTGTATTGTGGCCATCTCGACTGCAGCATGCACTGCAACATATGTGTTTTGTGGAGATAATCAAAACTCTACAACTTTGTGAAAGTTGTGAAGCTGGTATGTTTATTACAGGACTGGACGGATGTGGGAATTGTTTCTCTAAAATGACATGCATGCTTCTGGGAACTTCAGGTCTCTTTTTATCTCTCTCTCAAATACATATGCATACAATTTCACAATAGGTTCATACATATTTATTCTACTGATTTCATGTGACACTTGCTACTAATTTTTCAGAAGGAGCTTTTGGGTCAGGTTGCTTTGCCTCTTTAGCAGTTTCTGTCTCTCTCTATTTCTTTCTGTCTCTCCCCCCTTATCTTTGTTTTTTGTTGAAGTAGTTTCTCTGAGTTTAGGCTTTTTGTGAGAACAGGCAGTCAGACTAAATAGTTATGTTTTCAAACTACAGACTTAACTTAAAGATGTACATTTTACTTAAATCAAAATGGATTTCTACTCTGGAAAATTTCTACTCTGTCTCATATGCTGCAACATATGGTGACTCGATGTGATTGGGGATTGGGCTGTAGGGTGAGGTACAGTCAGAGACAGAGCCCAGCGTAGCATTGAGAGCAGTGGGTGAAGCTGCCTTTGACACCTGGGGTAGAGGTGAGCTGCTGGCAACATAATGGAAAATAAAAGCTTTCTGAAATTGTATGATACTCTGTGTATCATGGCCATCTAAACTGCAACATGTGCTGTGGCATATGCTGTGACATGTGTGGGGTTTTCTGAGAGGGGTCCATGGGGCAGAAGGTGGACGGGGTTTCCAGACCTGCCGCCGTACTTCCCCCAACCTGCCAATAGAGGGGAAGGCGAGGAGGCAAGTCTGCATGGAGTGGTGCTTGCAGTTGGGCTTGGCATGGCAGGTTCCCAGTGCATGTCTAACCAGCGGGGGTGGGCGGGGGCGGTGGAGGCCCAGCACGGTGGTGCAGCTGATCCCAAGAGCAGCAGGGGAGCTGCGGGTGGCAGGGGAGCTGTCAGCGGCAAGTGGGGCGATTTTTGCCAGGTGTGGGGGGCGCCTGGTGAAGCAAGCCCGGTTGCGCATGATTTACCAGGCAAGGATGCCGTGAACAGGGAGCCACAGGTGAGTGTGGATGTGACAGTCTGGTCAGAGAGAGAGAGAAAGCTAGGTAAGCTTTCCCATAAATTGGTTGGTCTGGAAAGCTTTAGGGAGCTGGAGAGAAATAATGATAATCAAATGGAAACCATCTGCAAGTGGTGTTTTTTAATAAGCTATTTTCCTCATAAGGTTGTTTACAGATGGGTGTCTTCTTAATAAGCCAGTCATGTGAAACGTGTTGATTAAATGACCAATCAAGTCCACCTGTAGCGAACTAGAGTATAAAAAGGAATGGGTTCCTAATAAATTTATTATTAGCCCTCTGAAAATGCATGGATTGTGTCACTCTTTATCTGTGTAATTTTTGACTCAACGGTGATAGTGTCATCGTTTGAGCCTGGCGCAATGCCAGTGCCCCCACGAGATCACCTCCTTCCCTGGCATCACAAAAAACTTCATTTCCTTTCAAACCACGACAGATAGGCGGGGTCACTGGCAGCGGGGGCCATGGGCAGAGACAGATTCATGTAGACAGTGTCCAGTGGTGCAAGAGAGCTCCAGCACTGCAGGCTCACCTGCCCGCAGCAACTCAGACAAGCCAAGCTGGGAAGCCCAGTGCTCACTGCCCCAGCAGAGGTGACGGTGGTGCCGGGTGCAGTTTGTGTGGTGCTGCTAAAAAAATCGGGGGCTCCTGGAGGTGGTGGAGGGCCACCAGCAGCCACTAAGATGTCTTTCACCGAGTGCGGGGTGCCTGACAGGGTGGCCCCGGTTGCTTGGGGTGTCCAGGGCAGGTGCTACACTGGCCCGTATTGGCAGTAGCGGGCTGGGGGGGGGTCAGGAGTTGACGCTGTTATGCGGGGGGTCTCAGGAGCCCACGTAAGTGGCCTTCAGCAGTTGCTCCAAACTGAGAAGCACCAGAGAGTCGAAACTAGGCAGCAAAAAGAGCAGATCTCTGCCCGCTCTCCATGCGTGCATGCCAGTGCATGCCCTCCCTACCTCCCTACCCTGTGACCTGGGACAAAAGAGCCATCCCTCTTGCAGTCCCAAGAGTGCTGGGAACACAGGTTCCTGAGGGGACAGTGAGAAGAGTCTCTGGACAGCCAGGCTGGTCCAGCCCTGTCCTCTAGTGTCTGTCACAGGGCTTTGGGAAAAATTGCCTGTGTACAAAGGGAAGGCAGCTCTGCCTGCCTGCACAGAGCCAGCATAGCTCAGTTTCCTGCAGTCCTGTTGAACCAGCTTTTATGTTCCTTAAAAACCCCAGAGATGTTTTATAGCTGTTTTCCTGTTTGTGATTCAGTCATCTGCCTGCTTGAGAAAACCACAGCTCAAAATAAAGCCTGAGCCCTGACTATCCTATCTCAGAGGGAGGTGATGTCTTTCCAAGCAGGATATCTACAACTTGCAGTTGTAGCTAATACAGAGCTAGTGAATGGTTCTGTAATATATGATATGAAATAATTCATGCTTATTGAGAGAATGTATTTTATAAGATTGTGAAATCCAAATGAGTCTCTGACCACAAGCAGCCCAAAGACAGACGTCTACCTGGAATTCTGAGATTCCTGAAGGAGGCAGGAGAACAATATCCAGTTAACTTATGAATAGACGTGGCCAGAGTCTGATGATTGCCGCTATCCCGAGCGATTGGAAGACACCCAAGGACGATCATTGCCCTACTGATACCATCAATCAAGATAACAGAAGTCTCCAGAAAGATACATCTGAATATGCGACTTCCCCAATTAACACCAGAAACAGCAATTGTCCAGCTCTGCACAGTGAAAGAAACTGTCTTGAATATGCAGAGTTACAAAAGAAACTGGGACTCCTCTGCCTCAGGCATAAAAAACAGTATAAAACAGCCCCGCAAGAACAGGGGAAGGTCTGATGTGATAGAGGTCAAGGCTAGGTTCACCCAGCACCAAGCCTGGGCTCAACGCTGTCTCTTCGGCTGTGGGGTTTTGGAGGACCGTATTTTGGTCGCGGAAAAGGAAAAATAAATTTTTTCACATTTTGATAAATTTGGCTTTTTGATTGATCATTTATAACAGCTCCTTTCCAAATCCCAAGATTTTGCTGCAGCCAGTTCTTGCTCCCCAAAGCACAAGGGAACCCCGCCCAATCATATCTGTCTATGATAGTGCTGGGAAGTCTCTCCCCTCTGTGTTAATGCCTTCACACAGAACCACAAATGGTATGGATTAGAAGGGGCCTTGAAGCTTATCTTGTTCCATCCCCTGCCATGGGAACTCTGTCATGCGCAGGGATGCCTTCCTCTATCCCAGGGTGCTCCAACCCCTGACCAACCCGACCTTTAACAATTCCAGGGATGAAGGAGCTACAACCTCCCTGGGCAACATCTGCTCAGTGTTTTTCTAGAGGTCCCTGTTGGCTGGGGGGACCCTCCCCTGAGGGCTGCAGCAATGATCTGCCTCAGTGCAGCACACAAGCTCCTGAGCTCTGACCAGACCCCATCTGCACTAAGAGCACTGTTGTGGGCCAACAGCCAAAGGCCATACAGGAGCACACAGGCTTAGCATTCTGGGTCTGAGGTTATTTGCACGTCTCTCCGATGTCCCATCCTTTTACATTGGGGTGCCATCTCCCAGGAGACAGCAGGTAGGGTGGTACTGACAAAAAGGGGAATGCTCAACAATAGGGAGTTAATGACCAACTCTTAACAGGTGATTACAACATGAAGTTCACTAAGAACTCTCCTCTGCCAGCAACCAGCTCCCAGCTCAACTTGTAACTCTGACCTTTTAAAAAATGGGTAACCCTTTTTTTTTACTCATAACAAATCCTAGCCCTGTTTTTAGTCCCAACATTACCATGAAAATATTTAGCTCCTACTTCCTCTTTAGTACCTGTGAAAAATGCGTATTTTATGATTGGCTTTTCGCAAATATTAAAATGAAGATTATATGTGTTGTTTTAGAAAGTAATGCTGTATTAATTCTCTTAAGTAGTGTGTTAAATATAGTTTTAGGTTATAAAAAATGTTAAAATACAAACTATGCTATGTAGGATACTTTTTTTAAGAAAGGACTTGCAGCGGGATAGCAGCCACAGGACACCTAAATCTCTCAGAGAAAAAGAATTTATTGCCCCCTTATCAGAAGTAACAAACTTCTTCCTAGAAAGTGCTGATAGGATTCAGAGGAAGAAGCTGACGGATGACCAGACATAATCCTCTGTTTGAATGGAATTTATGCACCATGTATGAAGTATATGAATATGCAACAGGGTATTGTTTTTAAGGGTTAATCCTTTCTTAATAAGTGTCTTTTTTCGGGCTTGTGATGTGTTTTGCGGAGAAAATCAAAAACTCTACAACTGTGTTAAAGTTGTAAAGCTGGTATGTTTATTGCAGCACTGGACGCATGTGGGGATTACTCCCCTTAAAAGGCATGCGTACCTCTGGGACCTTCAGGTCCCCTTTTTATCCTTCTCCCCAAATACATATGCATACAACTTCACAATAGGTTCATACATATTCATTTTACACACTTCACATGACATTTAGCGCTAGTTCTTTTGTTATCAGAAAAAAATTCCTAGGCCAAGTTGACCCATCTCCCCCCGCCTTATCTCTGCCCTTCACTGGTGCAATGTTCTGAGTTCAGACTAAACAGCTAAGATTATAAGGCTTAACTAAATGATGTACATTTAACCTAAATCAAAAGGACTTCTACCCTGGAACCTGGAAAATTTCTACTCTGTCTCAGCTGCCCAGAAAAAGGTACCCGGACGTCTGTAACTCTTTGTTTCTGTAGTATATGATAGCGATAATTCATGCTTTATAACTGTTTAAAAATTATAAAGTTCCAACCATGCCTCAGACCCCCATGGCCAGAAGCAGGGCTTTCCTTTCTATTCAAAAGATTTCCTGGACTCACCCAGATAAAATCATGACTATTAACGAATGAATGAGTCCTCTTGGGTAATCATCGGCCATTTCCCAGGAATGTCCAGAACATTCACAGAATGCACCTGGAAGAGATTACATCGAGGAAACGGGCCATGTCTTGGCTACAACTGAAAAGAAGACTATCTCGAGGAGCCCAGACAGCCATCCAAACCTATGGACTGACTTTTGTACGGGACTGAATCTGTATAGTCCCCGTTATACATATGTAGGGACTTAGAGAAATCTTAGGTCATTTCTGCTCTGGGCAGAATAAACTGTATAAAAACTGGCTACCAGGAGCAGTTGGTGTGAAACCTTGGGGAGATGCTGACACTATGTCAGTTTGACCCAGGTTCACCCAGCGTCAAAGTTCGGGGTTGACGCTGTCTTGGCTGTGGCGGTTTTATAATATTCTATTTTTTGGTTGTCGATCTAATAAATTTGTAAAATTTTTTTTTATAAATTTGGCTGCTGATTTGATAATTTACAACAGTTTCTATTGTCTCAAGTTGTCCTAATTAAAATTGTCCAAATTATTATTACTCTAATTGTATTACTGTTTTTAGAACCATTTTATTACTATTAAACTTATAAAATTTTAAAAAACAAGTGATTGGCGTTTTTCACAGTACCCGAGATTAACAAACACCGGCTAGTCCCTCCTGGGCAGTCAGAGAGCTGGCTTGAACCCCCAAACTCTGCCCTATTGCTCCACCTTATCTTCCTCACTTTTCATCATAACCAGAGAGCACAGACACATCTGAGTGTCTCTGAGAAATGCCCTCACCCTGCTGTAGGGAGGGTAGAGGAGCAGAGCTGAGTACAGCCAACCCCTAAGTTCTTCCTTTCTTCACTTGTTTTCATTCTTTCTCCAGTTGTTTTTGTTCTTTCTCCTTCTAGCTAATCAAGGTGAGCCTTACTGAAAGGACCTGTAGTTTGCTATTAAAGAGTCCCCAAGGGGAAAAGGAGAATCCACTCCTCTCTTGTCTTGCCCTCCTCTGGGTTACTGAACCTCTGAGCTTTTCTTTTTCCGTAGTCTTCAAACTTTTCATCTCATAGCTGCCATAGAGAAGAGCTTAAATGTCAAAAGTTTGGACACAGATACCTTTCTCTCCTTCAGTCTGAGATGACAGGCCTGTCTGCTCACACCCCTAAGGCACAGAAGGTGCTCTTTAAACTGAACCACAGTGTCACACCTACACTCTCCTCTTCTATCCCCATCCTTGCTATCACACGGGAGACCCAAAGGGGTGTCAAAGCCAGGAGAGTTCTGACAGAGTGCTGTACACGTGTGTACTAGTGTGTACAGCTCTGTGTGCACATGTGTTTTTCTAGTGTGCCCAGATGTGAGTGTACATGTCCTGCTTTACACGGTGTGCATGTATACTAGTGTGTGTAGCACTATTCACATAGATACACTGAAGTGTACACGCAATGTGTACACTGCTATTTACACGTGTTAAATCACACACTCTCAAGTGTAAGTGGGTCTGTACCCAACTCTGTTCTTGTGAGTAGGCACAAGTTCTGCTAGTGTGAGCATAGCTCTGTGTGATACATGCATATATTAATAAGTATAACATGGCACGCATCGGTGTGCTCAAAACTCTACATGCAAACAAGTCTTATGCTGGTAGACACCTGTGTATAAGTAGAGACTGTCCTTAAGTGAGTGTCTGTGTAGCACATGTGTGCTGGTAAGTTAAGTGTACACAAATGTGTGCTGCTAACAAGTATGGTAGTGTGGAGATCCTGGGGGGCATCCCCTAGGTTGGGGAGACAAGAAGTTTCCCTCAAAAAGCTGTTAAGACCCCATTGGCTCCTTCCCCTGTTCCTATGTACCTGAGCCACTCCCTCCCTATTCCCTGATTGGCCCTTATATTTGTACTGCCCTGAGACCAGGTTTACTCCTGGGTCCCTCGACAGAGAGAAACCTGGAGTCTCCCCATGAGTGTGCCTGGGACCCTAAACATCTTACGGAGCAGCTGAATTGAACATCTGTGGATATTATGCAAAGGCTCTTTTGTCACCATGATATTTTATGAAAAATCCCTTGGCCAGAATTTCTTCTCCTCGGAAGCTGGGAAGCTTCAGCTTCTCCCTGTTTTGCTGCTTTGGAATGTGATTTGGAGAACTGTTTACCCAGCATGTGAATTATTTTCAATTAATGACCAATCACAGCCAGCTGTGTCAGACTCTGAGTCTGTCACAGGTTTTTATTATCATTTTTCTAGCCTTCTGTCTGTATCCTTTCTCTTTCTTTAGTACAGTTTTAGTATAGCATTTTTAATATCATATAATATCATAAAATATTAAATCAGCCTTCTGAGAACTTGGAGTCAAATCCTCATCTCTCACCTCGTCCTGGGGACCCTCACAGCAGAACACCCTTTTTACTTCCTTACCCTGCAATTTACTAGCAGCTATTCAGGCTTTAATACCATAGTGCACAAGAACTCTGTACAAGTGAGCAAGTATGTGTGTATATGTATACTAACTCTGCGCATGTTCCTGTGTACATACACGAACTGGGCACGCCCAGAGAGAGACATAGCTCTAGATACTCAGCTCCATGTATCCGACTGCTGTCACACCTAGAAAAGCAGACGGGTGTATAAATATGTATTTGTGTGTGTCTCACTATCTCGCTCTCCTAGCTGAAGTAGCCCCTGGCTCTCTGTGTACACTGTTCTTGTAAAGAGAAAAATTTGCCTCTACGTATAAGTTTCCTAAAAAATATATGTAAGGTTGTGTATAGTGATTTCCATTAAATTTAAGAATGTTTAAGTTTCCATTAAATCCCTAAAAGCAGAAGTATCTATAATTGCTGTAATTCACTGCTGTTCTAACCCACATTCCCTAGGAACTGCTTCTTTCAAAACAAGATACTAGGCTGTCCTAGGGTGATGTTAGGATGCTTGTATCCCCATTCGTGTGTGCTGTTTACGCTGGATATTATGTTCTGTGCCTTCAAGACTGGCTCTGCAGAGTGAAAGTTTTGTTTTGGTCTCTTATCAGCCACTCCCCCACTCCCGGCAGGACATACAGACGGGACAGTACATAGTGCTGCTTTTTGCTTTTTGCCCTGCTTTTTCGCTTTGCTCTTGCTTCTGCTCTGCTTCTGCTTTGCTTCTGTGTGATCTTGGGTTTTTTGCTTCTTCTCATTAGTTAATTTAGCTAAACAGCCCAAATTCCTTCCTGGGCTGTTTCTCTTTTCCTGTTTGGATCTACTGGAACCTGCTCCAGACTGGGATTTGGGAAACACCGAGAGTTTGCACCCTGTGGCCTGCAGCAGCTACCCCAGCGCTGGAGGGACTGATAACAGAGCAACCACCCCCAAGAGAGACTTTCTGAATTTGTCATCTTTTTCAGAGCAGTGAACGAGCGGTGTCAGCCAGTATTGTTAATTTTGTGTGCTGGGGGGGGTGCAGTGCCTGTTAAATAAAAAAGTTCTTTCCACTTGTCTCTGAGGAATTCTTCCCAAACCGTTTGGGGTAGGGGCAATGTGAGTTTGCTTTCTGGAGGGGCCCCCCTTTGGAGATTCTCTCCCAAATTTGCCCTAAACCAGGACAAAATTTGGCGCCCAGCACGTGGGGCTCTGTAAAAATGAAGCCACAGGGGCTAGCTTCTTAGCCGGATAGCTGAATCCCCTTAAGGTCAGAGTGCCTAAGGCAAGTAGTCTTAAGGCTGGATACCTGAGCCCTTCGGGGGCTGAGTTTCCGAGCCCGAAACTACTGCACAGCCATGGCCCCTTAGCAAGCTCAGTGATTGTCAGCTCTTAGTGATATCAGCTCTTTTATGGTTTCAGCACTTTAGCTTGCCAGGGGTTTTGGCTGGTCGTGGCTTCTAGGAAAGCAGACGAGAGAGATGGAAGGCAGGCATCGGCTGTTCCACGATGGTTTATTCTGAGGGGTTCACGAAGGGTCCGAATGCAGCTCTTCAAACAAAATGGGCCAAGACAGCCCCTTTTAAAGGGTTAGAGGGGCTTGCAAACTGACCAATTGTAAGGGTTAGGGAAACTAGCCTATGGGGTCACAGAAAGATAAATAGGCCTGGAAGACCAGAGTGAAGACTTCTGGGTAAATTCCTATGACTCAGCATATTCTTACCTCTAAGTATTCCTCCATGGGGCCGTAGCTGGCCCTGTGCCTGCTACAGGGCGCGAGAGAGAGTGGAAAAAACCCTGTTTTGAGTGCATTTTGGTGCCATTACTCTGTGTTCATATAAAGCAGTTAATAGCCATGATTTTTGAATTTATAATGTCTATTGGGGTGAAGGCTTGCATGCATTTCTGGTCCCTAGGGTTTTTTGAGATCTTAATACCTCTATGGTCCCTAGGTTTATTTTCTTATCCAGAAATACCTCTAGTATTGTCCCTTATACATAGTTTTTACAGCAGAGGGGCAGTGACCAGAATAGATATCCTGCTGGGCTTGGTGGTAATAGCTTGTAAGAAGTTTATAAACATGCTAGGGTCTGCTCCAGGTGTTAATGGTTCGTGGTTATGGTTATGCATCCAGTTTGTTAGAGGAGGATCAGGGGATGAGGCTTTTCAGCCTTTGCTTTCCTTCTTCTCTGAATCTGTTGCATCACTATTGGAGAATGTTCAGTTTCCCCTGAATGTTAAAGAGACCATCTTTCTGGTACTCAATCTGGTAAGTGTTGTGGTGTGTGTTCAGTTCCCAATTGAGTTATCTCCCCTGTTTTGTATTGTTCTCTCCTTTTGTGATGCTTCCCCCAGTTACAACCCTATACCCAGTTCGATGGTTCAGTCCTGGTTCCCCCTTTCCCTCGAATGGTGTCCTCCCTGTCTGGGCTCGCTGCCAAGCCCTTGTCTCCACCCCCGTTCCCCTGGCAACTGCCCCTTTTCATTACATTTTCCCCTCCTCCAGAGCCCTGTTCATCTCCTGAAACCCCCCCATCCTTCCAGAAACTTCTCCCTTCCACAGGGGGTGATTGGGCAGGTGCCCCAAGCCCCTCCTTTGTTCGTGTATCACTTGTTGCCACCGGTGTCAGTCATGTTGAATTCCCCTCCTCAGTTTCCCCCGATTGGTTCTTGTACACCCCTTTATATACTGCTGCTCCCCTTTTGTCCTTGTCTTTTCCCGCCTGGACGCCGTGGAGACAATGATACATTAAAACCACTGTACTACACCGGGCGTGTTAAGACCCTCTTTTCTCTCCGGCTTCTCCACTCTGCCGCTCCTTGACTGTTGCTGCTTCTGCCGAAGGCACAGCCCGGACGTCCCTGACAGATCCGGGTAGTGCCCCCCGCTGCTGGCTGCTGCTGTGCTCCGAGCTAGCCCCAGCCGCCTTCCCCCCCCGCTCGGAGGGCAGTGAAGTGCATTCGACGCAGCAGTGCGGCAG
>NC_066342.1:3015586-3257752 GCF_022539315.1 Serinus canaria | reverse complement strand
TATTGTTCTATTGTATACATAGATTTCAGCCAAGCATAGCCCCCTTAGATTTTCCAACATAGTTTCTCATGATTCTTCTTATGATTATACAATAATTATATTTAATTACTAAACAATCATCACATCTAACAATTATATCATTTATCATACTACTTACTCAGGTACAACGCAAAGCTTAACATTTCAGAGTCTATCTTTACATTTTCCAGGGCCCCACTATCATTCTCCCCCCTTTGAAAGCATTTTCACTTCACTATAGGTGTAAATGTTTTCACTTGATACAGTCCTTTACTTCTCAATTTATGCTTGATGTTCTTCAAATCCAGGGTTGATGTAAACAGTTGTCGTGGATGCTATCAAGAACTGGAGAACCAGAAGATAGTGGGCGTGGATCTCGTGTCAGTGCCTTTATTATTTTCTGGTTCCAGGACGTTTTCTTCTGTATCTCTCTCTTTAAGATGCTGTAAACTAACCAAATTGCTAAGAATACAATTAGTAAGATTATCACACTCTCAATGATAGATTTAATCCATGAACTCACATTCCACCCTAACCCTTTAAAGATTTTTCCTAACCAGCTTGTAGTCAAATCCTTTTGCTCTTCTTGTGCTTCATGCTCTATTTGTTTCAACTGATTGATGTCATATTCTACATCTGCAGTTACATTTGGGATGTGAACGCAGCAATGATCAACTTGTCCCTTTAAAAATTCACATAATCCATGCTCTTTCAGGAGTAACAAATCTAAGGCTAATCGATTTTGTAAAGTCATTTTTGTGGTGGCTTGTAATTGTACGTTTAATTCTCTAAATCCTTCCCGGGTGACTCTTGCCAGTCTATCTACCTGACCTGTAAGTTTGTACAGCATCTCTCTACTCTGATAGTTTGCTATAGGACCAAGAAAAGACTCTAGGGCCCACCCAAATTTCACTCCACTAGAGGGTTCTTGCCAAGTGTCATCTGGATTTTCATTGTCTAGAACTTCTCGTCTTGCTCTTATCTGCAGAAGTTCATGTTTTTCATTAAATGGGGACTTTTTCCAAATTGGACATAAGGTTGGGAGGCCCTAAGTAATTTCCTTTACTTTCCCGTCTACAGGCAGATGTGTTGTCCAGGTACCATTGCTTGTTGCCCACACAAATTGTCCTGGACTTCAGACTGTACTCCTGGTACATCCTACAACTACTTTATAATTCATTTTGCCTTGTTTATGTTTGATCCCTCTGCAAGCACAACCAATCTGTAGGGCTATTGCCAGGGGTGGTATCTGTTTTATCTCTGCATTATCAGAAGTGCAGTCATAAGTTTTATTGCATGCCCACCAACTTATTTTGTCTGCCCATGTTCTGCTACTAGTGGCAGTGTATGTTACTGCTGGATCTCTTTCATTCTCAGAACCTTCCCGCTTAATACACCAAGGGGTGTTTGCCATCTATTGGAATTTTTGAAGAATACTCACAGACCACGCACTGTCCCAAGGCTCTATCTGATCTTTCTGATCCTCGGCCTCACACTTCCATACCAGAGTGGTTTCTGTAACATTTTCTATGATCTTTTTATAGTGTGGCAAATAGCATTGCCATTGCGTGATGCCTCCCAACTGTCCCAAAGGGGGTCCTAGTATGCCATCACTTAGAATGCAGTCTTTCTGGCTCATAGGTCTCATCCATGTTCCTATTTTCTCCCAAGTTTCCTTGACTACTTGCCTCGACTTGGGTACCTATTTGCATGCAATTGTTTTGTTCTTTTGTATTTCAGGTAGTTTTGATGTTATGATTCCCCAATTTACTGGGTCTCCTGCTGCCTTTGGTATTGGCAGACAGGCAGTTATTCTACTGGTGTTTTGCATTTTGGCAAAATCTTTGACTAATCCAATAATTACCTTCTCTGCCTGAACTGCATTAGAAATTTTTATCACCTGTGTTTCTGCCTCTCTCTTCATTCTAGAATGAAGAGTGGTTAGTTGATCTTGTTGCATTCCACATCCCAAAGACATTAATGACCATAACATTAGCACAATTGCGAATAGCATTCTCAAAGTAATTAAACACATCTTATCTGCAGTCTTGGTTCCACAGTTTACATAGTCCGTGATCCAGGATGGACTTTCCTCACTCGGGTATAGTGAATCCAGGGGTCCACGCCGGCTACTTTCACTGCTGTAAAGGTGGTCAGCAGTACCTGATAGGGTCCACTCCACTTTTCTTTCAGCGGTTCTTCGTTCCAGTTTTTAATGTACACCTCGTCTCCTGGAAGTATGTTATGAACTGGATTCTTGAGAGTTATTGGTCTATTCCACACGAGGATGCTCCGGAGCTGAGCTAAAGTTTTACCAAGAGACAGAACATAATTATACACTTCTTGTTTTCCTGTGACATGTACATTAGGTTTAGGCTCAGGAGATTCATACGGTTTCCCATACAGTATCTCATAAGGAGTGACTGACATCCCGCTCCTAGGTTTTATCCTAATCCTCAACAGTGCTATTGGCAAAGCTTGGGGCCACTGAAGCTTGGCTTCTTGGCATATTTTACTGATTTGCCTCTTTAGTGTCTGATTCATCTTCTCTACCTGTCCACTTGACTTGGGTCAACACGGTGTGTGGAGGTCCCAAGTTATCCCCAGCAATTTACTTACTTCTTTTACTACTGTAGCTATGAAATGGGGCCCCCTATCTGATGATACCCCTAGGGGTACCCCGAACCTGGGAAAAATCTCCTGTAGTAACCACTTAACTGTTTCCTTTGCTTGGTTTGTGTGACAGGGAAGGGCTTCTGGCCATCCAGAAAATGTGTCAACCCCTACTCGAGGTATTTGTATCCTCAAGTTCTTGGCAATTCTACAAAATCTACCTGCCAATACTCTCCTGGCTCTATTCCTATCTGAATTCTTCCTAGCTGTGCCTGTCGCCTAGCCACTGGGTTGTTTTTCAAGCAGATATCACATTTTGACATGACTGATTTTGCCATTGTTAACATCTGTACCGAGATTAAACTTCACTTTAGAAATTTTACCAATGCCTCTGCACTCCAATGACATTCGTTATGTTTAATTTGTAGAACTTCTCTCATTATCAAGGGGGGTACCACTATCTGTCCTTGTGCAGCCACATACTATCCTTCCGAATACTTTTGTACATTTAGTAAACGTGCCAGTCTCTCATCCTCTATTGAATATTTTGGTTTTGGAGGCAAATTAAATTGGGATACATTGAGCTTTGAAGGTATCAATGTCTTTGTTGTTTGCACCTCTCGAGCAACCTGTCAGGCTGCCCAATTTGCCTTTCAATTTCCCTCACAGATTTTGGAGTTTCCTGATTGGTGTGCTTTACAGTGTATAATTGCCACATGTTCAGGTTTTTGTACTGCTTTTATCAATTGCAGGACTGCACCTTGGTGTTTAATGTGCGTACCTCAAGAAGACAATAATCCTCTTTCTTTCCACCGTGCTCCGTGTACATGCACCACTCCAAAAGACTACTTTGAGTCAGTCCATATATTTACCTTTTTCTCTTAATTCTAGTGCCCTGGTTAAGGCAACCAGTTCTGCCTTCTGGGCAGATGTATTTGGTGGTAATGCCTTTGCCTCCACTACTGTACTGACTGTTGTTACCGCATATCCAGTGTATCTGGTTCCGTTTTCCATGTAGCTGCTCCCATCTGTAAGTAGCTCCCACTACGGCTCCTCTAGCGGGACATCTTTCAAGTCTTCTCTTGCTGAATAGGTGTACTCTATTACCTCTACGCAGTCGTGCTCTAATGGGCCTTCTTCAGTTGTAGTACCTAGGAACAAAGCTGGATTCACAAGGTTAGTTGTTTTTAATGTGACATCATCTTGCTCAGTCAGGACTACCTGGAATTTTATCATCCTGCTTGGAGATAGCCAATGGCCCCCCTTCTGTTCCAAGACAGTGGTTACCATGTGTGGTACATAGACATCTATGTGTCTTCCCATAGTAAGCTTCTTGGCTTCTTGTATCAGCATCACAGTGGCTGCGACTGCCCGCAGACATGGAGGCCACCCGGCACTTACGTTGTCAAGTTGTTTGGAAAAGTAGCCCACCGGCCTTTTCCAGCTTCCCAGATGTTGGGTCAGTACTCTTAGTGCTAGGCATAGCCTTCCATGTACAAACAGCTAAAAATCTTTAGACAGATCAGGTAACCCTAATGCTGGAGCAGTTGTCAGTGCTTCCTTTAGTTTTAGGAAGGCTTCTTTCTGTGGCTTGCCCCAGGTGAATGGCTGCGTCTTCTGAGCTTCATACAGGGGTTTCGCAATCAGTCTATAGTCCATGATCCACAAGCGACACCATCCTGCCATCCCGAGGAAGACTCGCAGCTCATGTAAGTTCTGGGGCTCTGGATTAGCACAAATAGCTTGGATACGGTTAGTACTTAGTTTTCGTTGCCCTTGTGAAATTTCACATCCCAGGTAGATCACAGTCTGTTGGGCAAGTTGTGCCTTTCCTCTGGATACTTTGTAACCTCCCATTCCCAGTGAATTTAAAATCTCAATGGTTACCTTTATACAGGTTGCTTTTTCTTCTGTAGCTATTAGTATATCATCAACATACTGCAACAATAGGTATTGGTCTCTTGGTACTTGCCCATTTTCAGTCCAAATCTCCAGCTCCTTTGCCAGTTGGTTTCCGAATAGGGTCGGACTGTTCTTGTCCCTTGTGGAAGTCGTGTCCAGGTGAGCTGGGTCTTTCTTCCATTCCCTGGGTTTTCCCACTCAAAGGCAAACAGTTTCCTACTTTCTTTGTCAAGGGGGATGCAGAAAAAAGGCATCTTTTAAATCAATTACAGTAAACCATTTATATATCTCCTTTACGGATGTCAGCAATGTGTAGGGATTTGTTACCACTGGATAAATGTCCTTTTTGGTTTTATTTATTGCTCTCAAATCCTGCACTAATCTATATTCACCATTTGGTTTCTTTACTGGAAATATTGGTGTATTAAATTCTGATTCACATTCTTCTAAAATTCTGTACTTCAAGAATTTCTCAATAGTCTTTACTATTCCTTGCCGTGCTTCTAGTTTTATGGAATACTGTTTGATTTGTACTGTCCTCGCCCCTTCTTTTAACTCTACATGCACTGGTTGTGCCAGTTTAGATTTTCCTGGTATATCCATTTCCCATACAGAGGGAATCACTGCATCATCTACCTCCCTAGGGATAGAGGGCTCTGGTCTTTCTGTGCTCATTAAAATGTCCCCTCTTTGATTCAGGTATTTTCATTACAAGTTCCCCATTTTCAAAGGTTATTACCACATCAAGTATTGCTAGCAAATCTCTCTCTAAAAGCGGAATTGGACACTCAGGTACATATAGGAATTCATGCGTTAAAACCTTGTTCCCAAAACACAAATCTAGGGGTTGCAAGAATGGCCGATTTTCCTCTTTCCCTGTAGCCCCAACTATTGTTGTTTGCTTATCTCCAATTTTTCCTTGTAGATCATTCAGCACGGAATATGTAGCTCCAGTATCCACTAGAAATTTGACCTCCTTATGCCCTAACTGTATAGTTAGGACAGGTTCTTTAACCTGTTTAACGGGTTCCATGTCTAGTCAGCTGTTATATTCACCTAACACCATCGCCTTGGCAATGTTTTCATGCTGGAACTGATTGCCCTGGTGAAACCGGTTTTTTGGGTTGTTTGGGCACTCTCTCTTCCAATGCCCCTCCCTTTTGCAATATGCACATTGATTTAGGCTTAACGCTTGCATAACTGGTCCTCTACCACGACTACCTCTGCCACGTCCCCTGAAATTTGGGTTCCCTTTTCCTTGTATTACTGCCAAAAGATTTTGCTGCTGCCTTTTACTAGCTTCTCTTTCGCAATTATTATATACCTTCCAGGCTACCTCAAGTAGCTTATCCAGATTCCTTAATTCCTCCCCTTCTAATTTTTGCAATTTCTTTTGAATATCGTCTTGTGACTGACCCAAGAATATGAGAACAAGCTGAACCTTTGCTTGTTCTGTGTCTATTTGGAGATCTGTATACTTCCTTGTCGCCTCCTTAAGCCTCTCCAAAAACACAGTGGGAGATTCTTTCTTTTCCTGCCGAACCTCATATAGTTTAGACCAATTTATAGTTTTGGGCACAGCATTCTGAACTCCTATTTGGATCCACTCCTGATATTTCTGTAGTCTCCTCATATCGCAAAATAAATTAGGGTTCCATTTTGAATCCTCACTTGGGAAACTGATATCTAAATTTCCTGTTACGAGCCCGTTTCTGATATCCTCCCTTGCCCTTTCTTTGGCTTCCTTAAGTACCATCTCTTTCTCAGAAGAATCCATCAAAGTATCTAATATTACTACTATGTCATCCCAGTCAGGATTCTGAGTTTTCATGACCATTTTTACGACCTGTGCCACCTTTTCAGGATTTTCTCTATAAGTTCCAGCTGACTGTTTCCAAATAATTAAATCTGCAGGAGAAAAAGGCACTTTTACAAACACTGGGCCTTCCACTCCTCACCTTGTCGCAAGGGAGCAATCACAGTCCATTTTTGTCTGCCTATGTCTTTTCTTTCCACAACCGGGGCAAGCTTTGACTGGCTTCGGGTTCTGTGGGCTACTGGGGTCGCTAATTCATTACTATTGCTATCTTTTCTACTTGCTTCCCTCCCCCTCCTTTCTATCACATTTAGGTTTTGCTCATCTTCCGAGGAAGAGGAATCAGGTGACGATGGGAGAGTAGGATAAAGAGGGAAAGGTGTACTAGATGAGACAGGTTCAGGATCAGGTGAGGTAGGGGCAGGCAGTGGGATAGGGACATATGAAGCAGGTGGAATAGGGTTAGGTTCTCTTAGTCTTATTGGAGCTACCAGTAAATCAATATCTGTATAATTTTCCCTACTCAGACTTTGTTTCAACGCCAAGCGTTCTAGACAACGTTTCTCGCAAACCCCACACTTATCACTTGCAGATGCTTTAACCACCATTAATCCACATTCATCCTGCCATTCTGGCTTTTCTCATAAATAGAAAAACAAATCAACATACGGAACCTCATCCCGTTTTCCTTCTTGCTTACAAAACGACATTAACTGTCAAATGGTGTCAATATTGCAAAGTCCCGTATTTTGGCCATTTTTCGCCATTCTCCAAGACATATTCTGGCCACCATGTATTACAATAATTAATCAACTTAGCTTTACGTAATTCTTCCCCAAAACTACCCTGTTTCCAATGTGCTAATAAGCACCCCAAAGGAGAATTTTGTGGAATAGAGGCATTGCTGACAAAATCCCTTTGAACTTCTCCATTCAAAAATACACCACAAATGCCGAACCTGCAACGTTTTCATGATTGTCTTACGGGTGGTGCCTAGGCAATACCACAGGAATTCCTTAGCCCAACCAAGTGTAGCTTTCGCTGCGTCTTACTGGCAGGCAACCAAACCAAAATAAAAGCACCTTACCTCTCTCCCGGGGACATTATGAGCAGCAGAAGTGGTCACAGCTGATGGGCTCCCCGAGAATCCCTCAGTGCTGGCTTGAGCGTCATTGAGTTGTGAATTCACTCAGCAGCACTCACAGGGTCCCATCTGGGTCGCCAAAATGTTAGCGTTCAGGAACACATAATCACGGAAAATTATTATATGCAGGTGCTTTTATTGAAGAGCTCTGGGTGTCAGGGGTACAAACCCAAATCTGACTCTGACATGGTGTCCTGGTTTAGGACAAATTAGGGGACACATGGGTTCGGGATGAACATGTTTTTATATTCTACCGTTATATAACTTTCATGTTAATTATTAAACTTATATTGTTCTATTGTATACATAGATTTCAGGCAAGCATAGCCCCCTTAGATTTTCCAACATAGTTTCTCATGATTCTTCTTATGATTATACAATAATTATATTTAATTACTAAACAATCATCACATCTAACAATTATATCATTTATCATACTACTTACGCAGGTGCAATGCAAAACTTAACATTTCAGAGTCTATCTTTACATTTTCCAGGGCCCCACTATCATCATCTTGCATTTTTATTGTTATCAGTTGAATGTCCAATAGGCCCCGCTTGCCCCCTTCAGCCGATACCTCGGGGTTTATCTCTGCGACATCCCCTTGGGATAACTTCATTATTTGTACCACCATCCTCCCTTCTCTTGGGACAATCCCAACCCCCAAATGAACCTGCAGATCTCTTCCTAACAAACTTTTTCCTAGCCTAGGCAGATAAATAAAATTTGCTTAACACTGTCTTGAGTTTCCCATTATTTTTACATCTTCAATCACTGATGCTCTAAATGGTTTCCCTTCAGCCCCTAACACTTCACAAATTTTTTTACCAATTACCATACCTTCTGGTACTTTGTTGAGACAGGACTTATCTGCTCCTGTATCAAACAAAAATTCAAATTCTTCATTTAAGGGTCCCACTTCAAAGTTTACCAAGGGCTCCTCTAGATGTTGCATTGGGTCCCCTAAAGTATAGAGCCCTTGACACCCCTAATCGTCACCCCTAAGAATCCTCCGTAAATTATCTTGCTCCCTGGCTATTGCCTCATCGATACTGAGCTTCCTAAAAAACTTCCTAACGTGTCCAGTTTCCCCACAGTAACAGCAATGCCTTTCACTCAAAGGGATTTGAGGTCTCTCCATTCCTCTAGTCCCTGACTGTACTGGCCTATCCTTGCCTCCTCCTGGTGGTGGACCTGGCCACTTTTGTTACCTTGGATTGTGGGATAGAATTGTTTGCCCCTACACTTTCTCTAGCTACTGCAACCATGATCCTAGCCTTGGCCTTTGCTCTTTCTTCCTCCCTCCTTAAATACACCTTTAATGCTTCTCTCCATAACTCATTAATATCCTCTTGCCAGTCTTCAATCTTTTCCAGTTTTCTCCGTATATCCGGCCACGATTTGGTACCAAATTGGACTTTGAGTAACACTTGGCCTTCCATGGTGCCTGGGTTTTTTTTGGAATACAGCTGGAAGTTCCGCTTTAGGCTATTAAGCCAAGTAGCAGGAGTTTCATCCTTCTCTTGTGCACCCTCAAATGCCAATTTGGTATTAGTTCCTTTGGGAACTGACTCTTTGATCCCCCGAATTATCAAAGACCTATATTCCATCATGGCCTTCCTCCCTTCCTCCTGATTAGGGTTCCAGTTGGGATCAGTTAGTGGCAATTTCTGTTCACCTGATAGCACCTGGGGTCCAGGATGGTTATCTTTCTCCCAAGTTCTTACGCCAGCCGCCCTAATCATCTGGACCTCTTCTGGGGAGAATAATATATTCAGAATGGAATTCATCTCCCCTCAAGTGTAGATACTTGGACCTAAGAATTGATCCACTTGGTTAGCTATGCCCACTGGGTCCTCAACTAAATGCCCTAACTCCTTCTTGAATCCTCTCACCTCAGAAGTGGTTAGAGGAGTGTTCACAAAACCAACACCTCCTGCTACTCCTCCCATAGGAACTTCTCTGAGGGGAAAAAGTATCTCTACCTTGGAGGTCCTAGATCGAGTATTGCAGTATGGCCCATCTTCAGACACCAAACTACCAATTTGAGGGATATCAGGATTACCCTGAACTCTCTGCAGGTCACCAGGTGTATTTGGTGATAACAGTTTACCAGGCAAGGAGGCGTTTGTGTCCAGCTAGGAGGAGGTAAAGGGACAGCAATAGGAGGAGGAGAAGAGCCTGAGTGCATATTAAAAGGAGCTGGAGAAGGGGTGGAGAATGCAGCCTGTGGAGTAGACACTTGTGGTGGTGCAAAAGGAACTGGAGGAGCCGAAGGGGGTGGTGAGGGAGTGGTTACCAAGGGGGATACCGGGTCTGCCCCAGAGGACACAAAAGGGGTAGAAGAAGGAATTAGAGGAGGCGGTAATGAGATAGCAGCCGGGGGAAAAGCTGGGTCTGCCCTTTGAGGTGCCCGAGGAAGAGGATTGTAAGGTAAAGGGGCAGCCAGAGGCAAATAATCCAGGGGGTCCCATCTTTTACTAATTCCAGCATCCCCTCCTTCATTCCCCTCTTTCTTCCTCTGCACCTTACAAGTTTTCACACCTTCATCCCTGATAGCACTCTTTAACCAACAAGCTACATATTGCTCGGGATCAGTATCCTCCCGAGCCGTCAGATATTGACTCAGTTGCTGACACATCCACTTATCCTTTGTGCCACACCAAGGCCATCCTCCTTGCACCTCTAATTCTGGCCAGACTTCTACACAGTAATGAATCATCTTAACCTTACCTAATCCCTCTGTGGCCTCTATAGAATCCCATCTCTCTAACAGTTCCCCTAAGGGACTATGGGGAGGTATATTCCTCAGCCTCTTACCTGTCTTCTTACTATTACATCCTCCCATTTTTCAGGTCTGAACAGAAAAAACTCCCAAAGGTGCCTCTACTGACAGGTAATCTCATGAAAAATTGCCTGATGCTCAGGACTTTATGCTAAGACTGCCTGATCTCTTGACTGCCTAACTTTACCAATGTCAGGTCTTATGTCTATCAGGACTTAAAACACAAAACCCCGGCATAAGAGCCTGAGCCATGCCTGACTCCCCTCTGTCAGGAAAAACAACTGCCTGATTTCTCGATGTATCAGGACCTAAAAACCCCGGCCTCCTTCACCGGGATCTGTTCCTGACTTCCTTTGTCAGGACTTAATTTGCCTGCAGGGCTTTGTGAGGTTGCTCGAATCCTTATTGAGACTTAAGATTTGCCTGACTTCCCTCATCAAGACTTTTGGATTGCATGCCACTCACATCCAGAAATCCTCCGCATGCCCGGAGGGGGGGCCCTCTCTACCCCTTAGGAGGCGACTCACTCACACTAATTTTCCACTTGCTTCCCTTTGTTCCCAGCTGGCCCCTTCACGGGAGTGCAAAAACGCAGTACTGGGAAGTCCCACTCGCTTCGAGGATCTGAGCTGCCAGCCCTCGTCTCATTCAAACTCCACTCACTCACCCCCACTCCCGCCGCTGGATATTTCTCACCAATCCAGACCTCCTCCGCATCACTGGTCCCGAGCTGATCTTCTCTGGTCCTGATAGCCAGATGTCCCGGAGGTCCTAGGGTGGGTGGCCATCCCAGTCCCAGTGTCCTCTTCAGGCATGGCTATCCCGGAGAGTCCCCAGCTGAAATAAAGAGCAGGAGATCTCTCTCCTTTTTAATGCCGTTATTAAAAGTGATCAGCTCAGGATGGGGGGGTTGACAGGTCCGTGGTTCCCTGCCGCCGCTCCCAGCAGTGACTCGGATGAGGGGGAAAGAGCAGCTCTGTCCCCTAGGGGGTAGAGCTAGGAGTCCCGTCCTCGCAAGGGCAATGGGGGTCTACCCTGGGTTCAGTTTGGTTTGACGGTTCAGGGGTTCTGTCCCTGACTGACTTCTTTTTTAACTGGGGCGAGGGGTGACTGAGGTTTTCAGCATCTCTGCCAGCTTTGGACCTCGCCCCTGCTGTCCAAACACTACTTTGACCTCTCAATTCTGTTTTGGCTCGTTTCTTTTGGGGTTTTTTCCGGGATTTGGTGGGGGTCCCGTCCCATTGCAGTCTGGGTTGAGACCATATTTACATGTCTCCTGAGATCTCCTCCCTTCCCACTATGGGGGGGTATTGTCATCCTCTTGGCGGCAGGCAAGGGTGGTACTGAAAGATGAATTCTCCACAATAGAGGGTTAATGACTCGATACTCAACAGGTGATTACAACTTTTAGCCAACAAAAGAACTCTCTTGGCCAGTGATCAGTTCCCAGCTTAACTTTAAACTCTGCAACCCTTTTTAAAAAATGGGTAACTCTTTTTTTACTCATAATAGCACCGAGGACAGGAGCTGGATACAGACACCCTGCTGGCAGAGAGGCAAACTGAGCTGGCTCTCCCTGCTTTTGGGACTGCAACTTCCCAGCATGGCCTTGAGCCCTGGAGATTTTATATCCCTGTCCTTTTTTGATCTCCATGCCTAGGGCTTGTGACAAACCCAGCCATGGCCACGGGCTGCTAGCAGCAGGGAAAATCCCCTCTGCCATAATCTCACACCTCCCTGGCTGCCCTAACAAAGCCTGTGCTCAGGGGAGCACAAACCTACCCTTTCCTGGGGTTGCTTGTGTTATGAATAAAAAAAGGCTGCCCATTTTTTTTTAAAGTTGCAGAGTTCACAACTTAACCCAATAGCTGCCAGGTTGGAGTTATAACTATTTATTGGTAATAATTTCATGTTGTAATCCCTTGTTAACAGTTTCCTTTTAATTACCTGTTCTTAATAGTGCCCTGAGCCATCCCGTTGCTGCCTGGTGACCCGGGAGTGGTGGGCCCCCCCCCGCTTCAGGCACGGGTCCCGGTGGGGCTGGGGGAGCCCCACAGGTGGTGCCAGCAGGGACCGGCCCGCCCTGGGAATGGCGGGCCCTCCCCCACCGCGGCGTGGGTCCCAGCTGAGCCGGAAGGGGGGGGGGGGGGGCCGCGGGTGGTCCCAGGAGCGGGACCGGCCTGAGTAGCTGTTTTCTGCAAGGGCAGCTGCTGGGCATAGCCCTGCTGTTTCCTGGGAGATGGCAACCCGACTGTGAAAAGACGTGATTGACATGCAAATGTTAAGTCGTTAACGCTGTATTGTATCAGTACCACCCTGCCTGGGCCAGGTAGATGGCTTTTCTTGGACGGTAAAAGGAGGGGACCTTGGAGTTGACATGCAAATAACCTTAGAGCCAGAATGCAACGGGGCAAGCCCCCCACCAAACTCAGCAAATAAACCCCCAAAAACAACGAGCCAACCCAGAATTAAGAGATAAAAATGATATCTGGACATGAACATCAAAGTCTGGAGCCAGCAGAGATGCTGAAAACCTTAGTGGCCCCTCACCATAACCATAGAAGATGTCAGCTGGGGCCAGGACCCTAGATGGCAAACTCAAAACGTGGGATCCAGGGGTATATACCCCCACCTGCCTTCGTGAGGAGAGGACCCCCCAGCTCTACCCCCTAGTGGACAAAGCTGCATTTCCCTCCTCCTCCGAGTCACTTCTGGGAGTGACTAAGCTGACCTGTCGGGCCTCCCAACCTGAGCTAATCACTTTAATAAAGGCATTAACAGGAGAAAGATCTCCTGCCCTATTTATTTCAGCTTGGACTTCTTTTCTTCAATCCCTTCTTTGTTTTTCATTCCTGAGCTGTAACACAGGCAAGAAAGGAGCTGGAGCCAGCATCCCTGGAGGCAAGGAAGCTATTGTCCTAAAAACAAAGGAATTTTTCCTCACATGCACCAGCAACAACAGGAAGTGCCCCAGAGCCTTTACTCCATCCTGGACTGGGCTTCCTGATGTTTTCCATGATGCTTGTCTGGTCTGGTTTAGGCAGAAATGTCAAACTACATATTCCCTCTCACCAATCCTAAAAAAGTGCTGCTCCTACTCAGGAGCAGGAAAGCAGAGCTGGTGCAGCAGGTTTCTCCCCAACAGGTGAGAAATGGTGCCACAGTCTCCTGGATTTTGGAGAAATCTTTCAGGACTTCCCTCTACCCTCACCAGCACCTTTAGAAGTTGCTGTGTTTCATTTTTGGGGGGGAGAGGAGCAGGAGGAAAGGATGGCCTGAGGTCTGCAAACAGGTTAAAACCCCAGAGGAATGTTTTTCCATGCAGTGTCACCTACTCAGCTCCTCTCTCTGTACCCCAGACTGGCCTGAGGGGTGCAGAGAGATGCCCAAGGGGGGCTGGAGACCACCTTCACTTAGCAGCAGACACAGGCTCAGAGCTGCTGGAAGACTCCTGGGATGCTCCAGTGTCGGAATTGAAGATGGACATTGCCAGTGCCTGGTCACCTTTTCCCAGCAATCCCAAACTGAAGAGAAGTTTTTTTTTTCTTTTCCTAGGAGGTATTGGCATTCCTCCAAGAACAGAGGGACCAGATGGAGCAGTAACACAGCTAAAACTGGGGCGGGGGGAGGAGGGGAAGGGAGTATCTGTTAAGGAGTTGGCTTGAAAATAAGATAATAGAAACCAGCTGTTGCTTCAAGAAAGGGTTTTGCTTCTGATTCTGGAAGAGGACAGGATAGGGGCTGATGGAAAAAGCCACTCCTGAAGACCAGATGTGTTTGGGCTGCATTTTGGGAGGTTAGGAGGTCAAATGCAGAGACACTGAGCAGTGCACGGGGGGGATCTCTCTGCTGCAAAGCACGACATCTCACTGGCTTTCTCTTCTGGGCTGCTTTGGGGGGCTCAGAGAGGCAACACTTCCACCTCCAAAACCTCCAGAACTCAGGATCACAAATTCGTCCTGACACATCTTCCCTGATGTGTTTCCGGAGCCACCCTCCTGCAGATCAGCTCCCTATGATACAGATGTGGGAAGACACAGCCTTAGGTAACCATTTATGTAAGTGGCTTTCTGTTGAGGTTCCACAGCTCTGAGAGCCCCAAGGAACCTCTGACCCATGGCGAACACCCCATTTGTCTCCTGGCCCAGCATCCTGCAGTGGACACTACCCTGCCCTCCTTGCAGCAGCTCTGCCTCCCATTTTCCATCAGGGGCTGGATTTTCGTGATTGCCATGGAGATGGAGGCCAGTGCGACAGGCATCAGGTAAACAACATGAGACAGTCTGTGTCTTGGGGGATAAACTTGGCACTCTGAAAAGCATCCCGGGCACAGAATTCCCATTAACACCATTATTACAGTGATTTTCTGAGGTCCCATGATGAGGGAAGAGACGACAACGTTGACTCCATGTATCAGAAGGCTTTGATTTATTATGATATGATATATAAGATATAAAAACTATACTAAAAGAATAAAGAGAAGGATTTCACTACAAAGCTAAGCTAAGAATAGAAAAGAATGTGTAAACTGAAGTCTTCTCAGCCCGAGACAGGCCGAACAGGTGAATTGTGATAGGCTCTTAATTGCAAACAGTCTGACGGGGCCAATCACAGCTTTCTCCCCGTTGCATTCCACAGCAGCAGATAAGAATTGTTTACAGTCCGTTCCTGAGGCTTCTCAGTTCTCAGGAGAGGAAAATCCCTAAGTAAAGGATTTTTCATAAAATATGTTGGCAACACACCATCCTGTGTAGTGCTTTGAAAATTGATCTCACACTTAGGAGTGGGGTTGAGAGGGGGAAGGGAGAAAAACCAGGATTAGGGCACAGAGAGGGGCATTACTGCTCCATGAGGACAGGAAATGGCCTGGCAACAGAGGTGTTTTCTGAATTCATGCCTCACCTGCTGTTGCAGGAACAGCCCAGGAATTCTTCTCCTTTTCCTGATGCCCTGCTGTGTTTTTTGCAGGATTTTTTACACGGATATGAGGCGAGTGATTCCAGGCGACCCTGGGCCACGATGCCAGGAGGGATTTGGGCTTGGAGCAGACCTGGAGGATGTTGTGTTCCCCTTTGGATGGCCACAAAACCCTGGCAGATCACAGGTACGGGGAGGAAAGCCCCAGCTCAGCACACAACACGTTCCTTATGTAATTGTGCTGTGATGGCCATTGGCACAGGAGCCGGGATTTATGTCTGAAACAGCGAGTGCAGGAATTCAGTCTCCTTGGTGATGGAACCGACCAATGGAAAACACACACACACACAAAAAGGACTCTAAACCCATCCTTAGACCTTGCTTTTATTTTCAGAGTGGAGGACAGTGAATTAGGCTGGCCTGTGGCTATGAGCAGGATGTAAATGTGCCTGGTATGGCTCTGGCCTCCACCTGAGTAATCCCAAACCAGGCTCAGCTATCCCAGGAGCTTCTGTGGGGAGGAGAATTAGGGTTAAAAAGTCAGGTACCTGTAATGATAGACCTTCCTGTCATCCTGTGCACTGTCCTTACCAGACAGTCTCCCCCTCCAACCTCCCAGAAACGGTTCTGAGTTTGGGTATAAGTAATTCCTGCCTTCCCTGCTGAGCCCTGGATTAAACCCAACATTAATAAAAATTAAACTGCCTGTGTTTAACACACCAGGTGGGGAAAAACAGCCCATGTGATCCACAGCAAAGAGGGAGCTTCTCTCCTTTGAAGCCCTCTGAGCCTCTCAGGGAGGAGTCAAAGTTTACGACAGCAGAAACATCATCATCTCCCCAGCCTGGTGCAGCCACGTAGGGTCAGGCCACCCTGGCTTTGGGCAGTTGCAAGAGAAGATGGATGGCAAATCCATGGTTTTATGGAGTAGTGCTGGTGGTCTCTTACCAGCACAGGGTTTGCTAAGTGGCAGCAAGGGGTCTTGGAGATTTCCATGCAGGTTGGGAGCATCTCAGGGTGAGGGTTTGGCTCATTGTGCTGCTGGTTGGACATAGAGGGGGTCAAGAGCAAGGGGCAGGTTTTGGAGCAAAGCACTTCAACAACATTTCTGCCATCCTGGATATTGGTTATCCTTGGATCTGGTGCTCTTGATTTAGAGGCTGGAAGAGCCAGGAAGGCTCACTGTTTTCCAGAAGTGGCCACATCTTCCCACTGCCACTGGGCTGAGAGTCACCCATGTGCCTGGGGACCAGCACTGTGCCCCCAGCCAGCTCTCCTGCCTTGACAGTGCCAAACCAAACATCATCTGCCTCAGCTGAGCAGGCTGGAGAGGAAGATCAGGCTGCCCAGCTGGAAAGTTTCCCAGGGAAAATATCAGAGCCCTGTTTTCTTTCTGCTTAATGAATGCTGTGACCCTCACTCCCAAGGTTATTCCAGTAATGCCCCAGAATCCTAATTAAGGCTGAGCCCAGTGGCTCTTGGCATTGTGTAAACACATGGGAAGACTCCAGTCCTTCTCTAGGAAGCTTCTCATCCAGTTTGTTTTAGGCAAATGCATCCATTGAAACTCTCCTCTTTTTTTTTTCCCCTTAACTTCTTCAGCAGCCCCACAGTGGAGACCTTCATCTCTACCTCTTGTGTGTGTTCCAGTGTCATGCCCTCTGCTTTCAAAGGCTTAGGTTTGCCTTTAATTGTGTCGGGAGCCTTTGTCTCTAAGCCTTTAATAATGGATTTTTTTTCCTCCTCTGCCAAAAGAGGAATTTTGTTTCTTTGCTGGCTTTTCTTCTAAAGCTGAAGTGACAGTTCCCTCTTCTTGGTGAGATTTACAAAGCTTATCTTTTAATTTTCAAGAGCCAAACAGCAGCGGGGGGGGACGGGGGACGACACAGGACGGGACGGGAAGGAATGAAATGTCATCGTGGCTTTTAAACACTGTCACTAGGAGAAGGCTTAATGATCTGGAAATAAATAAACTGCACACTCAGGGACTGCTTCCATTTACTAACACCAAACTGCTGCTCCTGGTGGGGACAACGATGGGGCCAATGCTGGCATGTCCTGATAGCTCCTTCCTCTGGGCACAGCCAGGATGAAAACCTGGCATGGTTTGGGTTGGAAGGGACTTTAAAGATCATCCAGTTCCAACCCCCTAGCTCAGGTTGGTCCAGGCCCCAATATCCAGCCTGGACTTGGACACTTCCAGGGATCCAGGGGCAGCCACAGCTTCTCTGGGAATTCCATCCCAGCCCCTCCCTGCCCTCCCAGGGAGCAATTCCTTCCCATAACTGTGGCAGGAAGCTGAGGCACGAGGAAGGAAATAACCTGTGTCCAGCTTGAGGAGTAATTTGAGCTCATCTCCAAGGATTTGAAATGAGAAAGCCAAGAGGAATATTGTGTTCCTTCTCCCCTGATTCACTGTCAAATCCTGCCAACCATGTTGTACCTCATGGCTGGCAGGGTTTGCCTCAGCTCTGTAGTGGGGACAGCCCACCAAGGCTCTGGGGGATGAGGTGGGACAGGAGGATCTTCCAATCTTTCCTGCCCATTCCCAGCCCATGGTGGTTGTGCGGGAAACACAGGTCTGGGGAGGGGTTGTGTTCCCACTGAACAAGGCACAAATGGATTAAACTGCTTTGTGTTGGTTGAACACTGACTTACCCCAGCTGGGCTGGTGCTAGAGCAGGTCTGAAGTTGAGAGTAGGATTTGCTCCATGGAATTTTATTTTTTATTTTGAGTGTGACAACTCAGAGCTAGTTTGTGGTCACTGCAGTGGGACAGCTAGGCTTGAAATGAGTTCCAGCAGAGAAAAGTTGTGTTTTCCAGCTGATTCCAGGGGTTGTGTGCTTCATCCCTCAGGACTGCCATCCTCAGCCTCAGTGATGAAGGATTGATGGAGCAGAGAACTCCAGCTCCCTCACAAGGATCCCAGGGATCCTGAAGGCATAAATCCTTGGGCAAAACACTGACTGTTGTAACTATTGAGGAAAATGGGCTTCCCAGAAGATGCCTTCCACTTTAATTATGAAATAAATAAGGAAGCAGCCTTCTGTCTGTCTGAGCTGGCAACTCAGGAACAGATCCAAGGGAAGCCAACCTAGCTGTCAGCTTTCCAACCTGTTTGCCCCTCCTCTGGAGCACCCTGGAATGTGTCTGGCAGCTGGGCTCTGTGCAGGAAGCAGAGGGACAGGCACTGCTGAGTGCCCTGCTTGTACTTGGATGGGCACAGCATGGCCCAGACCCCCCCAGAGCCCTCTATCATCAGGAGCTGGGGCTTCCAGCTGTCCAGGAGATTTCTCCAGGCTCAGGTCGCTTCCACTCAGGCAGAATTTGTGGAAAATGAGCTCTGGATCCTCTGGTGAGAGGTTCCTCATATCAGGAGCAAACAGGCAGAGGATGCAGGCAGAAGATGCCAGGGCTGGGAGGTGCAAGGCACAAAGTGTTGTTAGAGGACACAGTCTCAAGCTACATCAGGGAAGGTATAGGTTGGATATTAGGAAGAAATTTTTCATCAAAAGACTAATAAAGTACTGGAATGCTCTTCCCAGGGAGGTGGTAGAATCACCATCTCTGGATGTGTTTAAAAAAAGACTGGACATGGCACTTGGTGCTATAGTCTAGTTGAAGTCTTAGGGCATAGGTTGAACTCGATGATCTTAGAGGTCTTGTCCAACCTCATTATTCTGTAATTCTGTGGTTCTGTCCTGGCAGGAGCAGTGTGTCCGTGGGAGCTGGAGCTGTGCTGGAAGGGCAGCCAGCCATGACAGGCCAGCTGGGGGTGCTAACAGGCCACAGGACACCCCACCCTCCTGCCAAACCATTCACAGCTTTTTTCGGGTGCCTTCAGCTCTTTATTCCTCCTCCCTTTCCAAGGTTGCGTGGCAGAGCCTGTGCTGTCCCTCTGGCTCGGTGGCACTGCAGCCACAGGTCTGTTCCTGCTGAGCTTGGGGTCTTCTCACTTTCTGGGGCACCAAACTGCTTCCATGCCTCTTGGAAGGGAGGATGGACGAGAACTGGGGTAGCTTAGATGGGAACCTCACCCTCCCAACCACTGCCTTCTGCAGCACAGTATCCCCTCTGTCCTGGAAAGACTGGAGGGTTTAATCCCAAAATAGACATCTCAACAAAATTCCTTTTTTTAAATTTTTTTAAAAATTTTTAATTGATTTTTTGAAAGCATCTGAAAGCTGCTGCTGTCATTTCAGGCAGAGGGAACTCCTTCTGAAACCTCTGGAGCTGCTGTGTGAAATGGGATCATCTCCTGCTGGGGAGATCCAGCACCCACGTGCTGTTGGATTAAGCTCTTTTCTGACTCAGAGATGGGGTAACTGAGAGGTGTTTTAAAAACTTTTCTTCCATTTTCAGTCTCACGTGAGGGGTGAGACAATACAGATGTTATAATTCACAGCATTACTATTAGAAGTTAACTATTTCCGAATTACAAAACACTATAGGTGTTTCTTGGCCCATCAGCTTTGTTGTAAATGCCTTAAAGCCAATCATCTAAAATTACTCTTCATGGGCCCTACTAAAATGCGTTTCATAGTTCTATTTCTCCAAAGTATCCAGTCTTATTTGCAAGGCCACCCTTTGCAACTTGTTTCTAGTTCAGTTTCTCTCTCAACAATGTTTGTCTAATTCTACGGTATTTTAAAGTAATTTTTGAGTTATTTTTTAATCTCAAGGTTTGCATACAGATGTATAGTATGTGAGCCTTCAGGCAGGTTTTGAGGATTTTTTACAAATCCATTTCTCACAATGTGCCTTACAGCAAGTCCTCATCCCAGATTCTCATTCTCATCCCAGATTGTCATTCTCATCCCAGCTCCTGATCCCATCCTGGCCCATGAGTGATGCAGCCTCTCCTGAGCACTGGGAATTTGGCTGAAATCCCTGTTTAGCAGCACAGGCAGCTCTGTGATGACTCTGTGGTGGTTTTAGTGCTCAGGTTCATAGCTCTAAACCCGCACAGCAATGCATGGCCAGTAACTCACAAGGCCTGGCTTTTTTTAGCTATTTTTTTAACGTTTTATTTATTGATTTTTATTTATTTATTTATATATTACCCTTTTTTTTTAAAATTCCTTCTTCTTTACAACCTGCCTCACTTTGCATTTTAATTCCATTCCCCTGCCCACAAAACCCAGCCCAAACCTCCAGGCTCTCCAGCAGCCATTCCAGATCCAAGCTTTGAAGGGGGAACGGCTTCCCATTGACAGAGGGAAGGGTTAGAGTTAGATGTGACATTAGGAGGAAATTGTTCCCTGTGAGGGTGGGCAGGCCCTGGCATAGGGTGCTCAGAGAAGCTGTGGCTGCCTCTGGACCCCTGGAAGTGCCCAAGGCCAGGTTGGATGGGGCTTGGAGCCACCTGGGACTGTGGAAGTTGTCCCTGGAATGGCAGGGAGTGGAATGGGATGGGCTTTAAGTCCCTTCCAGCCCAACCCATTTGATGATATTATGAAATTAATAAGATTGTTCCTTTCCACAATCATCTTTTCACACTTCTGGGGATTTTGCCCTCCTTTCAGACCCCGCTCTAGGTCAGGTGAGGAGGAGGATGGAGCTCTCGTGGGCAGCCTGGGCAGGTTCGTCCCAAACCAGTGCCTTCCTCCTGCTGCCCAGCAACTGACCAGACAAAGAGCTGTACCTGAGCCAAGCAGCTTGTACTGCTGCAGGCTGTCAGCTTTGGAAACTGCAAAATTCTCCCTGAGATGAAAGGATCAGGAACCTCCAGCTGCTGGAATTCCTTTGTTCTTTGATCCTCTCCGCTTCCCAGCGCCTTCGCTCCCCACTCTCCCGGCAGCTGGACAGGCTGGTTCTCACAGAGGGAACTCCAGGGTGACTGGAACCTTCCAAACCTTTTCCCCTTGTCCTTCCCTGGCTGAGAGCCTAGAGAAAGACCAGTTAGTGTCCAGGCATGCAGCATGCCTGGGCTTTGGAGGAGTGCATGGGCTCAGGTGGATGCATAAGGAATTAAGTGGCATTTTTGGGAGTAGGCATCCTGAAAGGGGGAGCAGGAGGAGCAGTCCCTGTGCCTGGGACCAGCACAACCAGTTCAAAGGGAGCTGTGTGACCACTAGGAAATGCTTGTCGTGCTGGGAATTGTCATAATACCACTGATTAAATGAAGCAACCACTCACTGAAAGGAAAAAACAAACAAGTGGAAGGGAACTGGAGAGGGTGTTTGCGTTTTTTTTAATAGGGAAAGAATTATTAAGAGTCCAGGGAGGTTGTGGACCCCCTTCCAGTGCTTAAAGAGATTCTGAGAGAGCTGGAGAGAGACTTATGACAAGGGCCTGCAGTGACAGTACAAGGGGGAACGGCTTCCCACTGGCAGAGGCCAGGGATGGATAGGATATTGGGAAGAAATCCTTCCCTGTGAGGGTGATGAGGCCCTGGCACAGGCTGAAGAGAAGCTGTGGCTGCCCCTGGATCCCTGGAAGTGTTCAAGGTCAGGCTGGATAGGGCTTGGACCAGCCTGGGATAGTGGAAGGTGTCCCTGCCCATGGAATGAGATGATCTTTAAGGTCCCTTCCAACCCAACCATTCTGTGATTCTGATTTAGTGTTTTAATTGTTATTGACAGTCAGCTTGTTAGGAAGGCAACATCTCACTATTGCATATGATATTCATTCAAACCACACTGTTTTTTCCTGCTGTACCCTTTTCCCGCACCTTTCCAGAGCAGCAGGCTGCTCTCACTCCCAATCCTGGTGTTTTGCCATGGTGGGTGCAGCTGATGGGGTCAAGACCACCACGATTTCCTGAACCCTGCCCTGAACAGCCTCTGGCCATCATTCAGGGACAGGGTGTAGAGTGTGATGCTCCCTGTCCTGGGAGGCAAACCCTCAAATCCCCAAAATGTAAGGCTCATAATCACCTTTCAGATGGGACTGAGGGCTCTGAGGGTGGGATGCCCTGTCCTGTTTGAATGACACTCATGTCACACCATGACACATCGGAGGGCATCGCGCTGGGGTACAGGGGCAGCAGCCCCCCATGCTGGGTCTGAACACAGAGGAGATGTCATTTCTATGGTGACACAGCCTTGAGAGCACCTAATCTGGATTTATTGAGGTCGTAAGAGTGACTTAGCACGGCAGTCCCCAGACTGCAGGATAAACAGAAGTCTTCTATTTATAAAACTGCCAATCTGGCACCACTTGCACTGAGCACTAAAAATAAGACTGTGCAAAGCGAGCTGAATTGATGGGTGCTCTCCTGGCATTGTCTGTGAAGCAGCCCGATCCTGTGGCACACTCAGTGCTTGGCAGGGATCCTACAGAGCTTTCCTGAGCCACCACCTGTCCCTGGGGCTGAGCCTGGCTTTGACCTGCAGGGGAGAGGTTCCTCCTTCCCCTTTGGGTGGTCGTACTGTGTGCCAACAAACTCTGTGAGCTTTGGACAGGAATGATGAGCTCTGGTAATGCAGCTGGATGAGCAGAGCCCAGGGAAAAGGGGGTTGGTTGAGCTGGAGTTGCCTGGTGCATGTTTCTGTTCCCCCCAAGTCACATCCTTCTCTCCAGAGCAGGAGGATGTGTCAGACACCGAGGCTGACAGAGCAGCACAGACAACCTCAGCCTGACACAGCCACTGCAGTAACCCCAGGTACCCCATGAAATGGAGCTGGGTTAATCTGTGAAGTGATCTGTTTGTTTAAGCTGCAGATAAACCCACTGTGCAAAGATCCACCGAGGATCTTCCCTCCTGGGAGTGAAGTGAGCCTCACCTTCCGACTATACCGAGTTGTCATGGTTTGAGCTTGGCGCAATGCCAGTGCTTTTATGAGAATACCTCTTTCCCTGGTATCTACTGTGAGATGTGATTAGAGACAGAGCAGAGCAGGCTCTAACTTAAGATTGAAAGAAAAAACTTTATTAACTTAAAACTACAAGGAAAAACACACAGAACACAGGATGAAAACTTTTTAAATTTCTTCCTTCTCCCCCCACTAAATTTCTTAATTTTGTTACTACTTTTTAGATCACTCGCTTTCAGTCTATTACTACTCTTTAGATAATTAATTTTCAATTTCTCGAGAAGAGAGGAGTCTTTCTTGCACTACAGACTTTACTCAGGAAACAGTCGAAACTTTTCGTGTTTTTGTGTCACGTGTGGCACCGCCCGGAGAACATTTTGTCATCGTGACATCTTCTTTTTATGTTCAGTATTCTCACCACTGCACATGGACTAGAGCTGTTTTTAGGGTTTCTTTTTTTAAGGATGCTTTATCCAGTTTTTAAAAAGAGCACATTTTCTCTCTTTTTGGGACACCTGTCCCCCCCAAATTTCACCCCCTGGGGCTGAGGGGTCTCTTGAACAGAGATCATTTTCTTCTTCTTCTTTTTCGAAGACGGAGGGCACTACCACCACTCTCCTCACCCGTCGTCTCTGTTCACACACTTTCACATCACTGCACTCTCTTGGCTTTGAGCCATTGCCTCCCCCTAAATGCAGTCTCTGTGTCACAGGAACTCAAGGGTTCTGCCATGGCGATTCAAGAAAAAAGTCTAGTCAAAGGCTACTCTATTATCTCTTCTTACTTAGGATTCTTCTCAACTTCTCTTAATGTCTTTTACTTGCTTATTTTTTTGCTATTCTACTCTATCTCATTAACTTCAGGAAAAATTAGCATTTGCAAGGTTTTTATCATTTCAAGAAAGGTTAAAAGTCTCAGGCTCTGCCGGTTTGGTTCATGAACTCTTACGGCTGGCTGCCCTGCTAGGCACCCCCCCCTTCTCCTTCACGCCAGCCGCGCTATCACAGGCACAGGCTGCTTTCTCTCTCTCTCTCCCTCCGGTGGGGGGGAAATGGGGGATGGTTGACCAAAGCCCTCGCAGTGCTTTTCTACCCTTCGGCCCAGGCCTGGCCTACCTCCCTCCGGCCACATGGCTCCCCTCCCACCCCTCCCCCCCCCAACCAGCTCGGAGCCGGGCAGGGGAAGGTCTGCTCTCTTTCAAGACCGGAACTTAAAAGGGAGTTTTCCCTGGGAGTTCACAGTTTTTAACCTCTTGTGTTCTCAGAGGCGTATCTATGCCCTCAGTGGATAAACCAGGTGCCAATATTAAAATCTGAACACTGATTGGCATGACTACACTATCTCAAAAAAAACTTCATTTCTTCTTAAACTACGACACGAGTTTACCACCAAACATGATTTTTTCTTTAATATGAAATCTTCTTGCTGTTTAACTCACCCATGTAAAATCTTAGTTTTCTTCTTCCAGCCCACCTAGACCCTCCTCCCTGCTTGGCCTCTGATGGTGAGTGGCTCCAATATTTGTTGTCTCCAATAGGGAAGCAGAAACCTGGATTTTATCGTTACAACTGTTGTGTAAAAGATCTTAAAGCAGATACCTGCTGTTGTGATTTAACACCTGCCTGGCTTCTCTTACAATGTTTCCTGAGGTTGAATTTATTTTCAGAGCCCTTCAGGCTCCCTTTTCCTGCTGTTTCCAGCTGCTGAGGTCTGTGACCATCCCTGTTGGATCTGTCTGCTCCACACACGGCTCTGCTGGCAGGAACAGAATCACAGAATGTCCAGAGCTGGAAGGGACCGACAGGGATCATCAGCTCCAACTCCTGATCCTGCACAGGACACCCTGAGAATCCTGTGGTGAGAGGTGCCAAAGCTGCTCCTCACAGGTCTCCTCTCAGCAGAGCTGGCTGCAGGAGATGACCCAAAGGAGAGGAGCAGCTGCTGCTCCATCAGCTCCTACCAAGGAGCCCTGTGGACACTTCGTTGTGCTCCTGGGGCAGAGGAGAGCACGGTGCCCAATCCCTTGGTTTGAGCTGGAATGTGGGATCAGATGTGACACAGAACTACCAGATGTTGGTGTTCCCCTAAACTCCCCTAAACTCAGGTTTGTTGGGTTTTCCTTCTGGCTTTTTCTGCCTGGGATTTCACTCATTTTGGAGAGAGTAGAAGCCACAAAAGAATAAAGTTATTCTCAAGCCTCCTGACCCAAAGGAGACAAAATGAACTCACATGATGGGGTCTGAAAAGGAGGAGGAGCTGGTCTTGAATGCTGGCTCACAGAGCATGGGGAGGCTGTGACCTGGAGGGGACCAGCAGGAACACACCTGCCTACACCATGGTGCTGTGGGTGGTCACACCGAGCTAGACCACTAAATCTGAAATTGGATGAATGAAGTGCAGCCCTCCAGAGCTGCCTGCAGAAGTTTGGAGCCCAGGGAGTGGGACAGTGAGTGCCAGGCAGGCAGGTGGCAGTTTGGTGGCAATTGCACAGTTGGGCAGCCTTCGAGAAGAGAGCCAGAAGGCCAAGTCATTCCAGCACAGTGAGTGCAGTTAAGTGCTGCCATATGGCTCCTTTTGCAGAGGAAGAAGCACACAGGGAGTGAGGAATCCCACTGCTTTTCCTTGGAAATGAACTTTCAGTTTCTCCTGCAAGCGCTGGAAAAACTTGCTGGCTGCAGGAGTTGGCAATTTCAGAGCCACAGGGGATGCAGGAATTCCTCATAGATATTCTCTTGTTCTTTCCTCTGCCTCAGCCACCCTTGAGGGCATTCCTAAGGGTGGAAAACCTGAGGTGGATCAGGCAGGGGGAGGAAAAATTTTTATCAATGATGGGTGCCATGCCAGGTGTGGAGGGAGGGGGAAGAGGAGGTTGCTGCTGGCTAAAAAGTGCTTTGACGTGTTAGAAACCACTGTAGCCAGAAAAGCAGATTTCAACAGTTTGATTTCCTGCAGGGCTTTTGATAGAAGTCGGGAGGAGAGTAGGCAAATGTTTTCCAGCAAGGGCAGGAAAGAAAGCAGTGGGATTTTCTGCTTCATTTAGTAAATCCATTGCTTTTGCCCCCAGCCTGCCTTAACCCTTTCATCTCCACTAACATCTCTGGTGTGGGGTTACCAACACAGGCAGAAAACTGACCTGCTGGCAAAACTTTTGCTTCAGTGCTTCTCTTGTCGCAGATGGAGAATGAAAGGCAAAAAATGGGCAAAAATCATTGCCTGGGCAGCACGGTTTAGTAATGAATTTTGGCAGTGCAAGGCTGGACTCAGTGATCTTAGAGGCCTTTTCCAACTTCAGTGATCCCAAGAGGTTGGGAAAACAGCAGCTCTGGTGTCAGAGCAATCCTGAGCAGAGAGGAGAGTGTTTCTTTTGGGGAAGAGCATCCTTGGCTGAGCAGGCCCTGGGGAAAGGCTGGGAGCTGCAGCAGGGATAGCCGGTGGGTGGGAGGAGGGAGGGTGTGGAGCTTTGCAGCAGGGCAGCCAGAACCACGTGTGCTGGGGGGCTGGGGATCTTTGGGGGCTGGAGGCTGGAGTTTGCTTACTTGTAGATTGCACTGGTAGAGGAAGATTTCTTCTCCCACATACCAGGAATGTTCCAGAGCAAACCTCACAGCTCCCAGTCTGCAGCATTGTCTGTTTGCTTGGGTTTTAAATCTCAGCTCTGAAATCACAGCAGTGCACAGAATATCTGTTTTTAGACCTTACAAAAGGGTCTTTTTTTCAAAAAGGTTTTCCACCAGGGCTGCTGGTGAAGAAGGAAGCTTTCAAACCATGGAAGCCTAGATAACAGAAGGAAACAAACACCTGGGACTAATTAAAGCAGCTCCAGCAAGCCACCAGGGTTTGGGGACATTCCCAATGCTTCAGTGCACGTGGCTGGCAGGATTAAAACTCCAAACCACAGCTCCCACCCTGGCCTCTTCCATAGTCAGGCTTGGGGACCACAGAATCCCAGAATGATTTGGGGTGGAAGAGACTTAAAGCCCATCTTATTCCACTTCTTGCCATGGGCAGGGATACCTCCCACTGACCCAGGCTGCTCCAAACCCTGTCCAACCTGGCCTTAGACACTTCCAGGTATCCAGGGGCAGCCACAGATTCTTGGGGCACCCTGTGCCAGGGCCTGCCCACCCTCACAGGGAGGATTTCTTCCCAATCTGTCCCTGCCCTCTGGCAGTGGAAGCCATTCCCTGTGTCCTGTCCCTCCATGCCTTGTCCCCATCCCTCTCCAGCTCTCCTGGAGCCCCTTTAGGCCTTGGAAGGGGTTTTGGGGTCTCCTTGGAGCCTTCTCTCCAGGTGAGCACCCCCAGGTCTCCCAGCCTGGCTCCAGCCCTTAGGCATCCCCATGGCCTTCTCTGGACTCTCTCCATGTCCTTCCTGTGTTGCACTTGTTCTCCCTTCAAGCAAATGCTGATGCCTGAGCCGTGCTTTTCCTGCTGCATGTCCAGCTGTCCCACACACCTCTCCTGGCCTGGCCATAGCTTCACTGCCACCAGTGTCCCCTGCCAGGTGCCTTCGCACAGCTGTGACTCTCCAGCAGGTTTTCCCACTCACCATCTCCACACCCAGCTCTCCCTTTTTGCATTATTAACTCCCACAACATGCAGCTCCTCTTCCACCGAGTCTGTCTTTTCCCTCTGCCTCCCCTGAGGTCCACAGGCTCCCCTGTAATTATTGTAGCCACCACTGGCCCAGCCAGTGGCACAGAAAGCCACCAAGCCCTTGGCAGGACCACACAGTCCACGTAGGCAGGATGTGGTTTCACAGAAGTGTCACAGACATATTTTATGAAAAATCCTTTTGCCAGGATCTTTTCTCCTGAGAAGCTGAGAAGCTTCAGCTTCTCCATGTTTTGCTGCTTTGGAATGTGATTTGGAGAATTGTTTACCCAGTGAAATAAACAGGGCAGGAAATATCTCTCCTTTCTGATGCCTTTATTAAAAGTGATCAGCTCAAGGTTGGGAGGCCCGACAGATTCGGATCTGCGGGTTCGCCGTCGCAGCTCCCTGGAGTGACTTGGAGGAGGAGACAAATGCAGCTTTGTCCACCAGGGGACAGAGCTGGGGGTCCAGCCTCACGGGAGCAGGCAGGGGTATACACCCCCTGGATCCCGATTTTGAGTTGGCAGCCTCGGGTCCTGCCTCCAACCAACATCTTCTAAGTTGTGGTGAAGGGCCATTAATGTTTCAGAGTCTCTGCTGGCTTCTCACCTCACCCCTGATGTCTAGAGACCACTTTGATCTCTGAATTTCAAATTGGCTCGCTGGTTTAGGGGTTTATTAATTGTGTTTGGAATAGGGGCTTGCCCCATTGCATTTTGGCTCTAAACTTATCTGCATATCAACTCCTGGTCCCCTCCCCTCTACCATCTGGGGGGATGCCATCCTCCCACCTGGCCACAAGCAGGGTGATGCTGATACAATAGAGTGAATTCGCAACCATAGATGGCTAACGACCTGATACTTAACAGGTGATTACAACAAGCAGCTAACAAAAGCACTCCTCTGCCAGAACTGGTTAAACTTGTAATTCTACAACTTTTGGAAAAAAAAAGGGTAACCCTTTTTTTGTTCATAACACCCAGCATGTGAAATTGTTTTTTTCTTGATGACCAATGACAGCCACCTGTGTCGAGGCTGTGAGCAGTCACAAGATTTTATTATCATTCCTTTCTATTCCTTGCTAGCCTTCTAATTAAAAAATTTTTCCCATTCTTTTAGTGTAGTTTTAATATATAATTTTCTTTTAATATAATATGTATCATAAAATAATAAATCAGCCTTCTGAAACATGGAGTCAAGATTCTCATCTCTTCCCTCGTCTTGGGACCCCTGCGAACACCACCACACAGAGGCTCTCTGTGCCAGCTCAGCTTGGTTTGAGAGCCAGGAGAAAATTTCAAAGCTGGCAGGGTGGGAAGCATACATGAACATGGGAGGGAGGCAGGCAGGTGGGATGCAGGCTGTGTATCCCAGCTGGAGTTTGCCTGGATGGGCACACGGACAATCTGCACTGTTTGCATTCATCCCAGGCATGGTTCTCACCTGAGAAAAACATGTTCAGGACCCTTTGGGGATTTAAAAAACAATTAGCAGCACAAATGTTGGGTTTAAACCTACTGGTTGCTGCTTTTTTTTTTCTGTCCCCATCCATCTCAGTGTCCCATATGTAATTTTTTTTTAAAAAAAAGGGGATGCTCCACCTTGGAGGTTGGATGGGGCTTGGAGCAACCTGGGCTAATGGAAGGTGTCAGGGGGTGTGGAAATCCAGAGCACCAGGAATATTTCTCTGTCTGCTCTGGGGTGCCCTGACCCCCAGGGGAGCACTGACTGACCCTCATTCATGGAGAAAGTTTCCTAGACTTCAAGATAGATTAGAATCCACAAAAGTGTGAAGTAGTTTGTGGAGAGCAGTGTAGGTGTATCACTTGGTGAGAAATTTAGGTTTTGGGATTTTTGTATGTTGTGGATGGAAGCAAGATGGAGGGCACAGGGTGTTGTCCTGGGTTTCTTCTTCATGCTTCTTCTTCCTTGTTCTTCATGGGTTTGGGTGGCATTTTGTAATTGGGTAGAAAAATCCGCATTGCAGGCTCTTTGGCATCAATTATTGGGTTAAAAGGGAAAATAATCTAGATGTCAGTTCTTAATTGGATAGTTTAGCTTTAAAAGACCTTGTAACAAGAGATTGTTGGCCATTTTTGCGGTACGCTGAGCCTGGTGTGGACAGCGTGCAAAACTTTACATAAGATAATAATAAACAAGAACCTGAAGACCCAAAAATCCAGTGCATCTCTCTTTCCTGACCCAAGACTGCTCCAGGAGGGTCTCCCCAGATAGGGGAGCCCCCTGGGAGGACCCAGCCTGAGTCCCAGAAGTCAGTGAATCAGCAACAGGTACCCTGGCAAGGGGGTGGAATGGGATAGGCTTTAAGGTCCCTTCCAACCCAAACATTCTGTGATGATCCCATGACCTGGGAGCTCTCCCCTCCGCCCTGGTGGCACCCAAAGCCATGCTCCAGTGGCTGGCTGGGAGTGGCTCTGTGATCTGTGAGTCCTAAGCACTCATGGGAAGAGATCCCGCAGATTATCTCCTTCCATGGAGGAAATATTCCATTTATTTTTATCCTCGTTTCCTGCCTGCCAGCCAGTTAATTATCCCTCAGAGGACTTTCTCTGCAAGTCTTTTTCGGGAAGGAAACTTGGTGAGTGCTGCCTGAACGTCCTTGTCCATTTAAATGAGAACAGTGGAGTCAATTTTAGTACCTTCTGGACTTTTTTCTTCCACACCCCCCCTCCCGTTTCTTTTTTTTTTTTTTTTTTTGTTTGTGAGGCTGTGGTTGTTTTTCCCTGTTTGTGTCAAGCTGCCAGTAACAGTTTTCCTGCCTGGATCTTCTCTTCCATGATGCACATGCAGGCAGCCTTCTCTGCAGGGGGAGGGTGAAGAGGAGGCCCTTGTACTCCAGAATATCTATGGATGGACACCTGGGCTTGCTCCAGACCTGCTCATCCAGGGCTGGGGCCATCCCTCTGCTCTCCTGATCATCAGCCTCCTTCATGGATGTCCTTGAGGAAGCATTTAAAAACGCAAACAATTTTTGTTGCCGTAGCAATCTCTCTTCTGGAAATGGGGATAATGCATGGCTCCTGGGAGGTCAGAGCTACTTTCTGAGAGGTGCTGGGTGCTGGTGGCAGCAGCACAGGGCACAGACACCTTTCCCAGGCCCCTGGCTGCTGGAATCCCACTGCCAGACCTTGGTGATTCCCAGTCACCTAATTCACAGATATTTCTTGTAGCCACCAGCACTGGCTCTAGCGGAAGGTGTCCCTGCCCATGGCAAGAGGATGGAATGAGATGGGCTTCAAGATCCCTCCCAACTCAAACCATTCTGGAATTCCACAGTCTCTCAGGCTCCTGTAGTCCCAAACTGGGTTTTAGTGTCAGCCCAATCTGCAGCCAAAGGAGCTCTCTAGATGGGCACCCAAGGTTGAATTGTCTCATGGCTGCCATGTGAAACCACAGAAGGTGGTGGCTGCCTCCTCCCTGCTGTCACCTGTCCCTTTGCCATGCAGGGACCAGACCCCACAGTTCCCAGCTCTTGTAGAGACAGGGGGCTCACACAGTGCTCTCCCTGCTGTGCCTGGGGTGAGACACTGCAGCTCTCTTGTTCAGCATTCCCATCACGGCAGGGGGAACCTGTCCAGCCTCCTGAAGCTGCAGAGCAAAGTGGGAACACAGCAAAGTGCTGGCAGCAGACCCACTGCTACCCTCCCCTGCTTCCAGAGCTGCAGCTGGTTGAGATCACTGGATTAATCCCAATTTGTGGAGTCTGTTTTCATTGAGATAGATAGGGAAGGTTGGGTTATCCTTTTCGGATGCTGGCTTTTGGCAGTCAAAGATGGATTCTGGAATTGTGTAATAGAAGGGAGCAGGGAGGGACTGAGTGTTTCAACCCCTCCAGAAGCCCATGCCAAACGAGATGGGTGCTTTGTAATACATCATCCCTGCAGTCTCTGTGTCCTGAACTCAAATGGCCTCTGGATCAAACCCCAAGGAAAGGGTGCCAGGGTTGTCATTGTGCTGCTGGAATTGCCCTCCTGGGTCTTACCTTTATGGGATGGTGTGTAAGAGACTGAATGAGAAATGTGGGACTCCAGGCAGCTCTCCAAAATGCAGTTTATTCCATCCAAGATGTTACAGCAGTCCAGGGTCATGGGTGAAAGAGCCTGTGCCTACAGCAGTCAGCACCAGCTGCAGGCAGGCCTGGAGACACTTAGTTTGGATTAGAAATGCATTATATACTTTACTTTGCTGAGCATCTTAATACAGTAGAACCAATCTATACCTTAACTTTTACCTACAACCTATCATAACTGACTATAATTACCATATTCATGTTACTATTCTCCAATCACTAAAAGTTAGTACATTACAGTTTAATCTGGAAGTTGTTTTTCAGTTTTCTTGCAGTGGAAAATTCTGAGACCTTTTTTCTACTTGCAACATTTACTGACTTCTTTGCCTGTGCTATCTTTCTGCTTGGTAAAAACATCATTTTGTTTGGGGTGGGTTTATCCTTTGCTCTAAGCCATAAAACCCCCTTCTAACTAACATACCCTTTAGTTCCTTGGTTATCCAGTAAGACTGGCTCAGCAATTCTTTTCTTCTACATCAAAACGTGCTTTCATTTCTATTTCTTCTTCAGGTTTGTCATGGTTTGAGCCTGGCACAATGCCAGTGCCCCCACGAGAACACCTACTTCCCTGGCACCTACTGTGAGATATGATCAGAGACAGAGCAAAGCAGGCTCCAACTTAAGGTTAAAAGGAAAAAAACATTTATTAACCTACAACTACAAAGGAAGACACACAAAACACAATAGAACATAAGATGAAAACCTTCCAAAATTCTTCCTCCTCCCCCCACCAAATTTCCAATTTCATTGCCACCCTTCAGACAATCGATTCTCAGTCTCTCGAGGAGAGAGGAGTCCCTCTTGCGCCACACGCCTTCCATGTCCAGTGCTCTCACCACTGCACATGGATCAGAGCTGCTTCTAGGGTTTTTCATTTTAAGGATACTTTGACCAGTTCCAAAGGGAGCACAGTCCTTCTCCTTTTGGGACACCTGTCCCCCCCAAATTTCACCCCCTGGGGCCGAGGGGTCTCTTGAACAGAGATCGTCTTCTTCTTCTTCTCTTCTTCGAAGCGGAGGGCACCACCACCACCCTCCTCACCCGTCGTCTCTGTTCACTCCTCCACATCACTGCACTCTCTTGGCTCTGAGCCATCGCCTCCCCCTAGAATGCAGTCTCTGTGGCACAGAAACACCAGTGGTTCTGCTGTGGCTACACAAGAAAAGTCCAGCCCAAAGCCACTCCATCATCTCCTCCCACCTAGAATTTTCCTCAACATCTTCTCAATCTCAACATCTTCTCAATCTCATCAACTTCAGGAAGACTCAGCTTTTGCAAGGTTCTCATCTTCCTCAGAGGGGTTAAAAGTCCCAAGCTCCCTCTGCCGGTTTACTTTGTCAACTCCCACGCCTGGCTGCCCTGCTGGGCACCCCCCCCCTTCTCCTTCATGCCGGGCCACTATCACAGGCACCGGCTCTGTCTCTCTCTCTCCCTCTCCGGGGTGGGGGGGGGGGGAATGGAGGATGGCTGCCCGAAGCCCTTGCAATGTTTTCCTCCACCCTTGGGCCCAGGCCTGGCCTACCTCCCTCCGGCCACATGGCTCCCCTCCCCCCCTGCCCAGCCAGATCTGGGCAGGGGGGAGGTCTGCTCAGTCTCAAGCGGGACTCCAAGAGGAAGTTCCCCTGGGAGATCACAGCTTTTAACCCCTGTGTTCTCAGAGGCGTATCCTGCCCTCAGTGAACAAACCAGGTGCCAATATTAAATCTGAACACTGATTGGCTTGCCCACACCATCACAAAAAACTTCATTTCCTTTCAAACCACGACAAGGTTCTACATTCAAAAATCTTTCTGCTAAGCCTACATGTCTGTGAGACTTTCTTGTCAAACTTCCATCCTTCCCAACAATGGTGTCTCCTGGTCTGGGCATTGCTTTAGGCTGGAGTGATCTCTGTTCATCTTTAAAACCATCAAAAAAAGCAGGACAAGCTTCTTTCTTCTCTGAGGCACCTCAAACATTTGGGGCTTCTCTCCTCCATGCTGACTCCTGTATCACCTCCTAAGAAGACAGTTTTCCTAGTGCAGGTTGGTGGAAATTCCATAAAGCTGAAGAAGGGCATCAGACCTTGACTCATAATTGATTTGGCTTCCATCTCTCACAGGGCTTCACCAGACATTTAATGCACCAAAATTTTGCCTGGAGCAGCTCCTTCCCCGTCTCCAGGAATCACTTCCAGCCTGCTGTGATGCCGAGGCACAGCCAGGCAGAGCTTGCACATTGGCAGCGTGGGGAGTGTGGGTGAATCACGGTGCTGGGACGCGCTGTGTGTCCGTGGGAGGTGAGGCACAACGCGCTCCTGCTCCTTCATCTGCAGCACCCAGGGAGCTCCTGCAGACACTGTGGGCATTTCCAAAGCGTCAGCAGCTCCCTTTTGCCTCCAAGGTGCTGAGCTGGTGTCTCTGAGTTCAGTGGGAATTCCTGCTGGGAGCTCAGGAAGCGGTGCCCGAGGAAGGAGCCACCTCTGAGATGCTGCTGGGGTGGCAGCATCCACGTCCCACGATGAATTCCTGGGAAATTTTCTCTCAGGACATTTGGATCTGCTTGCTCTTGAGTGAAATCTCCCATCCTGTGCTGTCCAGCCACGCTCTTATCCCTGCCCTTTTCCAAGGGATGGCTGCAGAGGCCCTGAGGGCTCACATGGATTTGTCCTTGGCAGCTTTTTTGGCCACCTGCTGTATTGGAACCCTGGCTGCTGAGAATTTTAGACTTGCTGTGCTGGCAGGCACTGACCCCCAAGAGGACACTACATTTGATCTGAGGCTGTGGAGAAGGCTTCCAAAATTGAATGATAGAACTAAAATTATGGGTATGTAGTTTGAATAGAAGTGTGTAATATCACATGGTGGAAAACGTAGTTTAAGGGTTTAGAATATAGTAATATAGATAAAGCAATATGGAGGTTTTAGGGCAGAGGTTAGTCCTTCTTCTCCTTCTTCACCTTCTTTTTCATCTTCTTCTTTTCCTTCTTCTCCATGGGTTTGGGTGGTTTCGTGTAATTGGATAAAAAAGTCCACATTGCAGGCCACAGGTGGTTGGTTATTGGGTTAAAAGTAAAAATAATTTAGGTGTAATTTCTTAATTGGACAGTTTATCCTTAAAAGAAGCAAAGACTCAACAGTTCTGGATGATGCCTGTGGGCTTTAATCAATGTACCTGTGGTTAAATACACCCCTATTCGATGTCATCATTCAGTCTTGGAAGGTTTGGGATGAGGAATTCTTGTTCTGTGGGAATCACAGAATCACTGAAGTTGGAAAAGCCCTCCAAGTCCACAAAGTCCAGCCCAGCACTGCCAAACCCACTACCAAACCATGTCCCCAGGTGTCTCATCCACACATTCTTGGACACCAATCAGCAGTGCTGCTGACTTCCAAACAGTCAAGATCCCAGTTTTTTCTCCCTGAAATACATGATTCTCCTTTCCTTGTAGGACAGGGCTAGTTTTCTCTTGGCAGCAGCAATCCATGTTATTGCTTGTTACTGCCAGCATGGGGGAGATTTGGTTTGACTTTTAGCACAGTTTTGGACCTGTTCTGATTTCGATGGGGTGACCTTGGCTCTGCCAGAGATGATCTTCACACAAAAACACATCTTTAGGTACTTTCTCCCCATTAATTTATTTTCTGTTTATAGACTCAGCTTCATTCTCATCTTTAAAAAGCAAAAAGCTCATTAAGGGGGAATTTTCTTGCCCAAATCATCTCTGACTCCTACACAGAGGTGCTGCCGCCCACAGCCAAAGCCATGGACTGATATCCAATTTGAACCTCTACCCCCCGGCTTTGGCTCCTCTGGCCTCTTCCTCAAACAGAAGGACTGATTTTAGTCAAGGTGCGTTGAGACACTGTTTTGAACAAGTGAAAAGCTCAATAAACATCTAACTGATATCACAAGCTTGAGTAGATAGAGCCAAAAAGCATTTTATTGAGAAGGGATTTTTTTTTCTTTCCAATAAAGGGAGCCAACCTGAGCATTGCTGTAGAAATTTCAGGTGAGCTGGAAGCAGGATGAGCAACAGGATGTGTTCAGAGGCAAACAGAAGTGCTCAGGGACTCAGTTTGGAACTGACTTCATTAATATCTTTCCTAATCAGCTGGGCTCACATGGAGGAGCACATGGATCACTTCTGCAGCTGAGGCAGTGGAGAACGGGGGAGAGGACCTGGATGTCCCACAGGGAGGATGGAGTGACCTTGAGGCCCTTCAGGAGAAGCAGAGTGAGGTGATGTCATGAAGGTAGTATGTTTGCATCTTTTATCTGCTAACAACATCTCTTTAATCCCTATTAATAAAACTTGGCCCATTTGCTGGACTCTGGTTCATGTGAATGGCCACAGGAAGAGGAAGTGGGGAAAAAGCTGACTGCAGGATGGCTGAAGGCACAGGACAATGTTGCTAGTGCAGTGCCGGGACATGGATTCAGCAGACAGGGAGGTTCTGCTGCCTCCCTCTGAGGCTTTGGTTACAGCTTGTCCAGCAAACAGCTCGGGGAGAGCAACTGGAAGAGGTGTGGAGGAGCACAGAGGAATGGTGGAATTGGAAAGCTGATTGTGGGTACAGTTTGCAGAGTGTTAGGACACCGTGCCACAAGACGGGAATATGGGCTGGGCTTGGAGCAGGCTGGGAATCCATCAGTGATGCCATGGGAGCCCTGCCATTGCCAGGCAGGAAAAGCACTGCCCTGGTGTGAGGGCACACCTGGGGCAGGCTGGAGGCTGGTAGGGAGGAGCTGATTGCACCCTGCTGGTTCCCTATGCCAGCCTGGCTGACATCTGGGCCCACACCTGTTTGCCTGCACAGACATCTCCTGTAACCATCTCCATTGGCTCCATTGGCTGGGAAAACAAACCCTGTGAGGAACCACTGAGGGAGCTGGGGGTGCTCAGCCTGGAGAAAAGGAGACTCAGAATGACCTTATCACTCTCTGCAGCTCCCTGAAAGATGATTGTAGTCAGGTGGGGTTGGTCTCTTTCTCCAGGCAGCACTGACAGAACCAGAGGACAGTCTCAAGCTGCACCAAGGGAAATACAAGTTGTATATTTGGAAAAACTTTTTTACTGAAAGAGTGATGAAGTTCTGGAATGGCCTGCCCGGGGAGCTGGTGGAGTCACCATCCCTGGGTGTGTTTAACAAAGCCTGGATGTGGCACTGGGTGCCAGGGTTTAGTTGAGGTGTTGGGGCTGGGTTGGACTCCATGATCTTGAAGGTCTCTTCCAACTCAGTAATTCTGTGTGAATTCTGTACAGGGTGATAAGGGATAGATATTGGGGACATTCACAGGGAGCCCTCACACCACCCGTGTGAAGAGCTGAGGTCCTGCACCCAAGCCCAGCCCTCTGCCAGCAGACAGCAATTAAACAGATGTCAAATTAAGATGTGCACATCTTCCTCTGCCTTCAAAAACTGGATTTTACAGAGTGCTGCAGCCTGCAGTGTCTCCTGATAAAACACACAGAAAATCCCAGGCAAGAAAGTGCAACACTCACAAGAACTGTATGCAAATGAACTCATGGAAGCTGAACTCGGGCACAGAAAATAAATCAGGGTTGAGGTTGGCCAGGGCAGCCCAAAATGCTGGCAGGAGCTGCAGCACTTGGCCCAGGCCTTTGCAGTGAGGGCTGCTGGGATCAGCAGACACCGTGGCCAGCTCTCCCCTCCACCAGCAGGGTCAGGAACTGCACACCCAGATGTTCACTTCTTCCTCTCAGTGTTCTGTATCAGCTCCACCACCTGTATTCACCCAACTTTCCCCTCAAGAGCCACACCTGCTGCTGCAGCAGGCAGTCTGAGAACCCACTCACCTCCAAAATGCCTCTTGACTTGAAACCCAGAAATAGAACTTCTGGTGCCTTTAGGCTGCCCTGCCTATGGTCAGAGTACACATTTGCTATATCTGGCTATAAAAATGACCCTTTCTTTCCACTGGAAAAACAGTTCAGCTGTCAGATATGATGACCAAAGACAAGCACTGGTTTTTGTAAACACAAAAGCTTTTAAGACCTGGCCCTGGGTTTAGGTTCCTGAGTCAGTGTGAACTCCAGGGACAATGGGGGAATTTCAAATATTTTATGAACTCTGGTGAACTCCCACTGTGCACATTCTTTATTCATTCCTCCTGACAGAGTACTGCTCAAAACTTTTGAAAAGGTACATTTAACTTACCTGAAACTCCAAGCTCTTACAAAGAAATAAGAATGCGGCAGATTTCTATGGGGTTCGGCTGTTCGTCTCTGCTCCCACACACGCTTAGGATGGTTCTTGCACGCTGGGCCTCAAAAGATGAGTCTGGACTCTAGGTTTTTTCCGTCTTCAGATTTGTTTATTGTTTCTTATCTACAAAGTCCCTTCTCTGCCCAACCTGGATCTGACCAGCATGGCAGCCAAAGGCACTCTGACCACCCCCAAGGCGGTCGCATCTTTTATAACAAAAACTACGTATATCATATTTACTTTTTATCCCCAATACTTATCATCCTCGTCACCAAGTACACCCTCACCCCAGACCAATCCCCAAGTGCCAACACCACAGCAGAAGATGGACAACAAGAAGAAGAAAGAAGAGTCTTGTGACATGCCCTGATTCCTCCATCTTGTCTCCACAACCCCCCTGTACCAAAATCCCAAAATCTGTGATTTACCCTATAATTATCTTTTCCCTTCAGCATTCACACCCGAGTGATTCCCACAGGTTCCATCTCCTCATACATCGGTGGCACATCCCTAGATGGATCAAAATCAAGCCACCAAGTGCTTTTGGCAACGTTCCAAGACCCCCGAGCCCCCCCCAAGGGTTCTCTCGGTAGCTCTGGACATCAGCAGTGATGTGCTGAGCTCCCACATCTCCCCCTTCTGTTTGCACAAAAAGCACTTCCTTTGTAACTGAACGTACAATGCACCGTACACTCAAAAGGATGCATGGTATGAAAACCATGAGAACTACAAGAATTAGTAAAATGTAAAACCCTACCTTCAAGAGCTCTCTCCATATGGGAGAAAGATCAAAAAACGTCACTACATCATCAATCCATGATCCAGTGATCTCACCAAGTTTTTCTACGCTGTCTTTTATCTTTTTGATATTTTCCGTAATTGATTGTGAATGATCTGAGAGATTCATGCAACACATCCCTGCAAACTCTTTGCATCCATGTCCATGGGCAAGCAACAGATAATCGACTGCTGCTCTGTTTTGCAGAGTTGCCTGTCTTACACTGCTCACGTCTTTCAACATGTCACTCAGTGCAAGAGAGACTGATTGAGCATGTTTACTAAACCAACAACCCATGTGATCCAATTGAGTCAAGGCCACCCCTGACGCTGTCTGAGGTGAGAAAATTGCTGTCGCAATTCTCCTTGCCTTGTCCCAAGTGTACACTGCATCATCGCAATCTGTGCTGTAATGTTGTAATGTTCTTTTTTCCTTGCATTTTGGATTTTTTAGCATTTTTGAATCTGGTGACAACATTGAAATCTTTCCGATGCTGCATGGACCTCCCATTGCATTCGCAGGAACACCATACCTAATTCTGTCCCTGCAAATCAAAAACAATCCCTTTGGCAATTGCACTGGAACCTGGAGTGACCCTGTAGTTGTTATTATATTTTTGCACCACGCTGATGCATTTTTGTAATATTCATGATTTGGTGAAACATCAATGGTCTTATTTTTTGCCATGTTTAAGATCTCGAATTGCATGCACAACTCCATTGTCATGGACCCAAAAATCTCCAATTCCTGAGGTTCAGTAGAATCCACAGGAAGAAGATGTGTCCAAGCACGCCACTCTGTCACAGGATCTTTAACGACCTGCGAGATCTTGACTGGAGTGTGCCCTGGAATTGGCCATTCGTCCACCGGCATCCCAATCATGCATGCCGAAAATGGACTCCCTGGTCTGGAATGTGTCAGGCAAATGCTGTCTAAATTTGCTGCCTGAGCTAAAGCTTCCCAAACATTTTTCTTTGCCTGTTTAACTGGTAAATTTGCTTTGTCATTTGAAGCGATTGATGATGAGATGAAACACATGAGTATCACGAACCTTATGATCTCATCCCTGTAACAAAACATTGCCATTTTCCTCCCAAACTTTTTCCCCAAAGAAAAAATCCCCAAAGTCCTTTTATCTCCTCCGAACTGCCGTTTGTAACTTCAACCTCCTCTTCCGTCTGGGTACTCGTCTCTCTGTTTCTGGGATCGGCGCTCTCCTCTTCTTGTGTCCGGAACGGTTTCCCATGCAGCACTGACACCCACTTCAGACTTCGCCCTGTGGAAACACAAGCAAAACCCTTGCCCCTAGTGATTAGTCTGAAAGGACCCTCTATTTGTCCTGACTCGGGGTTTCTGATCAAGACTAAAGGATTCTCTCTTAATCTTGCCTGAGAGCTGTTTGAAAAATGTCTCAAGATTGGCGGATTGGGCTCTGAAGATGAACAATTGAGAAAGTTCAACACATACAATGCTTTGTTCAATTTCATGTAAGGCGTTGCCTCTGGATCACCCCTTTTCTGCCTTTCCAGAAGGGATTTCAGGGTATGATGTGTTCTTTCAATGATTGCCTGACCTGTAGGTGAATGTGGAATACCGAACGTGTGTTTGACACCCCACCTTTTCAGGAACCTGTCAAGCACCCTGCCTGTATATGTTGGACCATTATCTGTTTTTATCTCTTGAGGCACGCCTAACGATGCAAATGCTTGCAGGAAATGCCGACAAGCATGATCTGCTGTTTCCCCTGCATGTGCTGAAGCGAAAACTGCTCCCGAGAATGTATCTACTGAAACATGAACATTTTTGAGCCTCCCAAATGATGGATACTTTGTGACATCTGCGTGCCATAGTTGAAGCCTTTGCAGCCCTCGTGGACTGACCGCCCCTGTTGAAGCCAGTGGCTGCACAAGCTGACAGTCTGGACAAGCACTGAAGATCTCCCTCACCTGAGTTTTTGTGAGACGGAAGGATTCCATCAGCGCCTGCGCATTCTGATGAAAAAATGCATGACTTAAGTTTGCCTGCTCAAAAATGTCTGGGAGTGTTTGTGAAATGGGCATTGTCAACCTGTCTGCTTGAGCGTTCCCTTCCGCTAGAAATTCCGATGTGTTGTGTGAGCCCTGATGTGAGTGATGAAATATTTGTTTTTCCTGCTCTCTAGCAATGTTTTCATGCTCACTAGGTATGAATATAAAACTTCATTGTTGGCTTCTTTCAAAAGCGAACCCTCCAATCTCCTGACCACACCCGCAACATATGCGGAATCTGTGACCAGGTTGAGAGGTTGCTTGAACAACTGAAATGCTCGAACAACTGCTGCCAATTCCACAATTTGTGGAGAGCCCTGAACCATCTTCACATTTGAGTCCCAGTCCCCTGTCTCTGAGTTCATCCAAGTGATCACTGACTTGTGTGTCTTTCCTGAGCCGTCTGTGAACACCATGATCCCGTCCAGAGGTTCTTCACTTACTCTTGGCTTCGCTCTGTAACATATTTGCGACTGCAACACCCTGTGTTATGGAAAATGAATTGTACAAATCCCTGAAAAGGCTAACAATGCAATTAACAAGTTTTTTGATTTCTGCATCGCCCACTCGAAGTAATCTTTCTTCAGAGGTAGATGGATGATTGAAAATTCCCTTCCTGCCACGTCAGCAACCTTGTTCTTCCCTTCATGATGATCTGTGCCGCCATTTCCAAATCTGTGAGGATCGTTTTTGAAGGCCTGTGCGGTAGGAAAATCCATTCTATGATTATCAAAGAGTCTTTCTGTGATGGATCCCATTGGAAGGTTAAACCATGAAACTGTGTCTCCTTTCCCAGCAGTGCTAACTCAAAAGGCAACGATTCAACTAATCGATGTGCTTGTCTCTTCTGAATGGCATCTGTGATTTTCTCCAACTCCCTTTTTGCCTCTCGTATGAGTGTCCTGGGAGATCGAATGTCAGTGTCTCCTCTCAGGAAACCGAGCAAAGCTGGGATGTTGCTGTTCGTGATTCCTAGAATTGGTCTCATCCAGTTGAGTTCTCCTAGAAGTTGTTGTAAATCGTTTAGATTGTTGATTCTCGTGCTGACCTCCATTTTCTGGGGTCTTATCGTTTTCTCTGAGATCTTCCACCCTAGATACTTCCAAGGTGCGACCTCTTGGATCTTCGAAACACTGATTTCTAGACCTGCCTTCTGCACTTCTGCAATCACGCACTCACGAGCCTTTTGCAGCTCCTGTTGTGTTGATGCTGCAATGAGCAAATCATCCATATAATGAATGATCTTCACCTTTGGGAATTTCTTCCGCGCCGGTGACAAAGCTCGTGCCACGTACCATTGACAGGATGTCGGTGAGTTCTTCAGGCCCTGTGGAAGCACCACCCAATGCTATCGTTGCAGAGGTGCTTCCTTGTTGATGCTCGGAACAGAAAAGGCAAGTCTTTTTGCATCATCTGGATGGAGCGGAATGCTGAAGAAGCAGTCCTTGAGGTCAATGACCACAAGTGGCCAATCTCTGGGAATCATCGAAACTGATGGAAGTCCCAACTGGAGAGGTCCCATGTCCTCGATGACTTCATTGATCTTCCTGAGATCGTGCAACAGTCTCCATTTGCCTGATAATTTCTTCTTGATGACGAACACTGGAGAATTCCAAGGGCTGTCTGTTGGCTTGATGTGTCCCTTCTGCAATTGTTCTTGGACAAGGTTTCTCAGTGCACTCAACTTTTCTCGCTCAAGGGGCCACTGATCCACCCAAACTGGATCATCGGTTCTCCATGTCAGTTTCAGTGTGGTGAGTGCCGCAGTGACCCCTACTAAAAATTCACTTTGATCTTCATGCCCCATTGTGCCAAAAGATCCCTTCCCCAAATGGTGATTGGCTTTTGCACGACAAAAGGACGAATGATCGCCGTCTTGTCTCCTGGTCCGGTGACAACGATGGAATTTTAACTTTGCAGACAAAGAGAAGCTACCCCTATGCCTGAGAGAGTTCCCAAGGGTGCAATCAAGCTCCAATCACGGGGCCAAAAGATGTAGGATATTACTGTGACATCTGCCCCGGTGTCCAACATTCCTCTGACTTCTATCGTTCTGTCTCCACAAGTCAGTTGACAAGTGAGCGTGGGTCGATCTCGGCCTATGTGCTTTATCCATGTGGCATGTATCTCAACATGCTCCTTCAGTGCAAACCCTTCCTCGTCGAAGATCGTCATGACCTGCTTGATGGCGTGTGGTGGCAAGGCGAAAGCCCTTGTGACTTGAGTGTTTTTCACCACGATCAATGGTGGACGGAGAGCTTTTGCCAAAACTGTCAGTTCCGTGTTTTTGTCTGCTGAGACAACAGACGGATAAACAATGAGTCCAAGGGTACTACTTCTGTCCAGTCCCACTATCAAGAAATCTTGTTTCTTGTGTGAATCCCCGCAGATACCTGTGGGTATCTCTGCGTGACTCTCGTCCAAGAAACACACTAATTTGGAAGCTGCCAATGTGCACTGTGTCCCTGGTGGAAGGAGGTCTGGGTCGCTGGGGAATCGGCTGAGGACTTTGCTGAGTGCATCTGCTTGACGTTCTCCGATGATTGCCCTGTCTGCTCTTGGGCCATCGCCATCACTTGTGTCGTGGCGCGCTGGCGATGGTTGTGCGCGCTCCTCTTTCCGTTTCCCGGACACGGTAGAGGATTCCCATTCACGTCTGTCTGGGAGTAACATTCTCTCGCAGTGTGTCTTCCTTTTCCGCACTGTGCGCAGATTGGGTTTTGCAGCTTTGGTGCCTGCACTTGTATGTTCGCCTATGGACAATTCTTCCTCATGTGCCCAAATGCTCCACACCTGTAACACTGTCCTCCTAATGGGTTTCTCTTCTTGATGGCTGCATGAACTTCGCTCATTATTTCTCTCTTCTGTTGTTGGAGCATCTTTTCCAGCGTCTTTTCCTCTGATTGTTTCTCTAGATGTCCTTTCATCTGTTCCTTTATCTGTTCTTCCCACTCTCCTCTCAACTCGTCCCTCACGATCGACACAACATGCTGAGGCGTTCCCACTTTGCTGCACGCCTCCACCATCTCTGCCAAGGATGGTCATCCTGGCATTGCTGAGATGACCCGTTGGCAATCTGGGGTGGCACCGCCGAAGGCTAAACTTTCCATGAGTGGCCGCTTTACGTGTTCGTCTGTCACCTGTCGATCCACAGCTTGTGAGAGTCGATCTATGTATGATGAAAATGGTTCTGTGGGACCTTGCTTGATGGATGAGAATGGGATATCTGGAACTCCTGCTGGTGGAATCTGTACGATCGCTCTTTGCGCCGCTTCCTTGATGTCATTCAGCACTCGCCTCGGAAGTCGCGCTGCTTGTTCCACTGGATTGTCGTTTGGAGGATCCCCTGCCAACTGTGCTACAGTGAGGTTCGCATTTGGTCCGCCTTGATAACTGTTCCTCAACTCTTCGAGATATCTTCGCCATCTTCTGTCCCAGATGAGATTCTCTGTGTCCGTGAGGATGATTGACACAAGGCTTCGGATGTCATATGGTGTGAATTCATACATGTCAAATGTCCCCTTCAGCAGTTGTTTGAAGTACCGTGAATTCAACCCGTTGTTCTGAATGGCCTTTGCTAAGTCTTTGACCACGTTGTGACCCAGCCTTTCCCACCTTGGGTTCTGTCCCTGTGCATCATAAGTCACTGGCATTGTCAGATCTCCTGATCCTCTTATCAAACCCTCCTCCTTGGACAGCTTCTTTCTGATGTTTTTCCAATCCATTGACCTCCTCATATGCTCTTCTTCTTCCTCTGGAAACTTTTCCTCTGGTAGTTCTGATGGCAACAGCATGCTCAGTGGAACCCTGGAAGTCGTTGGTGATTCCTTGGTCCACATCCTTTGACTTGAGGTTTTCGGTCTTGCCCCCAAATCCAAAAAAGGAATGTCAAATCCTCATGGCTTCTTCTTCTTCGTTGTGTCAAATGAATGCAGAAAGCTTTTTGCTGCTTCTGCTATTGTAAACATCCATGCTGGAGTTCCCTCTGAAGCTGTGATTTCTATCATGTCTTTCCCTTCTTCTTCTTCTTCTGCTTCTGATGGCATCTTCAAATCCTTGAAGCTCCAAAGCTGACAGAAAATCTGTCTGCTGTGTTGCCTTTTCCTTCTTTGTTGTCGTCTTATTTTTATAAACTGTTGGAAAAAATTGCTGCATTGTTGTTGTTTTGCCACGAGATGGCGCTGTGGCGCGACCCACCAGATCTGGCATGTCCTGCACTAGGGTCTTCTCGCCACTAGGTGGCGCTGTGGTCCGCCTGGACGACCGTGATGACGTCACAGACTCGATCGGCTCTTCAGCAATCCCTCCTCCCGTTCTGGTCCCCCCTCGGCCCCCTTCCCGATTTCGACGCTCTTCCTGTCCTTTTCCCCTGTTGTTTTTGCAAACTGGGGAGGACTGCCCCTACAGGGCGTCCTGACCCCTCAGGTTCACTAGATGAAAATCCTAATTCTTCTGGGATAAGGACCATATTTGCGTCCGAATCAGAACCCGAACTCCCCGATATTTTTGTGGTTTCAGGGCGTTTTGGAGGCCTCTTGGACTTTGGGGATAGTGGGACTGGAGGCAGTGATACTGCTCCTTGCTCCTTTTCATCAGGAGCTGTTTCCCCAGGGTCGGTTGGGACCAGAGTCAGTCTCTGCTCCGAGCCTTGCTCTCCTCCCTCCGCCCCTGTGGGATTCACAACTAACCATTTCCTGGCTATCCTCCGGGATCTTGCCGCGATAGCCTCTAACATGGTCCTTGCTGGAGACAGCAATTTCAAGGCCCTCTCCTCACCTTTTGTGGCCAAGGGATATAAGTGCCTGTTAACTTCTTGCCAGAGACCCACTTCAAATAGCACACGGGTCTCCAAATGTGGATAATTAAATCTCACCCACATCAATAAATCTTTGAGCGCTTTCTTAGGAATTCCCTCTGTGTTTTCCTCTGCCAGGCTTTGTAAAGCTGACAGAAGCTGTATTTGTTCCTGGGAGTATGTTTTCCCCATGTTCTTAATTTTTGACCTTCTTACCGAATTCGCGTCGTCAGAGCAGTCCGAAGGCTCCCGGTCTCTGTCCAGCAGGTCACAGGAGATGGGGTCAGAGGCGCCTTTCCAATCCCGGTCCGGGCTGTTCTGGTACGAGTCGCCTTCGGCAGAAGTGGACTGCGATGTCCTTTTTGGCTGCCGCTTCTTTGGATCCCTCTGGCTGTTTTCCCAAGGAGTTATCAGTGGTCTCCTGGGAACCCGTCCAACTCAGGGAGCTGCCCTCCAGCAAGACTGCTTGCTTGACCGCAGCCCTCGCTGGCCTTGCAGCACTGCCCTTGCAGCCCACCTTTGTGGCCCACCTTCGTGGCCCACCTTCGTGGCCCACCTTTTGTGGCCGACCCAGGGACCGACAGGTATGGGGTTCGGCTGTTCGTTTCTGCTCCCACACACGCTTAGGATGGTTCTGGCTCACAGGGCCTCAAAATATGAGTCTGGACTCTAGGTTTTTTCCGTCTTCAGATTTGTTTATTGTTTCTTATCTACAAAGTCCCTTCTCTGCCCGACCTGGATCTGACCAGCACGGCAGCCAAAGGCACTCTGACCACCCCCAAGGCGGTCGCATCTTTTATAACAAAAACTACGTATATCATATTTACTTTTTATCCCCAATACCTATTACCCTCGTCACCAAGTACACCGTCACCCCAGACCAATCCACAAGTGCCAACACCTCAACAGAAGATGGACGACAAGAAGAAGAAAGAAGAGTCTTGTGACATGCCCTGATTCCTCCATCTTGTCTCCACAACCCCCCTGTACCAAAACCCCAAAATCTGTGATTTACCCTATAATTATGTCTTCCCTTCACCATTCACACCCAAGTGATTCCCACAGGTTCCATCTCCTCATACATCGTTGGCACATCCCTAGATGGATCAAAATCAAGCCACCAAGTGCTTTTGGCAACGTTCCAAGGCTCTTGAGCCGCCCAAGGGTTCTCTCGGTAGCTCTGGACATCAGGAGTGATGTGCTGAGTTCCCACAATTTCATGGGCTCAGTCTGGAGGATGTTGACTCTAATGAACAGTCAGAAGGTCTGCTGGCAAACCTGGACCTTGGGCAAGGAGAGGCAGTGCCAGAGGGCAGGGATGGATGGGATATTGGGAAGGAATTGTTCCCTGGGAGGGTGGGCAGGCCCTGGCACAGGGTGCCCAGAGAAGCTGTGGCTGCCCCTGGATCCCTGGAAGTGTCCAAGGCCAGGCTGGACAGGGATTGTAGCCACCTGGGATAGTGGAAGGTGTCCCTGCACATGGCAGAGAGTTAGAAAAAGGATGAGCTTTAAGGGTCCTTCCAACCCAAAATATTCTGATTCAATGCACTGAGACCCACAGACAGGCAGAAATTCAATTCAGCTGATGGTGCTCCTTCTTGATGCCTTGTGAAGGCTGACCTAGAACAGAGGCTGGACAGAGTTAAAGAATAAAGCAGGGATTTATGAAAAGGTCTTGTCAATGGATCCACCTTGGGCAGCACAAGAGCCTGGCCAGGGCTAAACCCAAGATGAACCCAAAATGGTCACAAAATGGACAACTGGTCACAGGGTCTCTCACTTATATAAATTCTGGTCCATTTGCATATTGGAGTTAATTGTCCAATAACAGCTTTAGGTTATGAAGTCACATCCTTCTTGTTTTTCTCTCTTCAGCCCACGTTGTTTGTGCTCTTGGGCCTGAGATTTGGATCATTTGTCCTTGGTCCCCAGGTAGAGAAGGAATTGTTTTGTCTCCCTGCTCTGTTAAGAGAGCTTACCAACACTTAATGTGAAGCTCAGAAGTACACACTAAAGCAGCACAGAATCTGAAAAATATAAAAGCTAAAACCTGAGGCATCATGCTGGCAAGGCCATGTCAGTTTACAGGCAAATTGTCATCCATGCACTTTGAGAACCTCGGTGCTGAAATGTGATCCAATCCCTGAGGAAAACACTGATCTGCAGGACGAGAGGGAAGTGACACTGGCCCATGGCAAAGGGAACACAGAGCCAGTGTCACTCAGTCCTGCCACTATCACAGCACAGCCACCATGCTGGCACGGAATCCTCCCACACAAATGGCAATTCCTTCATGCCAATTAAATTTGGGATTAGATTCCCCTCTCCCCACCCCTCTATTTTGCCTCTCTCCAAGATCTCATGAGGCTTCAATGGCACCTTCTGCATCACACCAGGATGTTTTCTCATTACAGGGAGCAAGCTTATCAAACAAGTGCTGCTTAATTCCACCCTTCAGCCCATAAGCAGTGACCCAGATTCCTGATCTCCATTAGAAGAAGTTGGCCCCTGCCTGAGAATTTCAGGCTGGATAACCAGACAGGGAGGCTGCCAAAACAAGGACGTGACACAGTGAGAGGCAGAATGAGCCAAAGCAGTGCTGGAGTTTGGCCTTCCCAGTGGTCACAGCCAGGTCAGGTGCACAGAATGGGCTCATTCCCTGAACTCCAAGCCCGGGGAAGGGATATCCCACCCTCACAGGCTGCTGCAAGCTCAGACCTAGCTGGAGGGCTGCAGTAAGAGTGTAGTGACCAGCAGAATACCCAAAATGACCCAGGAATGGCACCAGTTGACTCTGGTCGGCCAAACCCTCTCAGAGCCTTGGAAACTATAATGGGGTGACATAAAGTGTTCATGATCCCAGTTGCGGTTGGTGACCATCCAAATAGTGCATCCCACCAGTTATGACTTGTGTCTTGTTTTATTCTTTGAAGGACTCTGCTTTTTTTGGATATGTCATGATGGACAGTTACCAGAGTTCTCTGCCCATTCTTTTGAATCTCTTCTACAATTTTGATTAGATCCTGATGTTTCATTAATTGTTTTACTAGGGTTAAATTCATTCCAATGGGTGTGGGTGGTAACTCATTGTATGTTGTGTAGTTTGATTTTATTAACTGGTGGGATACGACTGATGCTGAATATACAAAGTCACACCCAGTAGCCTTAATAAAGTTGCAAATACAAAAATTGGAATGATTCTTAACGGATAAGGGGACCTTGTTCTTATCAATTTCTATGACATCACACACAGTCCTTAAACACACACAGCCATCACCTATATACACTAGTACAGTTTGTTGGTTGGTATTTGGGTGGATCTCAAAGTGGCAAATGCCTTGGTCAGTGTCAAGGCATATGTCCTGAGCACTAATCAAATTAAATGAATTAAATAAATTAGATGAATCCCTGTTGTTCCTGAGCAATGCAGGGCTCTAAGTTTACGGTTTGCCATTTCCCTTGGATTTTCCAAACCTATACCCTATGTTCTGAGGGATATAATACCGACTTCTCATGACTTAACCCTAAAGCAACAATGGGGTGAATAGCGTGAACTGTGGCCTTACGTATAGTGAGCACAAAGGCTGTAGCTGTGTTAGTGGTGGGATTATATGTAAAATTTACCATGGTCCACTAAGATTGGAAATCTCTCTCAAAGTCTGTAGCACTGTCCCAGACAACCTTTCGCACTTCAGTTGGAAATACCCTTTCACTTCCTTCTCTTATGATTAAAGCAGCTGTTGACTGTATCCATAATTGTGTTTGTATACAGCTAAGGGCTAAAGATATGTTATCCTGCGCTCCCTTTAATGTGTCTACTAGTAAGCTATGGTCTTGATCTTCAGTTTCTCTCCATCTTGGCAGCACCCTTGAGACTTGCCACTGACTATTTCCCAGTGCCAATAGAGATGACTGTAAAGGCTGTTTTAATTTTATCAGATGGTTAGTTGCTACAGCTAATTTATTCATTAGTGTTTCTGAGTCAATCTCATTCAAAACCCCTAACCCAGTCTCCAACATCCCGGTTAAATCCCTTCGCATTCTGTCTCTGAAGTGTACTTGTTTTTGTAGCCATTTTGTCCATCCCTTGAAGGATGACCCTAGGAAGGGGGAGCAAGCTGGCTGAACTGTCGAGATGTTAGTTTGCATTAACAGTTCAACACGTTTAAGGGACCATTCTGGGTTAAATACCAGTTCTTGTTGACCCGTATTCCTTATTACATATGGGCCGATTTCATAAACCCTAGGTTCAAGCTTAAATGGTGTATTTTGGGTTTGTGCCTGAGTGCTGGGGTGGGTTGTAACGGGCTTAGATATAGCGTTTATTTTAAATTTGAAAGACAGCCCAATAGTGTTGCGGGCCCAGAGGCAAACCACGTTGACAGTTTGTTTTAATGTGAAGTTGTACCAATAGTCTAATTCATTTGGATGATTGCAAATCTTCCAGTGCTTATTCACACTGATTTGGGTTGCTTTACTATGGGTAGACTCATTAATCATTCAACACCCTATCTTAATTACTTCCCCTATGGTGACCACAACCTCTGTTTCTGCCACTCCTGCGTTTTATATATTTGGTTACTGCACATGACCACAGTTGTTAGGTTTAAACCTTTTAAATCGGAAGGTTTTCCCATGGATCCGGTGTATTGAGTAAAGGCTTGGGACTAAGGCCAATCAGCATTGCTCTGGCTAGGGGTACTTTCTAATTCTTGGATTACAACTATGATTGTAAACAACACTTCAGCAAAAATCCCCACCCACCATGATGCATTCATTTTGTCCGGGTAAGTTTCAGTTTCAGTTCACCATCACTTGGTCTTATTCTCCAAGTGGCTTCTGGAGCTTTCTTAACACTTCTGTGGTGGATCCAAGCGCTTTGTCCCTTAATCTTGATTGCAGTGAAGGTAGTAAGGAGCACTTGGTACGGTCCCTCCCATTGTGGTTCCAGGGCCTTCTCTGTAAGAGACTTAACATATACGTAGTCTCTGGGTTGTGCGTCATGTACTGGTGCATCGAGCCCTGTACCCTGAGTTCCAGTCACATATTTTTCAATTGCTTTAAGTTGTTTATTTAGAGCGATCATATAGGAGGTTAGCGATATGTCCTGGGCAGACATTCCCTTCTGCACCCTATATGGTCTCCCATAAAGTAATTCAAAGGGACTTAGCTTTTCCTTAGTCCTGGCTTTGGTTCGAATCTGCAGCAGCATTAGTGGGAGGGATTGAGGCCATGGCAAATTAGCCTCTTGTCTCAATCGTACAATTTTCTGTTTGATCAAATGATCAATTTTCTCTACCTGACGACTTGACTGTGGGTTATATGGGGTGTGAATTTCCCAGTCTATGCCCAAGTATTGGCTAACCTGTTACACTAATTTTGCGATAAAATGTGGTCCTCTATCTGAGGAGATTGTGGACGGGACTCCAAAGCGTGGTATGATTTCCTGTACCAATACCGTAGTTACTTCCTGAGCTTTAGAAGTTGTTCCAGATTGCAAGGCAAAAGATGTATTCTATTACCATCTGTATGGCAGCTGTCTTTTGTCAAGTGGGCAGTTTTCCTTATCTGTCTCTGAGTGATCACAATCACTCCTCCCTTGGGAGGGGACATCTGCTGATAACAGGCTATTGAATGTCACTGCATGACTGATAAGAACTATAGCATCCCATTGTGAGATGCTCCACCCAGAAGGCGGAGCCAAGCATTGCTACACAGATATAATCTGGATATTCTGGAATACCAGCACAGCATCTCCACTGGATTTCCCAAAGGAACAGCAGCTGCCTCTTCTTCCACTGGATCGTCAGAGGAAGACTACACCCTTTTCTACAGGATCCCTGCTCCAGCAGAACCACACCTGACACTCCAGGAGAACTGCAGCCACATTTCCAATATGACTGCTACCAACACCCTGACCAACAGGGTGTCAGGTTGTCAGGTTGGGTTCTGACTCTGTCAGTATTGTTTTAGTTTACTGCATTGTTTATTTTATCATTTTGCTTTCTTCCCTATTAAAGAACTGTTATTTCCTGCTCCCATAATTTTTGTTGCCTGAAAGCCCCTTAATTGAAAATTTTAAGCAATTCGGGGGTGTTCATTTTCTCCATTTCAGGGGAGACTCCTGCCTTCCTTAGCAGGCACCTGTCTTTCCAAACCAAGACAGAAGTCCGGGTGGGGAATGCTTCTGGCCATCCTGAAAAGTTATCTGTTAGCACCAGTAAAAACTTATACCCCCCTTTTCTTGGCAATTCCATGAAATTGATCTGCCATTGCTGCCCAGGCCCATGACCCTTCCCAATCTGGCCAAGTTTTGGTTTGGGAATATTCTTGGGGTTGGTCTGGAGGCACAGGTCACATTGTCAAGCCACTAGGGTGATAGTGGCTGGTAAATGTCTAGCTATGATCCTTTTGTTTAGATATTTGTATAGAGCATCAATTCCCCAATGTGTTTTCTGGTGTTCCTCCCTTATTAGGGACTATAATAAATAGGAGGGTATAACTAATTTTCCTTCTATGGTGGCCCATCCCTTTTGTTTATAGTCTCCTTTCTGCTCATGGATCAATTTTTTGTCTAATTTGTTGTATTTTGGCTTACCTTCGAGGGAAATTTGCCCGTCTGGAATCAGGGCTGCCTCAGTTATTACCACAATTTTTGCTGCTTCTTTTGCTTTCCTATCCGCCAGCTCATTCCCTTCTTCCAATTCTGAGTTTATCTTCTGATGTGCCTTAATGTGCATGATTGCCACTTTCTCTGGCAACTGGACTGTTTTTAGAAGTTGCAGTATTTCTGATTCATGTTTAATGTTTTTCCCTTGAGAGTTCAGCAGTCCTCTCTCTTTTCAAATGGCTCCATGAGCATGCACTACTCCAAATGCATACTTTGAGTCCGTATATGTGTTTATTTCTTTCCCTTTTGCCAATTTCAAGGCCTGAGTTAGAGCAACTATCTCAGCCTTTTGTGCAGAGGAATTAGTTGGCAGGGGCCCAGATTCTATTGCCTCCTTGCAGGTAGTAATTGCGTACCCGGGGCGTCATTTTCCACTGATGACATAACTGCTTTCATCAGTGAACCAGATTTCTGCATTCTCGAGAGGGGCGTCCTTCAAGTCAGGGCGGCTGGAATAGGTGGCCTCGATAGTCTTCAGGCAGTCATGTTCCACTGGCTCCCCTTGGTTTCCACTGAGGAAGGAGGCTGGATTGACAGTGTTAGTCACCCCTATCTCCACATCATCTTGCTTCATCATAATAGCTCGGTATCTCAGGAATCGTTGTGGGGAAAGCCAATGCCCGCCTTTCACCTCTAGCACTGCAGACACCGTGTGAGACACTAGCACAGTCATGTTCTGGCCCAGGGTGAATTTACATGCCTCTTGGGTGTTCAGTACGACTGCTGCAACAGCTCTGAGGCATCCAGGCCACCCTTTAGCTGCTGCATCCAATTGCTTAGAGAAGTAAGCAACTGGTCTACAGTATGAGCCGAGGTCCTGTGCTAATATTCCCAAGGCAATTCCTTGCTTCTCATGGGAGAACAAAAAGAAGAGCTTACTCAAGTCTGGAAATCCCAGGGCTGGAGCTGACATGAGGGCTTTTTTTCAGTTGGTTGAAAGCTTGCTTAGCTTCCTTTGTCCATTGGATGTCCCTGCTTTCAGTTGCAATAAGTTCATATAAGGGCTTAACAAACAGTCCATAGTTATAGATCCATAACCTGCACCACCCCATCATCCCAGGAAAGTTCGTAGTTCTTTTGCAGTCTGAGGTTATGGGGTCTGGTATATTGCCTCCTTCCGGTTTTGGCCCAGGGTACATTGTCCAGCACTGACTTCGTAAACCAGATAAGTTACTTTCTGTTTTACTACTTGGGCTTTTTTTTTTGATATCCGGTACCCTTGGAGCCCCAGAAAGTTCAAGAGGCGTACCGTCCAGGCCACGCACGCATCCCTTGTCCGTGTGGCTATCAGGATGTCATCTACGTACTGTAGCAGCTTCCCTTCCTCTGGAGGGGCTTCCCAGGTCTTTAATTCCTTTGCAACTTGTTCTCCAAACAGTGGGTGAGTTTTTAAATTGTTGTGGGAGTCTGGTCCATGTAAGTTGAGTTCTTCACCTGCTTTTAGGACTTTCCCATTCAAATGCAAAAATTTTCTGTCTGGCTTAGTGGATAGGAAGGCAAAAGAAGGCCTCTTTTAAATCTAAAACAGTAAACCAAGTTAGTTTGAGTGTTAAGCAAGTTAATAATGTGTAGGGATTGGCCACCACAGGACACAGATCCTCAGTTACCTTGTTCACTGCTCGCAGATCCTGTACTAACCGTATGACCCATCAGGTTTGCTGACTGGTAGGATAGGGGCATTAAAATCAGATTGACATTCTTTAAATAATCCTAGACGCATAAAGTTCTCAATTACTGGGCTAATTCCTTCCTTATCCTCCCTCCTCAAGGGATACTGTTTAACCCTGACAGGTTGCTTTCCCTCTTTTAGCCTGATCTCTATAAGGGGAGCATTTTTCGCTCTTTCTGGCACATCAGAAGCCCATACCCCAGGGAATACCTGATTCATTATCTCCCCATCAATTTCAGTTTCATTTGTGACTTCACTAGTGGTTAATATCAAACTCAGTATTTCTACATATTTTTGATCATTTACGTCCAGAGTCATTTCCCCATTTTTAAATGTAATAGTTGCCTGTAACTGTCCCAGCAAATCTCTGCCCAAAAGGGGCTCAGGGGAGTTGGGCATGTATAGAAATTTGTGGATCCCCCACTGCTTTCCCAGTTTGTATTTTAGCGGCCTAAAGAAAAATGCCTTTTCAGTTTGGCCAGTCGCTCCCGTAACCATAGCATAGTCATCCCCTATGGGCATCAAGGCTGTATTTAGAACCAAGTACGTTGCCCCAGTGTTGACTAGAAATTTTACTTCTTTTTCCATTTCCCCCAGCTTCAGATTTACAACTAGAGGGCCTGCTGGGGTAGTCTACTCCTGCCCCCCCTAATCCTCTTGCACATGAGCAACCACCCCTCTCCTTTGATTCCCTTGACCATTCTGTTCCCATTCTGGACAGTCCTTCTAATGGCCCTGTTTCTTACAGTTTGCGCATTGATTTCGGCCTAATCGAGGAGGGCCTTGCCTGGGTGGTCCCTGCCTGCTTTCACATTTTTCTTTCCATTCCTCCTGCACTGTTGCTATTAAGTTTTTCATCCCTCGTTTATACTCCTCTTCCGTCTTGCTAAAGACTCTCCAAGCCTCCCCCAATAAAGTTTCTAAATTCTGTGCATCTTCTCAGATTTTTTGGAGTTTGCTCCTAATATCCCCAGTGGACTGTCACAAAAATAGGTTAATTAGTTGTTGTATCCCTACATCAGATGCAGGGCCCAGTGGTGCATAGCATTGCATTGTGTTTCTCAGGCAGTCTAGAAACGCTGTGGGGGATTCTGAGGATCCCTGTTTAATAGCATATAAAGCTGACCAATTTATAATTTTAGGCATTGCTCTTTCCACTTCCAACCCAATCTAATCCTGATAATTCTTCAGCCTCTGTCTTTCTGCTGGTTGGTTCGGGTTCCAGCCTGGGTCCTGAAGTGGAAAATGTTCCTTTACATCCACTTGTTGTTGTCTAAAGTGGCCTGCTGCCAGGTCTCCTGCTGTTTTAAAACTGTTTTTCTGTTTCAGTGAATGCATCTAATAACAATTGAATATCACCTCAGTCTGTATTATGCTGCTTCATAATGTATTGTAGACGTTAAGCAGTGTTTACTGGGTCATTTCGGTATTCTCCCGCAACCCTTTCCCATGCTTCCAAATCAAGGGTGGAGAAGGGCACTTTAACCAATATCTTTTCTCCGCCTGGTATTACTGTCTCCCATAAAGGGGCCTGCAGTATTTGTCCTCTGGTTCGGGATGCAATTGGGCTGCCTGGAGGAGCTGGAGCTGGTGTCTTCTCCAAAGGAGGAGTAGGAGTAGGAGGAGGAGGAGGAGGAGTAGGTGTAGGAGGAGGAGGAGGAGTAGGAATAGGAGGAATAGGAGGAATAGGAGGAATAGGAGGAATAGGTGGAATAGATGGAATGGGAGGTGTAGATGGGATAGGTGGAGTAGGTGGTATAGTTAGAGTAGGTGGTGTAGGCGGTGTAAATGGGGCTGATGCCCCTCCCAAGTCTCTGCCCCTTCCCCTCTGCCCTCCTGCGGTAATCCGCGTTTTTCCTGGGCCTTATATGAGTCCAATCCGGCTAGCTTAAGACTCTAGCCCACACGGACCCGCATAGACAAAGGTAAAAGACGAGAGGTGCTCTTCTCCACGTAGGTGCAAGTATCCTGTTTATTGGCTTGGAGCAGGACACAGGTGATGGGTCACCCAGGTACAAAAGAGGGGTTGGAGCTCTCACACAGGAGGTTTTATACCCTAGGGGGTGAGGGGCGGGAGAGAGAACCGGAGCCAATGGGATGCCACTGGGGAGGGGCGAAGTACCTGTGGGACAGACCAGGTGTGTGTAACGGGGGGGTGTGTGAGGGGGAAACCATGTGATGAGAGAGGGGGAAAACCCGCCACCAGTGCATCAACTAAATAAGCTATTTAGTGCAATACAACAGAAGGTAAGTGGAAATTACTGGATGGGAGAGAATTAGTATCAAAGGGTTATACCAGGAGAATCTTAAGGAGACTGCACAAACAAACACACTGGGGGGCCCAGGCCCTGGTGGAACAGTTTTTGAAGTTTTTTGGGTGCAGAGGAATTTATGAATTGGCCAAGCAGGAGGTACAAGGATGCCTGATCTGTCAGAAAGTTAACCGAGCTAAGGCACTACAGGCAGCCCTGGGAAGCCGACCCATAGCGTACTGACCTTTTGAAAGAATTCAAGTTGATTTTACCGAACTACCCAAAGCGGGAAGGTACAAATTCTTGTTAGTGATAGTAGATAAACTGACCCATTGGTTGGAGGCTTTTCCGAGCTCAAGGGCAACAGCTCAAACAGTATCCAAAATACTTTTGGAAGAAATTGTGCCCCGATATGGGGTAGTGAATTACATAGATTCAGACCAGGGAACTCATTTCACCTCGAAAATTATTAAGCAATTGGCAGAGGCTCTAGGCATCTGGTGGGAATACCACACCCCATGGCATCCCCAGAGTTCGGGACAAGTTGAAAGAATTAATCAAACACTAAAAGCTCAATTATCAAAGTTATTATTAGAAACCCAGATGTCCTGCCTGAAGTTCCTCCCCCTTGCCTTGCTTAATGTCAGGACTATGCCTCACTCTGAGACGGGGCTCTCACCTTTTGAAATGTTATATGGAATGCCATATGAACATGGAATGCTGGTGGGACACCCCAGGTTGGAGGATAGTCAAATTTGACCTTACTTGATAGCAATAAATAAGAATTTACAGGAATTAAGGAAACATGGGATAGTATCCCAGAGTGCTCCTCTGGGGTTTGCTATCCACAACATACAACTGGGAGACAAAGTACTTGTAAAAGTTTGGAAAGAAGTTCCCCTCTCCCCTCACTGGGAAAGTCCCGTTCTTGTCCTTCTGACAACAGACACAGCCATTCGGACGGCGGAAAAAGGCTGGACACACGCGTTGCGGGTGAAAAAGGTCGAGCATCAGGAATAGGCTTCTGAGTGGAGGATCACCTCTTCCCCTGGGGACTTAAAGATAAAACTACACCAACCAAGTAAATGACCGACGGAGATTGGATAAGTTGTATACTGCCTGGTTGTGTATGTTATCCATTCGTGTACTTTAAATGCGAGTACTGCCTTGAAGTTTATGTTATACATTGTAGAAGGGGACGGTGGCCTAAGGGATTGTGCACCCGGTATTTGGAAGACGAACTCGAGCTGACTGACTGTATCTTAACTCTCGCCACAAATTTAGGCATCATAGAATTGGACTCTCGGGAGTGGTATTACATATTTAAAAACGGTATAAGTGGGAAATTAGATTCTAAGGCTGAGATCTTAGATGTCGAGTGCCAAAAATTGATCAGAGCACCTTGCAGTGCAGATGCGGCAAGATATCAAGGTAGGGGGGCCTTTAAGAGGAGGTATGCAGCTCTGTCCAGGAGTGAGATCCTGGAAGAATACTTCTGCTGCTGAGAAGATGGTCTTCCTTGCTGCTGGTGGCACCCCAGGGGCCGCAGGCAAAGGCAGAGGAGTACTCCTATGGGAAATCCTGATGGGCCTGAGCCTAGTCGTGTGCAGGACAGCCAGTCTGCGCACTGAGATCCCATCTCACACAGGAGGGCAGAATCCTGTTGACTAGTGCAGTCAATGCACTTAGATTGTCCAAGAGGGACAAGGTGGAGAGGGAGTCTCGGCATACCGGGCCCTGGAAGATTGCATCATGGAACAAGGCAGATACTGCACCATGAATGGCACTCAACTGAAATTATGCAGACTGGGCAAAGAAACATTATGTTTCAGTCCAAAGGTGAGAGTTAAGGACGGGCTGTAAGAAATGCTCCATCACAAAATGCAAAAAAGGGATGTGGGACAGACATCAGTCCCTGTTTGCAACCGATGTAATCAGACTCTGTGGGTAGGGGGCAAAACTGAATTGGTTTTTGTAGCGTATTATCAAATTAACCAGGTGTGTTACGATAATACCAGGCTTGAAATGTGTGTAATGAACGGGAAAATATATTGGGCTGGAAAGAATTTAAAATATGAGAATAAGCTCTCTCTGAACAGCGAGCCGGTCATCTTGGACCTCCTTGAGGCAAATGATGACCGGGCCTGTTAGCAATATGATAAGACTTTCTGTTTCTCAAAAAAAAAAGGAAGGGATAGATCCTGAAAGCAAAATGAAGCAGATAGCTCAGGAATTGAAGAGATAGGAGTCAGAATTGAGGAAAAAGAAGGTGGAGCAGGAAAGGTTGAAAACTCAGAGTGAACAATACGAGCAACTTGAGAGGCAATATGCCGACTGGGGGCTACCTGCCCCAAATCGAAACTTATTCATTGACCTTGTCCAGGAAATTGCTACAGAACTAAGACTGTCGAATTGCTGGATTTTTGGGAGGCTGAAATCTGCTGAGAAGTGGCCTTGGAAAGGTGAGAGTTTAACTCCGGAGCAGCTTTTGAAATGGGATAACACTCGGGTCTCCAGGATGGCCCAGAGACCTGAGGGTTGGGTGTTGGACCAGAGAGTGATTAAAACTATTTGTATCAGCCGAGAGGGGAAGGAATATACTGAGGTGGTTGGGTATACCCCGTGTATATCCACGTTAGCAGTAAATTCAAGTAGTAGGAGCAAAGTCTGGCAACCAGAGCCTCCTATGTGATATTGGAGTCAGAGAAAAGAAGCAAATTGTGAATGGAACGACAAGATTGGACTTTGTTGGGTCAAAGGCTCCAGAGTTAACCCTTACCATTCCTTGGGAGAATTAAGAGAATATTGGAAGGAACCGGGAAGTACAAATATCAGATAGAAAGCCCCAGACGGAATCTACTGGATCTGTGGGAAGAAAGCATATAGTGAATTACCCCCAAAGTGGAAAGGATCGTGCATTTCAGGTATGATACGACCTGTATTCTTCACTCTCCCCCCATCTAAAAGCAACCTGTTAGGGGCTGCCTGGTATGAGAATCTGAACAGGTGTCATGGTTTGAGAGGAAGTCAGTTTTTTGAGATGCTGTAGTCAAATAAATAGGTGCTCAGATTTGAATATTGGCACCTGGTATGGCCACTGAGGACATGGATACACCTCTGAGAACACAGGAGGGTTAAAAGCTGAAAACTCCCAGAGAGAAAGCTCTCTTTTAGGTTCTGTCCATGAGAGATCAGACCTCCCCTGCCCGGCTCCGAGCTGGGCAGGGGAGAGGGAGCCACGAAGCCTGACTGAGGTAGGCCGGTCCTGGGACAGAGAAGAGAGGTGAAGGCCCCTGCAAGATAGAAAGGTGGAGGAACCCTGAGAGGCTTCGGGCAGCACCCCTCCCCCAGGAGAAAGAGAGAGAGAGAGCTGGTGTCTGTGCCTGTGCCACCTTGAAATTTGATAGCACGGCTGGCGTGAAGGGGGGGGGGGTTGTGGTGAGGTGTTCGGCTGGGCAGCTGTGGGAGTTCTGGACAGGCAGAGCTTGAGACTTTTAACCCTTTTCTTAGATGCTAGAAACCTTGCAAATGCTGATTCCTCCTGGAGTTGAATGAGAAGACAGACAGAGATGAGATAAAAAGAAATGAGCCACGACAGAAGCTGAAAAGAATCTTAAGTGAGAGGAGGTGATGGAGTAGCCTTTGGCTAGACTTTTCTTGTATGGCCATAGACAGAACCATTTTTTTCCTGTAACACAGAGACTGCATTTAGGGGAGAAGCAATGGCTTAGAGCCAAGAGAGTGCAGTGATGTGATGTGATGTGAAGGAGTGCATGAACAGAGACGACGGGTGAGGAGGAGGGTGGTGGTGGTGCCATCCGTCTTCAGGGAAGAAGAAGAAGAAGATGATCTCTGTTCTTGAGACCCCCTCGGCCCCAGGGGGTGAAATTTGGGGGGGACAGGTGTCCCAAAAGTGAGAGACTGTGCTCTTTTTAGAGCTAGGCAAAGAACCCTTAAAAAAAAAAAAAAAAAAAAAGCAGCTCTGGTCCATGCACAGTGGTGAGAGCACTAGACATAGAAGGAAGATATCATGATGGCAAAACGATCTCCGGGCAGCGCCACGTGTGACATGGAAACAAAAGAAGTTTCAATTGTGTATCCTGGAGAAGCCCATAGTACAAGAGAAACTCCTCTCTCCTTGATGAACTGAGACTTGATTATCTGAAGTGTGGTGCTAGACTGAGAGTGGGTGATCTGAGGGGTGAATGTATTGGAAATTTGGTGGGGGGAGGAAGAATGTTCTTGGAAGGTTTTCATCCTGACTTCCGTGTCTTTCTTTTATAGTTGTAGGTTAATAAAAAGTTTTTCCCTTTTATTCCTAAGCTGGAGCCTGCTTTGCTCTATTTCTGATCACATCTCACAGCAGACACCAGGGAAGAAGCATTTTCATGGGGGCACTGGCATTGCGCCAGGCTCAAACCATGACAACAGGGAAAAGAGAAGTTTGAAAAAGAAACTCCCTGTCACAGGTGGCAGTCAAACATGATCAGCGCCTGCCACTACCCAGGAAACAGCAATTGTCCAACCCTGCACAGTGAAAGAAAACTTCATACATATGCTGGGTTACAAAAGAAATCAGGGCATCTCTGCCTCAGGCATAAGAAACAGTATAAAACAGCCCTGCTGGAGATAGCATTCATGAATAGAGTGATATCCAATGCAATAGAGGTCGGATATAGGTTCACCCAGTGCTGATCCTGGGCTCGACGCTGTCTCTTTGACTGTGGTTTTTGAGGACCGTATTTTGGTCGCTGCCCTAGGGTGATGTTAGGATGATGTTATCCCCATTTGTATGTGTGTAATTTATGCTGGATATTATGTTCCGTGCCTTTAAGACTGGCAGAGTGAAAGTTTTGTTTTGGGCCTCTTATCAGTCACTCGGCGGGACATACAGATAGCACACTACATAGTGCTGCTTTTTTGCTTTTTGCCCTGCTTTTTGCTTTTGCTCTTGCTTCTTAGTTAATTTAGCTAAACAGTCCAAATTCCTTCCTGGACTGTTTCCCCTTTCTATTTGGACCTACCGACCTCTGGACTGGGATCTGGGAAACACCGAGAGAGAGTTTGCATCTTGTGGCTGCAGCAGCTGCCCCAGCGCTGGAGGGACTGATAACAGCGACCACCCCCCAGGAGAGACTTTCTGAATTTGTCATTTTTTTCAGAGCAGTGAAAGAGCGGTGTCATCCGGTATTGTTCATTTTGTGTGCCGGGGGGTGCTGTGCTTGTCAAATAAACAGGTTCTTTCCACCTCTCTCAGAGGAATTCATCCCGAACCGGTTGGGGGGAGGGGCCGTGTGGGTCTGCTTTCTAGAGAGGCCCCTTTTTGGGGATTCTCTCCCAAACTGGCCCTAAACCAGGACAGTCGTGAAAATAAAATCTTTCGCATTTATCGATTTGGCTTTATTGTTGATCATTTATAACAAAGGCATGAATAACTTTACATCACATATTACAGAGGTAAATCTGGACCGGTTGTTTCCCCTGAGGGAAGCTCCCCTAGGTGGAGGGGTAGGAAGATTAACTCTAGCCCAAAGAAATAAGCACCTATTGGTCATAGTTGACCATCTAACCCACTGGGTTGAAGCGTTCTCCACAAGAAGGGAGACAGCCCAAACTGAAACAAAAGTTCTCTTGGAAGAAATTATTCCAAGATATGGGCTAGTAAATATTATTGATTCAGACCACGGCCCCCACTTTACACCCAGTGTTCTGCAACAGGTCATCAGGGCCCTGGGAATAAAGTGGGAGTTACACACCCCTTGGCACCCTCAGAGTTCTGGAAGGGTTGAGAGGGTGAACCAAGCCATGAAAAACATCTTAACAAAATTGGTCTTAGAAATCGAATGGCTGCCTTTCTTGCTTACCCCATGCAGTATTAAGGAACATCTAGAGGGAGGGGCGACAATGCAAAAATATATAGAAACAGTAACAACAACCCTAGAAGAACTAAGGAAAAAGGGCTACCTTCCCCAAACTTCCCCACTGGACTGTAAGATACATGGTATTAACCCAGGAGACTGGGTATTGATTATATCATGGAAAAACCCTCCACTAACTGCTCGCTTTGAAGGCCCCTTCCAGGTGCTGCTTACAACAAACACTGCAGTAAGAACAAAGGAGCGGGAGTGGACTCATGCAAGTCGAATGAAGGGTCCAGTACTGTTTTGCAGAGAAAAAACAAAACACTACAACTTTGTGAAAGTTGTAAAGCCGGTATGTTTATTACAGTGCTGGATGCATGTGGGAATCATTCCCTTAAAATGACATGCATACTTCTGGGAACTTCAGGTCTCTTTTTATCTCTCTCTTAAATACATATGCATACAATTTCACAATAAGTTCATACGTATTCATTCTACTGATTTCATGTAACACTTGCCACTAATTCTTCAGAAGGAACTCTTCGGTCAGGTTGCCTTGCCTTGTCTGCCCCCCTCCTCCCCCCTTATCTCTTGTCCTTCAGCTGAAGCAGTCTAAGCACAGGCTTTTCAAGAGAACAGGCAGGCAGACTAAACAGCAAGCTACAGACTTAAAGATGTACATTTCACTTAAATCAAAATGGATTTCTACCCTGGAAGATTTCTTCTCTGCTTCAGTAAAACCCCCAGCTAAGGCAAGTCAATGGACTATAGCCAGCAGAGACAATAAAGACTTGAAATTGGTCCTAAGGAAGACACCTAAAGAAGCGCAATCCTGAACACAACCCCCCACAGGAAGCATCTGCATTGTTATCTGTATATCCCTAAATTTTGTTAATGTTTGTTATAATTATAGTATAAGTTTAAGTTTTGTTTAGCTAAGAATTGACAATCAAAATAACATCTCAGTTTCCGGTACTGTTCCATAGAGCACTTGCTCTCCTTGCAACCCTAATTAGGACCAAATTGAGGGAAGGGAGTCAGTACGATAAGGGTCATGGCAGAATATCTCCAGAAAAAGGGGAAATCAGAGGTGGGAGGCAAGACTAGAGCAGAAACTACCTCCGGGAAATACTCTCTGGGCACCGAATAAACCCCTGTAGTTCGAGAGGTGAGGAGGCCAGCCCATACCAGACTCCCACTGGTAGCAATGCTACTACTCATCCACTTCGGAGGAAGTGGAGAAAACACTTGTGAGAAGTGTTACTATCCCTTGTATAGAGGAGATACAGCAAGTGTATTAATCAGAGTACACACAAACATAAATCCCAAATGTATCTATCATTCCCAGTTAACAACCTGTAAAGAGGATAATAAGATATATTGGTTGGCTAAAAATATTGCAAACCCAAGCCAGAGGATGTCAGGAGAGTGCCCTATGAAAGAAAGATGGGTATGTTTTGAACAAGAAAGTGAAACCAACTTAGAGGATACATTCGAAGAGAAAGAAGTGCAATTGAAAAGACAAAGGGAAAGAGAGGGACAAATATATGGTATTGATATGGTGGAAAAGATTACAAAATAATTTAATTTGACTGATTGCTGGGTGTGCAGGGGTGTAGTAGGCACATGCCCTGCTAAAGCTCCATGGAGGGCTGAGGCCTAGAGAGAGGAAATGCCAAGTCATGGTGAAAAAGCCTGAAGCCCCTCTCTTCCACTTTTCAGACGCCAGTATATCTCTCTGTAACCCAGTAGGTCACTTCTCCTTAACCTCTGCTATTGGACAATTTCTGATCCACTCTAGCCCTATATAATGGGCTGCTTTGGCCCATTCTGGTCAGAAGAGCCGTCGCTGGAACCCTTCACAGACCCCCCCAAATAAAACCATTGCTGTGGAACACCAGGACAAATCTTCTCCTCTCTCGCATCTGCTTCCCGGCTAAGCCTGGGAGCCTTAGCAAGCAAAGAGCTGGAAATCATAAAAGAGCTGATAAATCACTAAAGAGCTGATATCCTTTAGGCTTGCTAAGGTTGCCTGTGGCTAAGAGCGGCTTGGGTACTTGGACAGTCTGTCCCCAAAAGATGAGCTATCCAGCCCGTGCTGCCTGCTCGGGGGCAAACTAGCCTAGCTAGAAGCCGGAATATGGGGGGACACAAGTGAAATTTGGCCATGGGATAGTACCAGTTTAGGTCCCCTGGACATTTTAAAATAGATTGCTGTCCTGGTTCAGGGCAAATTTGGGAGAGAACCCCCAAAGGGCTCCTCTAGGAAATCAGAGTCTACCACCCCTCCCCCAACCGGTCCAGGAGAAAATACCTCCTTTGATAAAAGTGGAAAAAAACTGTTTATTAAACAAGAAAACCTAAACAATATTAAACAATAAAACTTCTTGCTGCTCCAAAAGAGATGACAAACCCAGAAAGTCCTTTCCCCAGGTTGCAGTTCTGCTCACTCAGTCCCTTATCAGTCCCTCCGGCACTGGAAATGCCGTGGCCCAAGCCCCGGCCCGGTGGCCACCGATGCGAGCTGCTGGTGCTCTTATGGTTGTTCAGTCCAGAGCAGGTGTGAACAGGTCCAAAGAAAGGGAAAAAAAATTAAAAAAACCACAGTCCAGGGAACTTCTTTGCCTCAGCTAGCTAAACTAACTAAAAGCAAATAAAAGAGAGCCCTGTCCTGCCATCTGTTCATCCGCAGACAACGCAGTCCAGGAGCAGGAATGTGTAGGAGTGAGTTCAGTGTCTGAAAACAAACTGCACGCCTCCTCTCCCCCCCTCAATCCTTGTATCAAGTCTTAAAGGTGCAAAACTTACTATTCAGCAGAAACGGATCAAGACGATTGGGGATAAAAGCATCATATAGTCAACCTAGGACAATTGCATCAAAAAAAAGCATGGGTGTACCCAAAAGAAGGGAAGGAGAGTGGAAGCTGAAATCAATAATATTAGGGGAAAAGTGTCTATCAAGAAAAGGGAAAATGTATACTATAGAAGTAGGAGAAGCTCCATGTAAAAGATATCTAGCAGAAAATGACACACATACCAGGTGGATCCCAGAAACCCCCCATTCAAATTGGTCAATGGAAAAAAAATAGAAGCAGATGTGTATACAGTGAAAAAGAAAAAATGTTTGAATGCTTAGGAGATTATATTAACCCATTCTGGGCAATAGAAACTCTATCCAAATATTGGAAACATAAAATAAATCAAGATTCAAATTTCTGGGATGCACCTAAAAACCTATTTTGGATCTGTGGTAACACGGCATATGTGAAATTACAGGGAGGGTGTACCAGGAGTTGCACAATTGGAGCAATAAAACCATCCTTTTTCTTACTGCCTAAGGATGCAAAATCAGACTTGGGAGTCCCAGTGTATGATGATCTGGCCAGAAAGAAAAGGAGTTTATTTGGCTGAACCCAAAATTGGAACAACGAAATTTGGACCCCACAAAAGATTATAGATACTTATGGGCTGGCTACCTGGGCCCATGATGGATTCTGGGGGTACAGAACCCCAGTATATATGCTCAGTCGAATAATCTGTTTAGAAGCAGTACTTGAAATCATGTCCAATCAAACAACTCTGACCATTGATCTCTTAAACCAACAGCAACAACAAACACGATCAGTAATTTACCAGATCCGATTGGCAGTGGACTACCTCCTCACAGAGGAAGGAGAGATCTGTGGGAAATTTAATACTTCAGAATGCTGCCTAGAGATTGATGACCATAGTCATGTAATTAAAAACATTACTCAAAATATTAGAAAACTAACCTATGTTGGAACACAAAAATGGACCCCCTTGTGTCTTGGTTCAGGGCAAATTTGGGAGAGAACCCCTAAAGGGCTCTTCTAGGAAATCGGATTCTACCACCCCTCCCCCAACCGGTCTGAGAGAAAATACTTCCGTGGAGAAAAGTGGAAAAAACCTGTTTATTAAACAAGAAAACTTAAACAATATTATACAATAAAACCTCTTGCTGCTCTAAAAGAGATTACAAACTCAGAAAGTCCCCACTCTAGATTCTAGTTCAGCTTACTCAGTCTTTTATCAGTCCCTCTGGCGCTGGAAATGCCGTGGCCCAAGCCCGGCCTGGTGGCCACCGATGCGAGCTGCTGGTGCTCTTATGGTTGTTCACTCTAGAGCAGGTGTGAACAGGTCTAAAGAAAGGGGAAAGAAGGAAAAAAAACACAGTCCAGGGAACTTCTTTGCTTCATCTAGCTAAACTAACTAAAAGCAAAAAAAGAGAGCCCTGTCCCTCCGTCTGTTCATCCGCAGACAACGCAGTCCAGGAGGAGGAATGTGTAGGAGTGAGTTCAGTGTCTGAAAACAAACTGCGGGCCTCCTCTCCCCCCCTCAATCCTTGGATCAAGTCTTAAAGGTGCAAAACTTACTATTCAGCATAAACGGAAGAAGACGATTGGGGATAAAAGCATCATATAGTCAACCTAGGACACCTTGTTTGGAGAATCTGATTGGTGGGACAACTTGTTCACCTGGAACAGTAAATGGTGGAAGAAATTGGTCTTCTTTTCTTTGTGGTGTGTGCACTAGCAAGTGTAATATTACTACCATGTGCAATTCCATGTTGTAAGAGACGGTCCGAAGTTTCCCTCATTTGCTTCACAACTGTCTCAAGGACAGAGACTGGGACCCTGAGGACCCTGAATGGAGTTCTGGCCTGGTTGAGGTGGATGCTTGCCAAGTGATTGTTCGCAGCTGTGTTTACTGCTTTGAGCAGGGGGCTGACAAAGGAGCGACTCACCCTATATGCTTACACCTGCTTCATGACAATAGCCCATGAATTTTCCCACCTCTTGGCCAAATGAACTTTCTGGGGTAACTTTGGTGGTCCCCCATGGAAAATCCTTCATCTATTTCACGGCCACCGTGATGAACAGAGATTGAAGCCCCCTCCCAAGGACTGAGACTGAGACCCCTATAATTCTAACACGGGGGGGCTGGCCTGATCAAAGCGAGATGTTTGCCCAGGTGTGGTTGTTGGACCAAGAGAACAATTGCTCTTGCTCACTGCTGAGATTGACTTATCCTGTTTTGGAACATGGACTGTCTCTACCCATTTTCAATAGACTTATTCTCCATTGTCTTTTACCTGTTACCCCCTTGGGGGAGGACTATAATAGACCCCTGAGTTAACCAAGTCTTCGAGATTCTCCCCGACGTGACAAGACGGATCTATTGGCCGCACCACGAAGATTTCGTCTCTCCATTTGGTAGCTCTACCCCATCCCCTCTTTTTCTCTCTCTCTCTATCCTTTATCTCCTTTACTAATCCTTCTGCGGCATTTGCTGTGGGCACTCAATAAAGGTGCATTTGTTTTGATTAATACTGAAATCCCTTCTATGTTGTTTTTGCACTCTGAGATCAGTTAACAAACCATCATGACCCCCACTTGTACTAGCGGATCGTGACACGTCTAGTCCGGATAGTAACCAGCATTGTCCAAAGCAGCATCATGCTGCAAGGTAATGTAGAAGGGAAAAATGGTGAAAAAGTAATGTTACTAAAAGAAAAGAGTGATCAGAATGCCATAGATATGCTTGAATAGTACGAGAAACTGAGAAAAGTAGAAGTTGAACTTAAAAAGGTTGATGGATGCAGGCTGGAAGTCTGATCAAATAGTTAGAGGGGGGAATTGTTAAAAATAGGTTAGAAACTGTTTTAAAATAGTTGATAATTGTGAAGCCTGTACTGTTAGTTTGGTTGTTATATTGTAAAAAGGGGTTAAATGGGTAGTTATAAGAAATACAGTACTCAACGTACCATAATACACCTAAGTAAAGTGCACCACTCCCCAAGCAAAATGAGCCAACCTGGACAGAACTGTAATGGGCCAATCAAGCGCCTAAAACCTTCATGCAAATGAAGGATCCAAGCAGAAACCAATCCAAAGGGACATAAAACAGGATAAAAAGGGGCATCTGACCCAGTGAATCTGTGCTGTTCCATCTGGAATATCAGGGACATTGCTGCTGAAGAAGACAGAGCCAGCGCTGCAGCATCCTCAACGGGAACACTCCTGCTCGGCCCGCAAGCCCCCATGCTTTAGGCCTTTCTTTTTATTGTAATAAATGCTGTAATCACTTTTAGCACCGGGAGTCTGGGCCCTTTTTTAACAAAACCCCAAAGTGGACGTGATAACAAGAAGGGACTAAAACGACAGCCAAGAATTACGCATGCTTTAAAAAGACAGACCCGAGGAGGAGACATGCTAAACAGGTCTTGCAACATGTAAACTAGTTTGGGGAAAAGTTTAAATATGTATATTTGCTTATGAATATGCAGTAGACTGATGCAATAGAAAGGATATATAAAGGGCATCTCCTAAACAGCAGGTGTGCTCTTAGCAGAATCCAAAGCACCTGGCCGTAAATCTTTGCTTTACTGTCTTTGTCTCCTATTGTCCTTTATTAAGCTTTAAAATTTTTTACAGGAGAGTGAACCTCATTTTTCACAAAGCCAAACTTAAATCTATCTTGCAAGCAATCTTTAAAGCTGCAACAGTTTAACTCCTACAATAAATTCATGTTCCTATCTCAATACAGTTTACTTGCATAATTACCTTTGTGTTTAAGTGTTATATGACAAATTTTCAGTAACTTTTTTGTAATAACAGTTTAAACAAGTTTATTCCTCTTAAGATTAATTTTGTTTAGTCTCAGTGATGTTAACTTTAAGTTCTTATAAGTATATTTTTGTTGTGTTTTACAGAAGTTAAATTTTAGTATAGTAATTTAAAGTTTTGTTGAAATATACCTGTTTGAATTATAAGATACAATTCCTTTGATATACAAGTGAATGACATAAAGCCTGAATGAATTTTTGTCAAATTTTCCAATTAATCCCATCAAGACATGTGGGGACAATGTTTCTATTGCTGGTGTGACAGGGGCATCACAGGATTTGACTTTGGTGTAAGCTAATGTGAGCCTAACTGGAAATGAGTGGAACAAACACACAATTGTGACTGGCCCGGAGGCCCCATGTATTTTGGGCATAGACTTCCTTCGAAGTGGATATTTCAAAGACCCAAAAGGACTCAGGTGGGCATTTGGGATAGCGGCTGTAGTGACAGAGGGTGTCCAGCAATTGAACACCTTGCCTGGACTGTCTGAGAATCATCTACAGTAGGACTTCTGAACGGAGAAGAGCAACAGGTGCCAATTGCCACTTCCACAGTGCATCGACGGCAGTATAGAACCACTCGAGATGCTGTGATCCCCATCCATAAGATGATCCAAGAGCTGGAGAGCCAAGGGGTGGTCAGCAAAACCCACTCAGCCTTCAACAGCCCCATTTGGACTGTGGGTAAATCTGAAGGAGAATGGAGATTGACTGTGGACTACCGTGCATTGAATGAAGTGACTCCACCACTGAGCGCTGCAGTGCCAGATATATTAGAGCTCCAGTATGAGCTGGAGTCCAAGGCAGCAAAGTGGTATGCCACTGCATTTCTCTCCATTCCTCTGGCAGCAGAATGCAGGCCTCAGTTTGCTTTCACCTGGAGGGGAGTGCAGTATACCTGGAACCAACTGCGCCAGGGGTGGAAACACAGTCCTTCCATCTGCCGTGGACTGATTCAGACTGCACTGGAAAAGGGTGAGGCTCCAGAACACCTCCAGTATATTGATGACATCATTGTGTGGGGGAGCACAGCCGTGGAAGTGTTTGAGAAAGGACAGAAAATCATCCAAATACTCCTGGGAGCTGCTTTCGCCATTAAAAAGAGCAAGGTAAAGGGACCAGCTCTTGAGATTCAGTTCCTAGGAGTAAAGTGGCAAGATGGATGGCATCAGATTCCTACAGATGTCATCAACAAGATCACAGCTATGTCTCCACCAACCAATAAGAAGGAGACACATGCTTTCCTAGGTGCCAAAGGCTTTTGGAGAATGCATATTCCTGAGTACAGTCAGATTGTGAGCCCTCTTTACCCGGTCACCCACAAGAAGAACCATTTCCACTGGGGCCCTGAGCAGCAACAAACCTTCACCCAGATTAAGCAGGCGATCGCTCAAGCAGTAGCCCTTGGCCCAGACAGGACAAGACCAAAGGTGAAGAACATGCTCTACTCTGCAGCTGGGAACCATGGTTTGTCCTGGAGCCTTTAGCAGAAGGTGCCTGGGGAGACTCACGGTCAGCTGCTAGGATTTTGGAGTCGAAGCTACAGAGGATCTGAAGCCAACTATACTCCAACAGAGAAAGAAATCTTGGCTGCCTATGAAGGAGTCCAAGCTGCCTCAGAGGTAATTGGTACAGAAGAGCAACTCCTCCCGGCACCCCGACTACCAGTGCTGGGGTCGATGTTCAAAGGCAAGGTTCCTTCCACTCACCACACCACCAGTGCTACATGGAGCAAGTGGATTGCTCTTATCACACAGCGTGCCCCTGTAGGTAAACTGAATCGCACTGGGATTTTGGAGGTAATGTTGCAGTTTCTGCGTGGCGACCTGGTTCCGGGCACCCAGCATGGTGACCCAAATCTGACAGGGTCACTCGGTCCACATGCTACAGACACCAACGTGGTGGATAGCAAAATGGCATTTATTGAAGGGTCTCAGGGGTATTTATGGCTTGGGCAGTCTGTGTCACTTCCTTTGCTCATGACCGGCTGGGTGTGGCCAGGTACGGAGCCAAGGTCAGACTGCAAGAAGAGGAGGGGGGTTTCCTCTCTACCTGTACAGCCCGAGATCTTCCGCACGCCAGATCCCTAACTCTCCACATTTCCCCCGCCCCCATGATTAGTAAAAATCTTACAAAGTTATAAAATGCAAGGGTTACACAATTTCATGGGTTAGTAGGATTAGTGTAAAATCGTAAGTGTGTTAGTAACTTTAGCATGCCTTAAAGTAGTTGTCGGCGCTCGAGAAACAAAATGTTAACCGTTTCTAAACGCCTTTTAACGAATAGCACCAGTTTGTTAAGTACGCAAGGCCCGAATATTAGGGTTAGTAATATTATAGTGATCGGGCCTATTAGGGTAGAGATCAGGGTGGTGAGCCATGGAGACTGGTTGAACCACGACTCGAACCAGCCCTGTTGAGCTTCTCTGTCCATTTTTCTTTGGTTCAGCCGGTTTCTCAGTTCGGCCATGGAGTCCCTGTCGACTCCGGTGTGGTCTGCATAAAAGCAGCATTCCTCCTTCAAGGCAGCACACAGGCCCCCTTGCTGCATGAACAAGACGTCCAGCCCTCTCCTGTTTTGGAGAACAACCTCTGAGAGTGAGGAAAGGGATTTTTCCAGTGAAGAGATGGACTTCTCGATCCTTTGCAGGTCCTCATCGATGGTCATTTGCAGCTGGGACAGTCCTTGGTGTTGGGTCGCTAGGGCTGAGATGCCTTTGGCCATTCCGACTGCTCCTAGGCCGAGCAGCATGGCTATAGTTAAACCTGTCATTATTTCTCTTTTGTGGAGAAGGCTGGTTTCTTCAAAAAGGTAGTACACTTCTTCATCTGAGTGGTACAGGACCCTAGGGACAATTAGAACTTGGACACAAAAGTCGTTAGAGTGATCGAATTTTTCAAGGAGTACACATGGGCTTACTCCGGATTGGTGACAGACCCACATCCCCGATGCAGCTGGGATCACCCACTAGAACTTCCCTCCCTTAAGTTTGCCGAATTCCTTGCAGACATTGCCCATCTGCCTTGTCAAGGTTGCATTGCCAAAGAATTTGCCTTGGCCCGTGTCCTGGTTTGAAAGGAAGTGGTTTTTTTTTGGAGACAGTGGTTAGCCCAGTGGGGGCTCAGGTGTGAATATTGGCACCTGTTTGGACCAATGAGGAGATGGTTCCGCCTCTGAGAACACAGGGTATAAAGGTAGAACTCCCAGGAAGTGACACTCTCTTGCTTGTCGGTCAGCAAAGGGATCAGGTCAGTTCTCTCTCCCCTTCCGGCTGTAGGCCGGGTGGGGGAGGGGAAAAGGCCACGAGGCGCCGTGAGCTAGGCCGCAGGCCTTGGATCTTGGAGAGAGAGAGAGAGAGACCGGGGGGGGGAAGTGAAAGGATGGAGGGGTGGAAGTAGTGAAAGCACCGAGCAAATTCCCCCCCCCTCACCCCGCTTCCTAGAGAGAGAGAGAGAGAGAAGAGAGAAAAGAGATAAGACGTGCCGGGCAGCTCCTGGAAGTCAGCCAAGAGTGAGGAGAGAGTCCGGCACCTAGAGATGATTTTAACTTTTTTTCCTTCACGATGGAAACCTTCCAGACGTTGATCCTCCCGGAGGACAGAGATAAGAACAAGAAAAAATGGACAAGTGAAATGAGAGGTTTGTGTGAGTAGGGAGTAGTGGAGTTAATGAGAAGAATTTACTTGGGAAGAGATAAACGGAGGAGCAGTTTTTTTTTCGGCTGTGGACGGACTAACTTTCTATTGTAACACAGAGACTGCGGTTTTGGGGGGAAAGCAATGGCTCAGACCCAAGAAAGGCAGTGAAGAGTAGTGGTGGGCAGAAATCAGAAATGAGAGGATTTCTGTCGTGAAGCCCTTGCCCCGGGGGAAATGGGGGGGATTTTGTTATCCCAAAATGGAGAGACTGTCGTTTTGTGGAACTGACCAAAGTATCCTTAAAAAGAGAAACCCCAAAAGCAATCTTCTGGTCCATTTCCATGGTGAGAGCATGGAATATGGAAAGGGGTTAGTCAAGAAATGGCACAAGGAGAAGACTCCTTCCTCTTTAATGGAATGTATTGATTGTTTGAAGAAGGATAATAGACTGAGAATTAACACCTGGGAGATGGGGACTGAAGGAAGATTTGAGTTCGTATTGTATGTTGTAATGTGGGTTGAGAGGGGGAGGAGAAATGTGTTTGAAAGATTTCCATTCTGTTCTTTTTGTGTGTGTTTGTGTGTGTGTGTGTTAATAAAGTTTTTTTTCCTTTTATTCCTAAGTTGGTGTTTGCTTGCTCTGTTTCTGGTCACATCTCACAGTAGGCACTACGTGGATGTGTTTTCATGGAGGCACTGGCATTGTGCCCAGTCCAAAACCAAGACAGCCCGTAACCTGACTCAGGGTAATGCCTCTCCGGGGGGGTGTCCCATCTGCATTGGCGCGGATTGTTTGACTTTGAGAAGATGAACGGGAGATCGAAGGCAACGCCGTTGTAAAACGGGGGTTGTGCATCATAGCATAACCAGCATGATTCTGTGAAGTTCGGGTTGGACTGATTTAACGATATGAAGGTAGCATTTAACACGTTTATAAATGAATTGGAAAGGTTCCGTTCGGCTAGGACACTGGATGGGGAGACTTGCCGCGCTGCTGCGTCGAGTGCACTTCACTCCCCTCCGAGCAGGGGGGGAAGGCGGCCGTGGCTAGCTCGGAGCACAGCAGCAGCTAGCAGCTAGGGGCACTACCCGGATCCGTCAGGGACGTCCGAGCTGCGCTTTCGGCAGGAAGCAGCAACAGTATCGAGAGGAGCGGCAAGGCGGAGAAGCCGGAGAGAAAAGAGGGTCTTAACTCGCCTGGTGCAGTCCAGAGTTTTTAATGTAACATTGTCTCCAGCGAATCCGGCGGCAAAAGACAGTGACAAAAGGGGGAGAAGCGGTATATAAAGGGGTGTACAAGAACCAATCGGGGGAAACTGAGGAGGGGAATTCAACATGACTGACACCGGTGGCAACAAGTGATACACGAACAAAGGAGGGGCTCGGGGCACCTGCCCAATCACCCCCTGTGGAAGGGAGAAGTTTCTGGAAGGATGGGGGGGTTTCAGGAAATGAACAGGGCTCTGGAGGAGGGGAAAATATAACGGAAAGGGGCAGTTGCCAGGGGAACGGGGGTGGAGACAAGGGCTTGGCAGCGAGCCCAGACAGGGAGGACACCATTCGAGGGAAAGGGGGAACCAGGACTGAACCATCGAACTGGGTATAGGGTTGTAATAGGGGGAAGCATCACAAAACAATACAAAACGGGGGAGATAACTCAATTGGGAACTGAACACACACCACAACAGAGACTAGTTCTGACCTCTGCGTATCGGGGCTAGAACTACTGTTAACTGCGATTTCTTCCCTGGGTTTACTCACTACTAGAACCGGATTGGGTCCGACTGATTGGGACATAGAGGCTGGGAGTCTGATAATTTGCACGTTCACCCACTCTTTCGACCCTTGAACAACTACTGTCCATGTTCTGCCCGTGGTCCAACTGGGGTGACCTGGCTGCAAAACCGTCATGTTGTAGTTGGTGTATTTCCGAAATTTAGGGATTTTATGACTGTTTCGATGGAAATTTCCATGGAAAAAGAAGGGTGTTTTGCAGCCGGTGGGTGCCCAAATGAACTGTAAGAACCTGTCGGGCTCTTGTGGATCCCACCCAGGCCCTGACGGTCTGGCATCTGTAACAATGGTTTCGCAGCCCCAATGCCCACAGTATCCCCACCCTGGGTGATTGCAGTAGCTTTTTCCTGGGTTTGAGGCTGGACACCAGTAGGATAGGTACGTTTCTGTGACGTGTGGTCGTCCCGGAAACAAGTCGGTAAAGCGAAGTACGAAGGATGGTGTGTTTGGTGGGGTGACTCCTTTGAGCACCTTATCACTGCTAAGGTGTCGGATGACCCACCTGAATGGCTGATGAGGGTAGTGGTCAGGGCTGGCTTGCCCTCTGGCGACAAGCCCCAACAGCAAGAGCACACAGAAACACCGTTGATGTTTGAGTCTCACCCGCGCTGCTCTCTCGGGCGCTGCTGGACGGCTTGGTGGTCCGTCCTCTGGAACGGGGATGTACACGTCACGAGGACGCCCCACGAGCATGTCCTGTAAACAAAAACTCACAACTCTCATCAGTCTCATTCTGCTCATGGTGAAGGTCAGGCTTGATTGATTTAAGCGGACACCATTTAATGTGCCCGTCCTTTTTGACAGCCACATATCCCCGCCCTGTGAGCACCAATCTCCAACCCTGTTCCCACTCCCCCAGTTCATTTTTGATCACCACCCACGGGCCTTCTTCTAATGCTCAAGTGGCCCAGTGTTTCTGAGCTGGACTGTTTGTTTCATCCCCGCTAGGGTATTGATTTAACGCTAGCAGCGCAGTTGCCAGGATGCGCGCTTGGTCGCCAAAGGGAATGGCATTGGAGAAGCCTTCTGCCTTTGCTAGCACTTCCAGCTTAGTTTTCAGAGTCTGGTTTGCTCTTTCGACGATGGCTTGTCCGGTGCTGTTATATGGGATGCCCTGCACCAAGGCGATGTTCCATTTCGAGGCGAATGTCTGGACTACCTTTGAGATGAAGTTTGGGCCGTTGTCTGTTTTGATTTGCTTTGGAACCCCAAGCCACGCCATGGCTGTCAGCCAATGTTGGATGGTCACTTTGGAGTCCATCTTGAGATGCTGTGTGGCCACGACCATGCCGCTGTACATATCTACAGTAACTGCGAGCCACGCTCAAGGTTTCAAGAGCTGGCATTGCATAAAGTCTGTTTGCCACACTTCTGAGGCTTTGAGACCTCTGGGGTTGACACCACTCGACCATAGTGGTGACTTCTGGCAATGTGGGCATGTTGCGACGACGTGCTTTGCGTCTGTAGTAGAAATTCCGCACTTTTTCGCAAGCGCTTTGGCTCCGATGTGAAGGGTTTCGTGGAACTGATGAGCTTCTTTCAGTGTCCATACACCCTTTGCTGCGGCGTTAGCCTTGTCGTTGCCTATCTGGTAGAACCCTTTGATCGGGTCGTGGCTGTTGACGTGGATGACTGATATGGTACCTTTCCGTGAATAGAGCGCTTCCTCCAGCATCGTTGCCACTGGGGACACTGACACACCTGGTCCGGACATGGCTAGGCAGAGTTTTGCCACAAATATGGAGTCAGTCACAATGTTAAGGTGTTCTTCTGGGAACAGTCCGCACGCTAGCGCCACAGCTGCTGCTTCAAGCTGTTGGACCGAAAGCGTGGGGTCAGTTGCCTTGACACATTGCCACTGTTCTCCTGACTGCCACACTGCTGCTGCGGTGGAGGTCTGCGATGATGCGTCCGTGAAGATGGTTGGCCCTGCCTGTGGTTGATCGACCACCTTTGGTGGGAGGTCGATATCGATGACCGTGAGCAGCCGAGTCCAAGGGGGTTTTTCTGCGTAGCGAATTTCTCCTCCAAAGCCTGTGAGGGCTATCGCTAAATATTCCGATATTGTCGTTAACTGCGCAGAGAGCTGTTTGCGGAGAGGCAAGCTTATCTTGGACGGCTCAATGCCTAGATGTCTTAGGGCGAGTTTCCTGCCTTTCATGATGAGATTGCTGAGGCACTCGACTCCCGGAGAAAAGGCTCGTGACGGTTTCCCCAAGACCACCCATAGTATCGATTGGGCCTTGTCAGGGGGTCCTTGGGCTAAGGGTCCCACTCCCCCCTTTTTTGTAACGTGGACATACAGGTCGACCGGAGCACTTGAATCCCATCTGGCGAGCATGCTCTCTGACGTTCGATGAAGTCGAGCGAGCTTACCGCTTCTGGTGTCAGGGTTTTATGCTCCCATGGGTTCTTCCCTTTCAAGAGGTCGTTTAGAGGGTCCATGACCTCGGGAGGAATCAAGACGATGTTGCGGAGCCACTGCAAGGACCCTACCAGCTGTTGCATGTCATGCAGCGTCTTGATGTCCTGGCGGATTTTCATCTGGGGAGGAGTTATGTAGGAATTTGTGATTCCCACTCCTAGGAAGGTCACGCATGGCCCCTTTTTTATTTTTGCACTCGCCACCTCAAAGCCATTCGTTCAGACGGTTGACACCAGCTGGTCCACTTGACTTGTGGATGGTGCTGCGATCAGGATGTCGTCCATGTACTGCACGATGGTTACCGTCGGATTGCTCTGCCAGATGGGTGCTAGCGCTCGGTCCACCGTGATCTGGCAGATGGTAGGGGAGTTGAGCATTCCCTGTGGAAGCATCCTCCATTGGAAGCATAGATTAGGCCGCTGGCTGTTTGGGAAGATGATGGAAAAGGCGAAACGCTCTTTGTCGTCTTCGTGCAGGGGGATAGAAAAGAAGCAGTCTTTGATGTCGAGCACTGCACAAGGTTGTCCTCGCGGTATCATCGAGTTCATGGGTAGCGACGTTTGGACTGGGCCCATAGGCTGGATTCGCTCGTTCACTTCCCACAGATTGTGCAGGAGACGGAAGCCTTCACCAGACCGCTTAGGTATCACGAAAATTGGAGTGTTCCATGGGCTTGTGGAGGGTTCTATATGATTCCTGTGTAATTCACGGCTAACCAACTCAATGAGGGCCGTCATTCGAGGCTTTGATAGGGGCCACTGTTCGACCCACACTGGGTCAGCTGATTTCCAAGTCAGCTTGATGGGCAATGGTGGGTATGCTACAGTGGGCCCTAAAAGAAATTTGTCACCCTAACATCCAGCAGGGCAAGGGCATCTCTTCCCAGTAAGGGTGGACAGTCCAACATCACATATGTAGTGAGAGTGATGGTCCTCTTTTGGTGCAGAGGGTTATTGCCCCTGGTTGGGCGCTCTTGTGGGCTCGGGACAGCCCTCCAACTCCGCCCACCATGGGGGCTGCTTCTAGCTTTCATGGTCGAGGCCAATGTATGCCTGGGATGACGGTGACGTCTGACCCTGTGTCCACCCAGAAGGAAAGGCAGATGGCTGAGTCGTCAGAGCTGTTGTGAAGACGACACACTGCCCAGACGATCAGTGGGTGCTTGCCCACTTTCGTGGTAACGGCCACCCACGGGTCCCGTTCCCATGCTTTCATGGCCAAGGCCACCCAGGGACCTCTTCCCCAAGGGGCTGTTTTTGGTATTCCTGAGGGACAGGTGGGTTCGGTTGGACCATTGGCTGGGTGGCAAAGTTGGACATTCCCTGAGGGGTTAGCAGTGGTAGGCACGGGAACCCTGTGCCCCATTGAGGGCTGCTGTAGCTGGGCCATTGCATGTTCCCAGTGGGAGGAGGCTGGATATGGCCCGGCTGCCCCCTCCCTCTCCCGTTTCCCTGATGCTTGGATCTGCATTCCTTAGCCAAATGCCCCTTCCTACCACATGCCCAGCATGGTCCCCTAGGTTTCCCCTGATGTGGTGGAGCAGCTGCTGATGGGTGTCCTAACCGGGGACAGTTTATTGCCATGTGCCCAGCCTGGCCACACTTAATGCATGCCATGACACTCGTTATTGCAGTGTGAACTGCTGCTTGGATGGGAGCTAGGTGTTCCTCCTTAGCAACATGCCTGATCATGGCAGCTATGTTGGACCTCTGTGGCAGTGATCTTAAAATGTCCTTGGTGGCTGAGTTACATTGTTGGCGTAGGCACTCTGCCAGCACTGGACCTTTTGCCTCTGAGGGTAATGTGGAGGGGTCCAAGGCTGACTGCAGACGGTCCACAAACTGAGTGAAACTTTCACTTTCACTCTGTTTTATTGTAGCCCAAGGTGAAGGCTTGGCTATTACTTTGGAGGCAACACAGATGGCTCCTCGGGCAGCCCGAGTCGTTGTCATAACCTCGTGAGCCCTCAGGCCTTCTGCCTGTGCCTGGGGGGTGATCATAGTGGGGTCTGTGCCCATTAGCCTCTGTATGCTGGAGCCGTGCAGTGGGTGGTCTGCCCCTGTTATCAGGGCTAGCTGTTTAATACAGTTATCTTCCCATTCCTGTTTAAATAATATCATCCCTGCCCCGTCAAAAATCATTCGGCATGTCTGCTTAATATCAAAAGGTAACGTCGTCTCCCCCAAAAACGTCATCAATGAGAGTTGAAACCATTGCAGAATTAATCCCCCTATCCGCGATTGCTTTAATAATCGCCTGCACGTCTTTCGGGTTTACCGGGGAATAGGTCCTTTGGTTTCCGCGGGGTCCCTCCACCCGGATCGGAAACACAAGTTTCGCTGACGGGGTCCATTCAGCACATGCTATTTTTATTTTCAGCCAGTCTGTAAGCGGGGGTTCAATCTTTCTCTGATGTCCCCTTTACCCATGCAGGAGCGCTGTGGCTAGTTTCCTTTTATGCCTCTGCCCTTCTCCTGTTAAAACTTGAGTCTGAATCGGAACTCCCCGACTCCTGCTCTGAATCGGAGCTCGAGTCCGTGTCCCGGTTGGAAGACGACTGCTCGGACACTTCCGGGTTGCTCTCCCTTTTACTCGGGCTCCGACCCCGCCGCTTCTTGCGGGGGTCGGAGGGTTCCCTCCCCCTGGGGTCCCCCCGCCTCCTGCTGGGGGAGGTCTTTGCCCTATAAGGACCTAATGTGACCTGAGCGCTCTGATTGGACATACGCTCCTGCGCGGGGGGCTGCCCCGTCCTCCCGCTCGCCCGCTCATGCGTTGTAAAGCGAGCTGACTCCACTTCCGCCCAGGGCGCCTTCATTTCCGCCCTGAACACGTGTTTCCCTGCCATTTTCAAACGCATATGGGGGATGTGCATTTTTGTTCTCCCCTTCGGGTTTCGGCGGTTTTGCCTCCTCCGCGAGTCCCTGCCAAAACGACCGTGCGTCCTCCCCCCCCTCTGATGGTAAGCCAATCTGCTCGGGGGGGTCCGGCGTTCGCAGCTTTTCGCCGCCGGTTTGTTCTAAATCCTCCGCGGTCTGTGTTGCCGCTCCCACTCCCAGCTGCGGCGTGGCCAGCAACCACGCTTTCGCGGCATGCCAGGTGTCCTGCTCATTTCTTGCCATTTGAAAGGCTTGCACAACCCTGCCCCATGACTTAAGAGCTTTTCCCGAGCCACAGGACATGGTTTCTTTAGCTAAAACCTTAGTACAATGGTCCCATTTCTCCGGATGGAGAATATCCACGGGGCTATCTATTGCCCCTAATTTAATGAGTCTCAGGATAACAAGACATAGGTCCTTTAACTTACAATCTATACCCCACTGAACATGCATTTGAGTTACGACCTTCGCGATTGCTTCCATGTCCCTCACTGGTCCGGGGGCGTCCCCCCCGCTGCACTAGACCCGCTGTGCAGCCGCCGGTCCCTGCCCAGGCGATTCCCGACCCTGGGTGCTGATTCCCGGAGTTTCGGCACCAAAATGTTGCAGTTTCTGCGTGGCGACCTGGTTCCGGGCGCCCGGCACGGTGACCCAAATACAGGGTCACTCGGTCCACATGCTACAGACACCAACGCGGTGGATAGCAAAATGGCGTTTATTGAAGGGTCTCAGGGGTATTTATGTCTTGGGCAGTCTGTTTTACTTCCTTTGCTCATGTCCGGCTGGGTGCGGCCAGGTACGGACCAAGGTCAGACTGCAAAGCGAGGAGGGGGGCTTCCTGTCTACCGGTACAGCCCGAGATCTTCCGCATGCCAGATCCCTAACTCTCCACAAGGTATTTACAAATTGGCCCGAAGGTGAACATTTTGGTGTCACAGATGAAGAACCAGAACCAGTGACAGGGGCTGAAGAGGCTCCTCCATATAACCAACTGCCAGCAGAGGAAACAAGCTATGCTTTTTTCACTGACGGTTCCTGTCGCATCCTAGGGATGAACCTGAAGTGGAAAGCAGCCGTATGGAGCCCCACATGACAGGTCGCTCAAGCTACCGAAGGAGAAGGTGGATGGAGCCACCTCGCTGAACTCAAAGCTGTTCAGCTGGCCCTGGACATTGCTGAGAGAGAGAAATGGCCAAAGCTCTACCTCTACACTGGTTCATGGATGGTAGCTAATGCTCTGTGGGGATGGCTGGAGAGGTGGAAAGAGGCTACCTGGCAGCGTAGAGGAAAGCAAATTTGGGCTGCTGAAGAGTGGAAAGACATCGCTACCAGGGTAGGGAGGCTACCTGTGAAGGTCCGCCATGTAGATGCCCATGTCCCCAAGAGTAGAACTAATGAGGAGCTCCAAAACAATGAGCAGGTTGTCCAGGCTGCAAAGATAGGGGTATCAAAGATAGACCTAGATTGGGAGCACAAGGTAGAGTTATTCCTAGCTCGGTGGGCCCATGATGCCTCAGGCCATCAGGGTAGACATGCTACCTATAAGTGAGCATGAGACTGAGGGGTGGATGTAACCATGGACAGTATTTCTCAGGTTATCCATGACTGTGAGACGTGTGCTGCCATCAAACAGGCCAAGAGGGTGAAGCCCCTATGGTATGGTGGGAGGTGGTCCAAGTAGAAGTATGGGGAGGCCTGGCAGATTGACTACATCACACTGCCCCAGACATGCCAAGGCTAGTGCCACGTGCTCACAATGGTAGAAGCCACCATGGGATGGTTGGAAACCTACCCTGTGTCTCATGCCACTGCCTGAAACACCATCCTAGGCCTTGAAAAGCAGGTCCTTTGGAGGCATGGTACCCCTGAGAGGATTGAGTCGGACAATGGGACGCATTTCAAGAACAGCCTTATCAACACCTGGGCTAGGGAACATGGCATTGAGTGGGTGTACCATATCCCCTACCATGCACCTGCTGCAGGGAAAGTAGAGAGGTACAACAGGCTACTAAAAACCCAGTTGAAAGCCTTGGGTGGGGCATCCTTCAAAAATTGGGGGCAGCATTTAGCAAAGGCCACCTGGTTATTTAATACCCGAGGTTCCACCAACCGAGCAGGTCCTGCCCAGTCTGAGTCCCTGAAGATAATAAATGGAGATAAAGTCCCAGTGGTACATGTCAGAGGTTTGTTGGGGAAGACCGTGTGAATCAATTGTGCCTCGAGCACAGACAAACCCATTCGTGGGGTTGTCTTTGCTTAGGGACTAGGTTGCACATGGTGGATAATGCAAAGAGATGGAAGAACACGATGTGTACCACAGGGAGATGTGATTGTGGAGTGAGAATGATATGCAAATATCACTGTTTGTTGTATGTTACTGCCATTGCCTGTACATTAAACCATACAAACATGAGAGAGAAGGAAATGTCTAAGTGTCGATGGTCTGAGCAAGTGAAAGATGGAGTTTTGAGTGAGTAAAATGACAGTGGGGAATCCTGGAGCTCCGTGGTGTTGGGCCTGGATTCAGTGGTCCAGTGTGGGGATGCAACAAGGGCATGATGGGTATTGTTTGTAAAATTTTGGGGGGAACAGATGGAAGTTTTACATTAATAAAATGCATGATGTGTGGTAGTATGTTGACAATATGGGGATAAGGGGTGGAATGTCCTTGGGTGATGTTATGATGCTTGTATCCCTAATGCGGCCTCCACTGGGTTTCGGGGTTTCCCCAGCAGGCTGCAATGGGGTCCGGATAGCGCAGTCCTGCTCAGCACGGCCTGTCCGCTTGTCCGAGTTCCCAAGCAGTTCTTAGCCACAAGCAACCTTAGCAAGCTTAAATGATATCAGCTTTCAGTGATTATCAGCTCATTTTGTGATTTCAGCTCTTAGCTTGCCAGGTGCCACAGGCAGGCAGATGCAGGGAGAGAGAGCAGAAGCACTGTGTGGGGTTCCACAGGAGTGTCTATATTGAATCTTCTGCAAAGGTTCCCAGGGACAGCTCTTCTAACAAACTGGGCAAACGTAGGGGTTTTTATAGGATACAGGGGTTTTAGAAATTGTCCAGTAGTAAGGTTCAAAGGAAAGTGACCTATAGTCTTACAGAGAGATAAGCAAGGGTCCAAAGGTGGGAGAGAGGGGCTTCTAAGGTCCAGTCATCATTACTCGGCATTTCCTTTCTTAGGCTCCTTGCTGCCAGGGAAGCCTTGCATGCTGGTACATATCCCCATTTGTGTGTTCTGTTTATGCTGGATGTTATGTTCTGTGCCTTCAAGACTGGCTCTGAAGAGCAAAGCTTTGTTTTGTTTTGTTATCAGCCACTCCCCCATGGCTGGGGGGACACAGAGACAGGGCCGTACATAGTGCAGCTTTTGCTTTTTACTTGGCTTTTTGCTTTGCTCTTGCTCTTGCTTCTGCTTTCCTCCTGCTTTGCTCTTGCTTTTTGCTTCTGCTCATTAGTTAGTTTAGCTAAGCAGTCCGAATTTTTCCCTGGACTGTTTTTGCTTTCCCTTTTTTGGAACTACTCAAACCTACTCTGGACTGGGGCCTAGGAAACACTGAGAGTTTATACCTTGTGGCCTGCAGCAGCTATTCCCAGCGCCAGAGGGACCGATAACAGAGCGATCACTCCCAGGAGAGACTTTCCAAATTTGTCATCTTTTCTCAGAGCAGTGAAAGAGTGTTGTCATCTGGTATTGTTCATTTTGTGTGCTGGGGGGTGCTTTGCCTGTTAAATAAACAGGTTCTTTCCACTTCCCTCCAAGGAATCCTTCCTGAACCGGTTGGGGGGAGGAGCCGTGTGGGTTTGTTTTGTTGAGGGGCCCCCCTTTTGGAGGTTTTCTCCCAAATTTGCCCTAAATCAGGACAGACTGCTATCAGTTTTAAGCTGTTTAATTCCTTTTTTTGTTACTATTACACTAAGATAAATGACAAAGCCAGCTGCTTTACAAACCTTCACATATTTTGGCATAGCTATTTATAAGACATATTATTTTAAAGAACTTTACTTACTACTATTACTTAGAGGTTTTTAGAATATATTAAAGACTCTTCCAGTTAAAGCCTGGACCCTGGCCAAGTCCTAGCCTTAGCTAGTGGAGAGATATACCAATAAACCCAAGTGTTTTCTACACCAAAACTACACTCAATTTATTTTACTTGCCAAATTTAGATCTATAATAGCTAAGCCTCCTTTTATAGTGAACTTTGAAAACATACCTGGGAATAGTTCTCCAAGCCCTCACTTTAAAATCAAGCTTGCCAATTACTACAGACTCTAAGTAATAGTACAGTATTTAAGAAATTGATGATGCATTGTTTTAAATGACCATTCTATTATTCATGTGCTACTAATTGTATATATTTTCTGATTTATTTTTACTTAGTATAAGTTTATTGTTTTGTCACATATTGTTTTGCTTTTATGTTGCCTTCATGCTTCATAACAAGAAACACATATGCTATTAAAAAAAAGGGGGTATAGCTTCTCAAGAACTCTTCACTAATATTTACATTAAAAATTTTGAAAGCAAATCAAATCAAATTTGGTCTCTTACTGTTATAGATGGATAATGAGATTATTGGCTTTCGCAATTAAGGGATGAATATTGTGTGAATATTAAGAGAAGCTTCATTGATGCATAGTTATGTTATTGTAGTTTAAATGTCCTCTGTTCTCCCCATAGTTCCTTTCCCCCCCTCTGTATTGTTGCCATCAGACAGCCTAGGTTGTTTAGGACAGGTAGAAAGAAGGAGTGCACATGCGCCCCTTACATGGGGCAATTGGGAATGGAAAAGCTTGTTGCTGGGGGAGGCACGGCGTGACAACACTTGACCCTCCAATCAAGTTTCAAGAAAGCAGTCATCACCAATAAAAGGCAAAGAAGAGTTGACTGACAGACTTTGGGAGGGGCCAGGGTTGGCTAATGCAACACCCAGGAGTATAAAAGACTAAGCATTTTCCTAGATTGCAAGATAAGTGTGTATTCTATTTGCCATCTCTTAGAGGTGTGGCAGTTATTGTCTGTTAATTGGGCAGTTTTTCTTTATCTCTTCCACAAACCAATCCTCCTTCCAGGAAATATCTTCTGTTAATGGGCCATTTAGTCCCACTGCATGACTGATAAAAATTGCATCATCCCATTGTGAGATGCTCCCCCCAGGGGGAGGAGCCAAGCATTCCTTCCTAGATTTATTCTGACAATTTGGGACACCAGGGCATCCTTCTCCATTGGATTCCAAGAGGAGCAGCCCATCTACACCACCACTGGATCTTCAGAGGAAGACTACACCCTTCTACAGGATCACTGCTTCAACAGAACCACATCTGTCACTCCAGGAGGACTGCAGCCACCATTTCAATTGGACTGCTACCAACACCCTGACCAACAGTGTGTCAGGTCATATTCTGAGTCTGTCAGTGTTGTTTTGTATTACTGCATTTTTATTTTTTTTCTTCCCTAATAAATAACTGATATTCCTGCTCCCATATCTTTGCCTGAGAGCCCCTTAATTTCAAAATTATAAGAATTTGGAGGGAGGGGATTTACATTTTCCATTTCAGGGGAGGCTCCTGCCTTCCTTAGCAGACACCTGACTTTTCAAACCAAAACAGCATCCATCTTGAAGACAAGCCAGCCATGTGGTAGGTAGCCAACAGGGCAGCTTCCAGGCCTGTATTTCCTTATTTAGTCCTTTTGTTGTATTTTTCTTAAGGTTTAATAAAACCTTTAAATTTTTTATGTGAGCAGGCATTTCTCACATTACCTTCCTGAACCACCTTTGGAATCCCAAGAACTGGAGCTCCTGGATTCAGTGAAAATGGATTTTTGTGTGAAATACATGAGAAAAAAATCAATCTAAAACTTAAAATGTTCTCCCTATCACCCTATATATAAGAATCAATCCTTTTGGTAAAACTACACTTCTGACTGTCTTTTTAAATCCAGTACTGCCCCCCCATGGCTGTCATTGGGAATGTTTCTGGTTTGTAAAGATTGGGCCTGAGCCTTTAGTGGCTAAAGTTTTAGCTAAAAGATTCTTTTAGGATAGGTATGTATGTAATGATTTTAATAGTAATTGTATTAATCACGATACCTTGCTTGCTTCAATGTGTGTTGAGATTAATTAATAAGGCCATTAAAAGAGTGGTTTTGGTTGAAAAGAGAAGGGGGAGATGATGTATTTCGGACATGATTAGCATAAGAGATTTGATAATCAGGATGCCTTGGTAAGAACAAACAGAGCTTTGGCAATTGCATGAAGATTGAATCAAAAAAGAAGATTGAGTCAACTTCTACAAGCAAGAGATGTTGCAAAATATATGTTTGTTTATGTGATGATTAACCCCATCATTGTAGTAAAAAAAAAAAAAAAATTACTAGCCTTCCTAAAATAGTATATTAGCATATGTAGTCCACAATAAAATCTGATTCTGACCACCACCACTCAGTCTCCCTGCCTCTCTCCATTGCTGATAGGGATTGAGTCTTCCATCAGTAAATTTGCAGATGACACCAAGCTGGGAAGGAGTGTCGATCTGTTGGAAGGTAGGAGAGCTCTGCAGAGGGACCTGGATGGCCTGGATAGATGGCCTGAATCTAATAATATGAGATTTAACAAGTCCAAGTTCCTGGTCCTACACTTTGGCCATAACAACCCCCTGCAGAGATACAGGCTGGGGAGAGTGGCTAGATAGTGGCCAGGCAGAAAGGGATATGGGGGTGCTGGTCAACAGCAGGTTGAACATGAGCCAGCAGAGTGGCCATGTGGCCAAGAAGGCCACTGGCATCCTGGCCTGTTTAAGAAATAATGTGTCCCTGCACGCTGGGGATCTACTCCTTCACGGCTGGCAGGACCTGCTCCTGGCTCAAGGTTCACCCCCACATCGTGGGTGAAGGCGGAGTCATCTCCACAACACTGACCACTTTGTCAGCTTCCTTGTTGTCAGCCATGGAGCCTGCGCATTTGGGCCAGCCACGCCCATCGGCAACTCCGGCTGGCGAGTGTATGTTCCAGTCAACGTCACGCCCCTGGCCCACTTCCCCCTCCTTTTCTATGACACCTGCACAGACAATAGTGACCACGACCGCTGCTTCAGCGCCATCTCACCAACAGGTAAATCACACAGCGGGGGCTGTGTCTTCTTTTGTTGTGGTGCGCGGTCGGTTTCTAGTTATGTTATCTCCCCTGTTTTGTATTGTCCCCCTCCGTTTTGTGATGCTTCCCCCAGTTACAACCCTATACCCAGTTCGATGGTTCAGTCCTGGTTCCCCCTTTCCCTCGAATGGTGTCCTCCCTGTCTGGGCTCGCTGCCAAGCCCTTGTCTCTACCCCCGTTCCCCTAGCAACTGCCCCTTTCGTTACATTTTCCCCTCCTCTCAGGCCCTGTCCATCTCCCGGGGGCCCCCCCCATCCTTCCAGAAACTTCTGCCTTCCCTAGGGTGTGATTGGGCAGGTGCCCCGAGCCTCTCCCTGGTTCATGTATCACTTGTTGCCACCCGTGTCAGTTATGTTTAATTCCCCTCCTCAGTTTCCCCCATTGGTTCTTGTACACCCCTTTATATACTGCCGTTGCCCATTGTCCGAGCGCTTTCCCGCCGGATTCCCTGGAGACAATGATACATTAAAACTCTGGACTGCACCAGGCGAGTTAAGACCCTCTTTTCTCTCCGGCTTCTCCGCCTTGCCGCTCCTCTCGATACTGTTGCTTCTGCCGAAGGCGCTGCCCAGACGTCCCTGACAGATCCGGGTAGTGCCCCCCGCTGCTAGCTGCTGCTGTGCTCTGAGCTAGCCGTGGCCGCCTTACCCCCCGCTCGGAGGGGAGTGAAGTGCATTCGACGCAGCAGCGCAGCATTCTTTCATTCCCCCATCTTTGGTTGCAGAGCAACTGCCTCCTCACCCTTCTGGTGCGACAGCTGACTTGGTTGACTTAATGTCTTTTGCACCTTTGCCATTGCAGCCCGCGGCAGCTGCGGTAGTGCCACTGGCTGCAGCTATGCTGCCCACCACCACACCTCCAGCCACACCATCCCCAGCTGGGCCCCCGGCCGTGGCACAACCAGCGGCCAGCCCCCGTGCGCCTGGGCTTGCAACTGGCCCTTCAGCCTCGCAGTCCGCAGTCAGCCTCTCAACTCTGGAGCTTTTGGCCAACCCACCACTCCCTGCTGCCCAAAGGCTGCCCTCCCCATCCCTGGATGGGGACAGTGACAGTGATGAACGCCAACAGCCAGTCCCCCAGCGGGGACATGCCCTGGTGGCGGAACGCTGGCACCAACAGGCAGAATCATCGTCCATGCATAACCTCCAGACTTTGCTTCCCTGTTAGGTGACCGTGCGCCCCAAGAACCCTTGCAGCTTTTGGGATGCAGTTAAGATGCGAGCTTCAGAAGCTGGGGATGGAGATCTGTTTGACAGGGCAGGAAGGCCACAGTGTATAGCTGAAACCACACTTGCTCCGGAGGAAGGGGCAACAGATGTCAGTCAGACAGCTTATCTGGCATCTGTGGGGGGGACACAGGCAGTTTGGGAGGACCATGTTCTGACAGAAGGCCAGGTGCAAGCTCTTCCCGTGTATAAACCTGTCCCAAATTCAGGACACGCTGACAGGCATGATGTGATTGCCTGGCAGGTGATCCAGGATTTACAAGATAAGGTTGCAAAATATGGCCTTGGCTCCATGCAAGTTATGCAGGCTCTCAGAGTGATAAACTCAGACCTTCTTGCTCCATTTGATATTAAACATATTGCTCAGGCACTGTTCCAGCCTGTGCAATATGAAGTTTTTTTTGACAGCTAGAGGCAGGCTGCTGAAAAGGTTGCATCAAGCAACAGGCTTCTGCCTCGGGGGGGAACCTAGGTATGGCGTGGGGGCGGTTGGTCTCCTCAGAAAGTAGGCCTTTTCCAGTCCTGATTTTCAGGCTACCTGGGACTCTGACGTTCTTGAGCAGTGTCAAAGGGTAGGATTTAATGCATTGTTGAAGACTACTGAGATGGCATCCCCCAGGCCACAGTTTACAATGATAATTCAGGGAGCAGGTGAGCCTTTTTTGCCATTTGCTGAGAAGCTTGCAGCTGCCCTGGAGAAACAGGTTGAGGATGATGCCTTAAGGCAGATTTTATACAAGCAGTTAGCTCGGGTCAACTCAAACAGTGAGTGCCAGAAGATCATAGATGCTCTTCCAGGCAACCCAACGCTAACAGACATGGGCAATGCATGTGTCAAGATAGTTGCTGTACGCTACAGGATGTCTGCTCTGGTGGTTGCTTTACAGCCAGGCCAGATACCCTTAAGGGGAGTGTTGTATTGCACTAAGTAGTTTCTTTAGTTATAATTTTGAACTGGGTGATTAGAATTTTGCACTAAGTAGTTTTTATATTGCACAAAGTGGTTTGTTTGTATCACATGGTTTGTTCCATTCTCCCCTCTCCCCTAAAGTCCGTGGTGGTGGTCTCTCCCCGGGTCACTTCCCTCGCCCCTCCCATCAGTTGTATCACATTGGCTGTGGCCCCTCTCCTCTGTCCCCCCTTTCCCCAGGTTTAAAATCTCCCACCACAAGGCAGACGATCTCTTTCTTTTCCCGGACATCCCTGGAGTGGTTCCACAATAAAACTGTGGGACTTTCTGGTCCCGAGAAGAAAGAACATCTTTTGCCTTTTGCTTTTGTCCTTGTTGGTTGGAGCTGGGGGTCCAGAGCTAGCCGAACCAGACCCCAAAAGGCCTCAATACCCCAGGGGCGGACAACAGAAGAGGAACAAAAATAAGGGCAAGAGAAAGCAAGGAACATGCAAACTGACAGGGCTGGGTGCCACCTTCTTGTGCACTAGATGCCTAAGGACAGGTCAGTATGCACACCAATGCAAAGGTAAATTTCATGTCAATGGCCAGCCTTTGGTAGGCCCGGGAAACGGAGCAATGAGCGCACAAGGGAATTGTGCCCTGACACAAGTGATTCCTCATAGCATAGCACCAGCTCAGGTCTGCCCAGCCAGCTCAGAGGCATCACCCACGGCCCTGCCAGCATGGATGTATGTACCATCAATGAAGTCATCTTAGAATCCTGGCATGAACATAAGGTTCCTTTGGACATGTTCAGACCTTTGGGACAAGGATTTGGCACGCTGCTTGTGGGAAAATTTAGTGTCACCCACCAAGGAATCTTTGTTCACCCCGGAGTCATTGACTCTGACTTTTTAGGTCAGATTTGTGCCACGGTTTCATGCCCTCCCCCTGTCACTATTCCGGCAGGGACTCGGATTGCTCAACTTGTGCCTTTTCAGTCATGTGTCCCCAGGACTGACCAGCAGACTTGTGGGAGTGGTCGCTTCATATCGACAGGACTGCCACAGGCCCTCTGGTCTGTGGACATTTCTGCTCAATGACCTCAGATGGTGTATACCCTGACCCAACCAGGTGCTTGCCCACTGATGATCGAGCTTCAAGGTTTGATCAACACAGGGGGGGATGCGACAGTCATCTCCCTTTCTGTGTGACCTCCCACATGGCCTTTGGCCCCTGTGGAATCAGCAGTTGTAGGGGTGGGGGGTGGGGCACGTACCTTGGTGAGCCAATGGTTCATGCTGATCAGTAACGTGAATGGGCAGACAGCTGCAGTTTGACCCTATGTCATTCCAGCTCCGATCAATCTCTGGGGGCGGGATGTATTGGCTGCCTGGGGAGTGTGAATTGGGATGGATTTTTAATTGAGGCCATTGCATTGAAGGGCGAAAGATACCCTATGCTGCCTTTTCAGTGGCTGGTGGACGAACCCATTTGGGTTCATCAGTGTCCCCTGACAGTCCCTTCATCAACAGGGACATTGAGCCTTCTGCTAGTACCTGGAATACTCCTGTCTTTGTGATAAAGTTTGGGAAATGGAGGCTGCTACAGGACCTCTGGAAAATTGATGTGGTGATGGAAAGCATGCGGGCATTGCAGCCTGGTCTGCCCTTACCCACCATGATCCCTGCGGGATGGGACATCTTGAAGGCTTGTTTTTTCACAATTCCTTTGAATCCTGATGACAAACCAACGTTTGCCTTCAAGGTGCCTTTAATGGGGGATGCCTGGAGAAACCCAATCAACCACCTCACAGTGTCACCGAATTCAATTCAGAGAATCCTGTCATTTTAAATCATTTTCTCTCATTGCATTCTTCAGGTGAGATGCACCTGCCTCAAGTAAAGGTCAGATACAGGACCTAACCACTAATGAGTGGGCGGGCCAGTACGACCTTATCACTTGGGACCCTGGGTATGCATGCGTTTCCACAGATATTGGAGTACGTTGGTTGCCTGCGAAGCGTGTTCACCCTGATTTGCGACACCAAAGACAGAATGTCTCCAACAGGCAACCTCCGAATGATGTTTAAGATAATGACCATCAATCAGATGGCCCCTCCACAAGTGAGGACTGAACATCCCATCCTTTCCTTGCTTCTGAAAAAGGATTGTTGACAGGCTAAGACTGTCAGTTCTTGGAAAAAATAAATGAAAAGTTGTTATTATATTATTAGACTTAGTATTGAGATTGTATTAGAATAAGTAAATTGTTTAAGGATTGATAGTGCATTTCTTGTAAGAGGGAATTGCAATATCTAATCTCTCTGACCATTTTAAATCACTGTCTGATTGAGGAAGCTCTGGAGCTGTGTTTGTTCTCCTTTCTGCAAGGGGCCCCACAGAGGATTACAAACACTGCCTCCTTCTTTAAACAAAAAGGGGGACATGTGGATGTGACAGCCTGGTCAGAGAGCGAGAAAACGAGATGAGTTTTCTCACAGCGGACTTGTGAGACTTTTAGGCAGTTGTAGAGAAACTATGACAGCTTATTATAAACAACCTGCAGGTGCTGTTTTCCTACTCTTTGTTTTCCTGTTCTTCTCAAGGATTGTTTAGAAGAAAGGTGCTTTTGTTAATTAACCAATCAGGTGAAATGTACCGGAACAGTCTATAAAAGAGAGAGTTTTTCGTATTAAAGCTGATGCCGTGCAAACCAGGCTTCTTGGAGTCTGTGCCACTTTCTTACTCAACAGTGACAGCACTGCATAAGGTTTTTTGCCTTCTATTTATTTCCTAAAATAATACATATGCATAACCCCAGTACCTCCCATCCCTGCTTTGTATTAAAATGAAGTTATTAGTCTTTTATGAGTGTGCAATTCTTCTCTTGAATTGGGTCAGTGGTTTCAAATTGGGTCAGTGGTCCCAGGGATGAAGTCAGGTGTCACCGACATAGTTTAGGAAAAATCCTTTACTTAGGAATTTTCCTCTCCTGAGAGCTGAGAGGTCTCAGGAACAAACTGTAAACAATTCTTATCTGCTGCTGTGGAATGCCACGGGAAAATCTCTGATTGGCCCCGTCGGACTGTTTCCAGTTGAGACCCTATCACGGAGCACCTGCCCAGCGTTTCGGGCTGAGAAGACTTTTCGTTTACACATTCTTTTCTATTCTTAGGATAGCCTTGGTAGTGAAATCTCTAGCTTTATTCTTTTAGTATAGTTTTTATATCTTATATATCATATCATAATAAATCAAGCCTTCTGATGCATGGAGTCAACTGTCTCGTCTCTTCCCTCATCCTGGGACCCCAGAAAACCACTGTAACAGTCAGGAATGTCTTTGTCAGGTCTCTGTGACCCTCTGGCACAATCCAAGGCCCCCTGCTTCATGATGGATTACCATAGAGTCCAGGTGCTGGGCATTGTTCTACTGGTTTCAATATGTTCCTATAATGGTTCACTTGTTCTGTTTCTTTCTACAAATGAGCTCATAATATTACAGTTAGCTTTAGCTTAATCATCTAATAATCATTAACCTATCGTTGGTGTATCTAACTTCAATATGAATTGGTTCTAACCCTCAGCTAAAATCTTAACCCTTTAAAATCATGATCAATTTCCCACTCTTTCTTTAAGATTAGTAAATTCTTTTACAAATATATAGATTCTTCTTCATCTAGCAAAGCTGCGCAGTAGGTGTCTCTTAAAACTGTACTACATGTTCTCGATATTGAAATTAAAGCTGCTACTCGCACCAACAGTCTCTAGTTCCAAATATGTACTATAATGGATAAAATCAAATTTATACCAACTAAGATAAGCAAAACCATAATTGGATGAATGAAGGTATTGAGCTAGCCAGTTGCCCTTGGAGACCACTCAAAAAGCACATCCCACCAATGATGGGATGGGCCTTCTTCCAATCTTTTAAATACTCTCTGTATAGTCTCTGTGTCATGATGTATTGTAATCAAAGTTTTCTTTCCTTCATCTTTAATTTCTTTAAGAGTTCTCTTTAATTCATGATGTTTCAACAATTGGGTAACCAAAGCTAAGTTCATCCCTATAGTCACAGGCAATATTTCTTGGACACTAATCAAATTCGCTTTTATATGTTGGTATGATGCAACAGGTGCCTGACAGGAAAAATCACATCACTTCGATTTTGACAAAGTTACAAATGCAGAAGTTAAATTGAGTTTCATTCATAATGGTCTCATCTACTATTATAGTAGGACATGCTGTTCTGAGGCAGACACAACCTTGTCCTATATACACAGCAAGGTTGTCTGGTGAATGGGATGCATTTCAAAGTGACAAATAGTTTGCTCTGTATCTAAACTCAGAGCAGTTAGTTAAGCATTTGTCACAGTATTTAGGATTCTTGATGAAATTCATTAAATCCATCCTGGAAAAACACATATTCACATCCTCAAACATTTCTTCTTTCTTACACAGTTGCATTTGTAATTTTTAGCATTTGACTCAGAGACTTACCGGAGTCAAAATTATAGGCTTTCCCTTGTTACTTATATATACCAGTCACATTATATGTACGTGGTGCTGTATTAGCTGTGGCTATAGCAATAATCATAAATGCCACAACTCTCTTAGCTATACCTACTTGATTATCCATTACAACTACAAGCCTTTCTATTCTTCGGGGGATTATTACACTATGCTTATCATATCAGCCAAACTCTATTTTCCTGAGAAAGTTTTAATTTCAGTTTGTTGTAACCCGGTATAACTTTCCAAAGGCCCTTGGTAGCCTTCTTCATTCGGGAATGATGGATCCAGGCACTTTGTTCCTTAATCTTGATTGCAGTAGAGGTGGTGAGGAGCATTTGGAATGGTCCTTCCCACTGCAGTTCCAGCGTCTTTTCTGCAAAAGACTTAAAATATACGTAATCCCCAGGCTGTACATCATGAGCTAGTCCATCTAATTCTCTGCGCTGAGCCCTAGCCACATGTTTCTCAATTTCTCTAAGTTGTTTGTTTAGGGTCACCACATATTTGTGTATGGTTTCTTCCCCTATTTGAATGGGTGTTGTCCCTTCTTGAATTCTATATGGCCTCCCATACAATATTTCAAAGGGACTCAATTTTTCCTTTACTCTTGGTTTGGTCCAGATTCATAATAATGCTAATGGAAAAGCCTGAGGCCAGAGTAACTTTGCCTCTTGTCCCAGTCTTATTACTTGCTGCCTAATCAAGTGATTAATTTTCTCCACTTGACCACTTGACTGAGGATGATATGGAGTATGAAGTTCCCAGTCTATGCCTAAATGGTGGCTAATTTGCTGCACAATTTTTGAAATATAATGTGGCCCTCTTTCTGAAGACATTGGGGCTAGGACTCCAAAACACGGTACTATTTCTTGCAACAATGCTTTGGTTACCTCCCGTGCTTTCACAGTTCTCATAGGGAAAGCTTCTGGCCACCCTGAAAAGGTATCTGTTAACACCAATAGGTATCGGTACCCCCCTTTCTTGGGTAGTTCTGAAAAATCAATTTGCCATTGCTGCCCAGGTCCATATCCTTTTACAATTTGCCCAAGTTTTGGTTCGGGAATATTTTTGGGATTAATTTGGAGGCAAAGGGTACATTGGCGAGTCACTTGAATCACTGAACTTTGCAAGTTTCTGGCTAGGATTCTGTATTTTAATTAATTATACAAGACATCTATTCCCCAATGTTATTTCTCATGTTCATCTTTCACTAATGACCATAGCATGTAAGAGGGGATCACAACCCTTCCTTTCCCTTTATCTGTAACAGCCCATCCTTCTTGATTATAACTTCCATTTTCTTTCTCAATAAGCCTTTTTTCTTTTTTACTATACCTTGGCTTACCTTCAATCGAAATTTGTCCATCTGGGATTAAGGCTGCCTCAACTGTCTCAACAACTTCACCTTTATTGGCTTCTTCTGCCTTTCTGTCTGCCAGCTCATTTCCTTCCTCCAATTCAGAGCTCACTTTTTGTTGTGCCTTGATGTGCACGATGGCTACCTTTTCAGGTAACTGGACTGCCTCCAACAGTTTTATTACCTCTTGTGCATGTTTAATGCTTTTTCCTTGTGAGTTCAACAGTCCTCCTTCTTTCCAGATGGCTCCACATGCATGGACTACCCCAAATGCATACCTTGAGTCTGTGTAAATATTGATTTTCTTTCTTTTTGCCAGCTCTAAAGCCCAGGTTAAGGCAATTATTTCAGCCTTCTGTGCCGCGGTGTTGGTTGGTAATGATCCAGACTCTATTGCCTCTCAGCTTGTGGTAACCGCATACCCAACATGCCTTTTTCCACTAATGATATAGCTGCTTCCATCAGTAAACCAGGTCTCAGTGTCCTCGAGAGGGATGTCCTTCAGATACGGGTGACTGGAGTAGGTAGCTTCAATAGTCTCCAGGCAATCATAGATCACTGGTTCTCCCATACTACCACTGAGGAAAGAAGCTGGGTTCACAATGTTAGTTACCACAATTTCTACATCATCTTGTTCCACCATTAAGGCTTGGTATTTCAGGAATCTCTGTGGGGAGAGCCAATGTCCCCCCTTTACTTCCAGCACTGCAGACACTGTGGGAGACACTAGCACAGTCATCTTCTGGCCCAGGGTGAACTTCCGTGCTTCCTGGATCTTCACTGCCACTGCCGCAACTGCTCTGAGGCATCCTGGCCATCCCTCAGCTGCTGCATCAAGCTGCTTAGAGAGGTAGGTGACTACCCTGCAGTACGGGCCCAGATCTTGTGCTAGTATTTCCAGGGCAATTCCCTGCTTTTCATGACAAAATAGAAACAATGGTTTACTCACATCTGGAAGTCCCAGGGCTGGAGCTGATATGAGTGCCTTCTTCAGTTGGCCGAAGGCTCGTGTTGCCTCTTTTGTCCATTGGAGGTCTCTGCTTCCTTTTGTAATCAAGGCATATAGGGGTTTGACTAACAGTCTGTAATTATAAACCCACAGCCTGCACTACCCAGTCATACCTAAAAAGGTTCTCGGTTCTTTTACTGTCTGGGGCTTTGGGGTCTGGCATATTGCTTCTTTGCCATCCCGTCCTAAAGTTCTTTGTCCAGCACTAACTTCATAGCCCAAATAAACAATTGTTTGCTTCACCATTTGGGCTTTCTTCTGGGATACTCGATACCCCTGTAGGCCCAAGAAGTTTAAGAAGCTTACCGTCCACTCCATACATGCCTCTTGGGTTTTGGTAGCTACCAGAAGGTTGCCCACTTTCTGTAACATTTATCCTTCTTCTGATGGAGCTTCCCAAGATTCTACATATTTTGCTAGTTGTTCTCCAAATATCATGGGGGAGTTCTTGAACCCTTGAGGCAGAACTAACCATGTGAGCTGGGTTTTGCATCCAGTTTTGGGGTTTTCCCATTGAAATGCAAAAATTTTCTGGCTGGCCTCATGGAGAGGAAGGCAAAAGAAAGCATCCTTCAAATCTAAAACAGTAAACCATGTTAGTTCAGATGTTAAACGAGTTAACAGAGTGTAGGGGTTGGCAACCAATGGGTATAAATCCTCAGTTATCTTATTAACAGCTCTTAAATCTTGTACTATTCTTTATGATCCATTAGGCTTTTTAACAGGTAAAGTAGGAGTATTGAACTCAGACTGGCACTCTTTTAATAGCCCTATCTGTAAAAGGTGTTTGATTACTGGGCTAATCCCTTCCCTGTCTTCCTTTCTCAAAGGGTGCTGCTTGACCCTAACTGGTTGTTTTCCTTCTTTAAGCCTAATTTGCACTGGGGGTGCATTCTTTGCTCTCCCTGGTATGTTAGAAGCCCACACCCCAGGAAATACCTGATCCAGTATTTTCCTGTGAATCTCATCTTCACTTTCAATTTTAGCCTCATTGGTTATTAGCATCAGGCTTAACAATTCCACATATTGTTGGTCCTTAACCTCCAAGGTAATCTCTCTGTTTTTGAATATTATTTTTGCTTCTAATTGTTCCAATAAGTCTCTACCCAAAAGTGCTGATGGAGCATTGGGCATATATAAGAACTTGTGAATTCCCCATTGTTTCCCAAGTTTATATTTCAATGGCCTACAAAAATAAGCGCTCAGATTGGCCAGTTGCCTCCTTTACCATGACATAATAATCTGTTATTGTTATTAAAGCTTTATTTAACACCAAATATGTTGCCCCTGTGTCTATCAGAAATTCCATTTCCTTTTTCTTGTTCCCTAGTTTCATTATAACCAGGTGTCCTAGGATAAGATCCTCCAGTCCACATCAGTCTTCTTTAACATGGGTAACCACTGCCCCCCTTTTTGATCTCCTCTTTGTTCATCGCCTTTTCTTCATCCCAGGCAATGGTTCTTCCAGTGTCCAACTCTCTTGCAGAATGCACATTGATCTTTCCTTAGCTGAGGTGGTCCCTGCCTTAGTGGCCCTTGTCCACATTTCCCTTATTCTTCTTCCTTTACTACTGCTAATAATTTTTTCATCCCTTCTTTGCACTTTTCTTCCCGGTTACTAAATACTCTCCATGCCTCTTCTAGCAAAGTCTCTAAATCTCATGCTGTCGAACCCTGTATCTTCTGAAGTTTGCATCTACTGTCCCCTGTAGATTGTCCTAAGAATAAACCCATGTTGTATCCCTTCCTCAGATTCAGGATCCAAAGTTGTATAATGACGCATTGCATCCAGCAAATGTTCTAGAAATTCAGGAGGTGCTTCAGAGGGACCTTGCTTAATTGTATAAAGGGCTGACCAGTTAATTGTTTTAGGGATTGCCCTTTCTAATCCCCTTACTATGAAGTCCTGATAATTCTCTAGTCTTTCCATATCACTAACATCATTAGCATTCCAATGTGGATCTTGAGGAGGAAAGACATCTCTTATATCACTCTGTTATTCTACAAGCATCTTCTGCTAAGCCCCCTGCTACCTTTAAAACCAATTGTTTTTCTGTTTCAGTTAAGGCATCCAATATCAACTGGAGATCTGACCAATCAGGTCGATGCTGCTGAATCATAAACTTTAATTTCTTTACAACACCTATCAGGTCACTCCGATAACATTTAGCAATCTTTTCCCAAACCTCTAAATCTGTTGTAGAAAAAGGAATTTTAACTAACATTGTCTTCCCTTCAAGACTTACTGCCTCCTTAAAAGGTGCTTGTATAATTTTCTTAGTTCATTTCAGAGTCCAGGATGCTATAGGACCCTTTGGAGGGGGTTCCTCTTGTTCGCTGTCACTGCTGGGTAGTTGGAAAAATTTAGGAGTAGTTGTAGTGGGAGATAGAATAGAAGCTGGAGTTGAACTTGAGATAGAACCTGGAGCGGACTCAGCTGAGCTTAAAACCGGAGCTGGAGTTGAAATAGAAATCGCTTTGTTTAAAGCTGGAGTTGGGGATGAAATAGTAGTGGCTTTAATTGGAGTAGGGGATGGAATATAAGCTGGAGTTTGGACAGAGGTGTTAGGGAGTGGAGCAAGAGCTGGAGTTGGAATTGAGGGTAAAGTCTTAGGGGGTGGAACAAAAGCTGAAGTCTGGACAGGGATGTCAGGGGGTGGAACAAAAGCTGGGGTTGGACTTGAGGGTGAAGTCTTGGGAGGCAGAATAAGAGTTGGAGCTGGAGTTGAGGTTGTTCCCAAATTTGCTGCCCCTCTCTGCCCCCCTTGCCTTCCAGGGGGTGGTTTAAACAGATCCCCCAACTCTTGCTTCAGTGAGTCATCTGGGTATACCTTGTCTGGGTGTGTATAGCGTTGGTTTATGGAGCATGCACTACAACACCATTTCAGCCTTCCCTTACTAGTCTCATTATCTTTTTCCAGGGCCAACACAAAGAGGTCAGATGAAGCCCTGAGTCCACAATCCCTCTGCCACTCAGGGTTATTCCAGAGGGAGAAAAACATGTCAGCATACGTTACCTCTTCCCATTTTTTGCTCCCGTCTCAAAAACAACATAAGCTGTAACAAAGTCTCATAATGTAGAGTTCCAGTTGGGGGCCACCTGACCCCCTCTTCAAGCCTATAGAGTGGCTACCACTGTATGGAAAATTTCACAAGGGTCCTTTTATTTTCTATCCCCCCATACCCTACTAGTTCCTTCCAGTGTGTTAAAATACACCCTAAAGGACTACTTTTAGGGATCTCTTTACTCTTGTTGCTTCCCATCGCTCCCCTTATCCTTAACAAAACCAGCACTCTACTCCAATCCTTATTACCTCCTCCTTTGCTTCTTGTCTCACTTCCACCCAAACCTGGCTTCACAGATTTGTACAGTCCTTTCCCAGTCTTCTTCTCGCACAGCCCACCACTCAGGTACTAAATGTGACTTTCCACACACCAGTTTTAAAATCCTTGATTCTAAATCAGCTCGATCAGAGAGCTGTTGACACTGGGCACACTCTCTGTACCAGTTAGCAGAAGAACAGTAATAATGTCCTGCACAAATCTTGCACTGCAGTAACACCCACCCACAATGCCAACCTCGAGATGTACCAAAAGCTGCAGGAAAATTCCCACAAATGCAAGCTAATCCATTAGCCCCTTCTCAACTCTCTAAATTCTCCACAGCTGGTTGCTCCCAATCCAAAGCCACTAGTCTCCCAGCAGACGTCTGATATAAACCTTCTAAATATACTTTCTCATTTCTCCTGTCTATCCACCAGTTTACTGAATTCACAAACTCCCATGAGTCGAGCCCAAACTACTGAAGCAAAGGAGTTCCGCCTGTCCGTCTGGACACATTGGATTCTTGGACCAAAACCACTCCTATTATAATTACGAACACAATCCCCGTACCTAAAACAACAAGAGAGCCTTTATCAAAGGCTCCAAACAAACCAGCTGTACTACTTCACACTCCACATGTGCTACTCTTTGACACAAGCTGTATTTCAAATTATACAAACATAAATATCTGAACAGCAAAGCCCTGCTCCTATAATATTTCAGAGTCCGAACACTTTTAACATAAACACCAGGTGTTCCCCCGTAACCAAAACACACACACAGTCACAGCAGGGAGGGGATTTTATTAAGGATCATGCACCCCACTCGCTTTGTTTTTCCCTAGCTGTTTCAGTTGCCTGGAAATGGAACCACAGGTCCAAACTCCCACTTGCGTTGAGCTAACAGCACGTCTCAACAAATGCTCTCACAATCGTTCTCACAGTCAGGACACATTCGCAATAGCATAACAACTTTAGACCAGGATTTGCCCTTATGACTGGTAGCCCCAATTGCTACCAGACTTAGCCCTCTATGGCAAAACAAATGGCAAAATCCCCTTCTGTCAGCAGTAAAAGCCCGAGCTCGGTACAGCAGTTCAACAACTCTTTCTGCTGACAACCAAATTTCAACTACAACTTCAGCTTGCAGGCACACTACAGAAGCACAAGCTGCCCATGGGATGTCTCCCACAACTTACCAAACAGCCTTTTCTGACCACGCGTACTCCTTACAGGTCGCTACTTAAAACTGTTTTAATTTTTAAACATACAGCTTTGTCTGGAGTTTTAGTAGTCAGGAGTCCTTGTCTGCTGCTGGATGAGCAGTCCAGGCAGTGGAGCCCACTCTTCCAGGAATATCCTGGGGGCGCCCCAATGGGGTCCATGTCCCAAGCTGGTCTCACAGCCGAGCAGAGTCTCCTCCTGGCTTGGCTCGCCAATTGAATTGTTAAAACGGAAAATCACCGACAAAGACTCTCTAACTAGTCAAAGTTAGAAAGTGGTATGTTTATTACGCTGGCAGGCGGCACAGGGGGGTTGTTCCTGAAATGCGTGACAGTGCCGTACAAGAATTTTTGCCTTCTATTTATTTCCCAAAATAATACATATGCAAAATGCCAGCACCTCCCATCCCCACTTTGTATTAAAATGAAGTTATTAGTATTTTATGTGTGCTCAATTCTTCTCTCGAATTGGGTTGGTGGTCTTATATTGGGTGAGTGGTCTCAGGGATGAAGTAAGGAATGTCTTCGTCAGGTCTCTGTGACCCTCTGGCACAATCCAAGGCCCCCTGCTTCATGATGGATTGACATAAAGTCCAGGTGCTAGACACTGTTCTACTGGTTTCAGTATGTTCCTATAATAGTTCGCTTGCTCCACTTCCTTCTACAAATGAGTTCATAATATAACAATTAGCTTTAGCTTAATCATCTAATAATCATTAACCTATCGTTGGTGTATCTAACTTCAATATGAATTGGTTCTAACCCTCAGCTAAAATCTTAACCCTTTAAAATCATGATTCAGAAGGACTTTCCACTGATATTTTTTATCCGACTCAGCATAATTTAAAGAGGGCACAGTAAAAGTAAATTTTTCCTTATCTTCTTCAGCCAATGGAATGGTAAAAAAGCAAACTTTTAAATCAATGATAATTATCTCCTATCACTGTAGAATCATTGCAGGTGTTGAAAGACCTGGTTATAAAGGTCCCATTGTGGCCATTACAGCATTTATCTGCTGTAGATCATGCAAAAGTCTCCATTTTCCTGATTTCTTTTTTATCACAAAAACAGGGGCATTCCATGGGCTAAATGACTTCAATATGTCCAACTTGCAGCTGTTCTGCTACTTATGCTTGCAGGGCAGTAAGCTTTTCAATAGGAAGAGGCCACTGGTCAATCGAGACAGGTTTATCTGTCAGCCATGCCAGGGTTACAACTGGATGCTCAAGGCCCTGCATCACAGCGGCCCCTATTAAAAATCCGTAGTAATTTTAACACCCCGTTGGGATAAACAATCTCATCCCCATAAATTATATGGTGCATTGGCAACATAAGGCCTGATGTTAGCTTGTTGGCCATCAGCATTTTTTACATTTATCACAATACCAGACCTGTAGTCGAGCCACCCAGCCCAATGATTCCAAAACCTGCTTGAGTGAGAGGCCATGACTAAGGCCAAGAAAGTTCTGAAATTATAGTTACATCTCCTGCTGTGTCGATCAAACCTTTTGTTGATGTGGTCTCTGGTTGATGTCCCTTGGCTGTAATGGTGCATTCCTTTTCCGGGCATTGATCTGTCACTTTTGGAGTCCAAAATACTTGAGACGGTCCTGTAGATCCAAAACCTCCTGTGCCATGACTTCACTTCACTGCATTTGGAACACAACTCACAAAGGGAACAAGTTGTGCAATGCAAGTTCCTTTCTGAATAATAGAGGGGATTCACTAACTGATACCATAGCATGAATTTGTCCCAAATAATCAGCATCAATAATCTCTAAATGTACATGAATACCTTTAATAGTTACTACTAGATCTCCCCACTAAAAAAGCACACAGTGCCCATCCTATGGGACCAGAGGCATCAAGGGGTACTTTACATATTTGCCTTGTTAAGATAATTACTGTGTCAGCTGTGGATATACCAATCCCTGCAGAGCCACTTGTGGCCTCTGAGTATTGTTCACAAATGGATAGCTTTGCCGTGCTCGGAGAGCTTGCAGTTGTTGTTGAGGTGTTTGTGTCCCCAAAGGCCCCTTCGCGTTTTTCTTCACGTTTCCCTGCAATTGCTTCCCATTTGCACAATATTTTGATCTGCACTGTTGTCCTGGATTGCAAGATAAGTGTGTGTTCTATTTGCCATCTCTTAGAGGTATGGCAGTTATCTTCTGTTAATTGGGCAGTTTTTCTTTATCTCTTCCACAAACCAATCCTCCCTCTGGGAAACATCTTCTGTTAATGGGCCATTGAGTCCCACTGCATGACTGATAAAACAACATCATCCCATTGTGACATGCTCCCCCCAAGGGGGAGGAGCCAAGCATTCCTTCCTGGATATAATCTGGGAATTTGGGACACCACAGTAGCAGCCCTTTCCCACTGGATTCCCAGAGGAAGACCAGGCCCATCTACACCCCCACTGGACCTTCAGAGGAAGACTACACCCTTCTACAGGATCACTGCTTCAACAGAACCACATCTGTCACTCCAGGAGGACTGCAGCCACCATTTCAATTGGACTGCTACCAACACCCTGACCAACAGTGTGTCAGGTCATATTCTGAGTCTGTCAGTGTTGTTTTGTATTACTGCATTTTTTTTTTTTTTTCTTCCCTAATAAATAACTGATATTCCTGCTCCCATATCTTTGCCTGAGAGCCCCTTAATTTCAAAATTATAAGAATTTGGTGGGAGGGGATTTACATTTTCCATTTCAGGGGAGGCTCCTGCCTTCCTTAGCAGACACCTGTCTTTTCAAACCAAGACAATTGTTTAGCATAACGTCCAAATTTACCACAACGATTGTGTCACAAGCCGTCCTTGTGGACAGGTTTCGTGATGGTTCGTAGGGGATCTCAGGGTGCAAAAAACCAACGCGGTATAAGGGGTTTGCAGTGATAATCAACACAAATGCACTTTTATTGAAATAACCACAGCAGAAATGCATTGGGGAAGAATTGGGAAAAAAGGGAAAAATAGAAAAAGAGGGAGGAAAAAGAAAAGAGTATATAGCTACCAAACGTGGGAACGGCGAAGGTCCTTTGGTGTCCAGCTGATGAGGTTCACCAGTTCACGTCCGGGGAGATCTCAGGGATGCAGTTCATCTGGACTCCAATTATACGCTTTTTTGATGGGGGAAGGGGAATAATTTTGAAACTGAATCTATTGTATCTTCGGGGGGAAAGAATGGTATTTGGAAAAGCGTAGACACAGTCCATATTCTCAGTGGGTGAGGGCCATTGTTTTCCTGGTTCAGTGTTTGCACCTGCAACATCCATCTTGCTTTGGTCAGCTCGTCTCCCCCTACACAGCTCCCTAGAGTTGGGGGTTTCAGTCCCAGTCCTTGGAAAGTGTGAGAGGGGCCGTCTCACATGGGGATTTCATGTCTCGGCTTTTTCTTTGGTGAAGAGGCTTCTTACATCTCAGTTTGTCTGTCATGGTGGTTGCAAATGAGCAAGAGGGGTCTTCTTTGAGGGACCAGCCCCAAAACTCAGGAGAAGTCCAGCCAGGCCAAGAAATGGGGGAAAAATCCCAGAGCTATTGTTGCAAAAGGGTCAGAATGTCCTTTTTTCTTATTGAGCTCAGTGTAGCATGTAGCAAATACACACACCTGTGACAACAGTAGCTTAGCAATGCTCTCAGGTCTCTGGGCCCTTTGGTGTGCATCTTTCCCCTACAAAGCCAGAAATCTTTGGACAGGGGGGTCTTTTCTTCAGTGGTCCCTCAATGACGATTGTGAGGCAGATGAGGGATATTTCGGACAGACTTTCACAGATTGCAATTCACTTTATTGCCTGGATTTATCTTAGATTTTACTTTTGGTTCACCATTTTGTGGGCATTGTGCCTTTAAATGCCCTTGTTGTCCACAATTAAAGAATTTTGGTGGAGGCTTTAGGACCACTGCCAAAGCAGCCATTTTGTTTTCGACCGTCCCAACCTTGGAACAAGCATTTAGAATGTCAGCTAATAAGGGATTCCCAGGCAAAGTTTCAATAATTTTTCTGCAATCTCTGTTTGTGTTATCTTTTGCTAATTGCTTACATAAAATTTGCTGTACATTTTCATCATCCACTTGCTTTTCAATAGCTGCAGCAACCTTTTCCACAAATTGCAAAAAGGGTTCCTTTGTCCCTTGCTGTATAGTAACATATCTTTGGTTTGGAGCTGACATTTCCATTGTTTTAATTAAAGCACTCATACCTAATTGTTAAGCCTGTGCCAAAACTAGAGGGGGCCACCTTGCCTGTAAATCTGGGTTAGAAAAAGGTCCATTAACTAACAAGGCGTCAACTCCTACAGTGTAACGAGGGTCCTGCTAAATTAATTGCATGTTATTCAAAGCTGTTTGTTCGGCTAATTGTCTTCAGCTATTTTGAAATACACTATATTATACTGGCTGAAACAAAATTGTAGCAAGATGCATGATATCATAAGGAGCAAGCACATCAGCATTAATAACATGAATTAGTTGCATTACTTCTGGAGAATTAATACTATATTTAGCCACCTTTGCTTGGAGGTCTTGCACGACCTTCCATGGAAAAACTCGATGGTTATAATTTTTTCCTGAATTAGGAACTGCTTTGAAAATAGGAAAACCCATAGGCTCATTACAAGAAACATTCATATCAACGCTCTGCATATCCAACATTTTTGGTGGATCTATTTTTTCTAATAAATCCCCATCCCCCACTTTATCTGCTTTTTTTTTAACATGCTCCCAAAATTGTAAAAGGTGTCTGGTGGTTACAGTCGCTAAACAGGGGGGTTAAGTCCAGGGGGCAGCAGGCTTAGATCTGTTACGGGGTTTGCAATAGACAGATCCATGCACCAGTTCAGGTTTCCTTGTCACTGTCATTTCATCATCTTCACTATCACTATCAGGTAAGGGAGGATACAGTGTTGATGGTATCATTTGTTCATGCAGGTTGGAGGGGAGTGGAGGGGCAGACGGCTCAGTTTACTGTTCTTATAAGGTAATTTCAGCTAACTGCTGTGCAGGGGAGGGATACAAAGGCTTAAGATCAATTTTTCACTCTCTTTCTCCACACCCCGCTCTCTCCCGTCCTGCTCCATTGTCCACTCTTTCAAAGTCTCATAAAGTAGTCTCCAGGTGGTAGCCAACTCAGCAGCCATCCTGTCCCACTTCGACAGCAAATCCCACAGTCTCTCCCCTACTTCTTTCCACACTCTCGCACTAAAAGCTGTACTTATATCAGTTTCAAAATCTTGCAACCTGGCCCACAATAGCACACTACAAAGAGCATAATCAGTAGTCTTAATATCTTTTTAACAAAGCCTTCCAAGTAGACAAAACAATCTGTTTTTCTCTTGATAAGTTATTCCCATAATGTCCCCAGCAGCACACCTGTACTCCAGGTGTCAAAATCAGTCTGGTCTGGACCAGGCAGCATCCCCCTGCTGCTCTGAATGCTACACTGGACCCCGTCTCTGGCTGTACCTCGCCCTACAGCCCAATCCTAATCACATTTGGCACCACCAGATGGCGCTGTTGAGATGGTCACAACACGCAGAACACTATACAATTTCAGAAGGCTTCTATGTTTATTATAACAGCATGCTGTCTTTTATAGATTCCCAACAAAGTTTATACTTATTCATTGGTTACAATAAATCAACACAGTGTTCATTGGTACAGCTCAGTCTCCACCACTGTTTTCAACTAACATTCAACTGCAGGTTTCTTTTTGTTTATCTTTTTCTTCTTTTCAGTCTCCATGTCGACGACCTTGGCAGAATTCCTTTCAGGGGTAAACGCAACTCTTATCAGCTGCTTCTTCAACTAACTCTTCCTAGCTCACAAACCAGCTGTCAGCGCCTTCCACACATTATTTTTTTTTTCTGTGCTCTTTGGCCATTTGTCAAAAGCACCCCAGCACTGGAAATATTGTCCTTCTTTTATCCTATTATTATTAAACTTCAAAAAATTCTAAGGAGTGAACTTGGTTTTTCACAGGGTCATATTTTCCATTCCAAGAAAGTTCGCACCTTCTGTGGCAGACACCTGTCTTTTAAATCAGGACATCCACAAAGCCCTCTCCTCCAGGATCCTCCTTCAAAAAGCACCACACAGTAGCGGGACAGTAACAAGCCCAACAGAGTTCACTGAAGCCAGCCCTGTGACAAGGACCTCTTCAGTCTAATGCATCACTGAAGCACAATAAATCATGTCTACTCAGCTCTCCTGGCATCACAGTTATTCCCCCAGTCTGGGGAATGCTACCACCATCCTCACATTTGTCCTCTCAGGCACATTTGCAAAGCAAAAGGAGCACTGTGGAAAATTTCTTGGCAACAAATAGATGAGATGCAGCTAACAGATGCAAAGCTGGCTTTCTTTTCCAAGTCAGGTTTCATACCTATGTGGGATTTATATATTTAACAGCACTATGCCAGATAACACACTAATGATGCTGGGTGAGCCCGGTGTTCTGCACTTTACTTCACTCATTTCATAACACATAGGAGCCCCAAACAGGAAACCTGCATTCCTGGGGCCCACACATCTTTCCCTCATCCTGCAAGATAGGACCTGCTTCCCAGGCATCATCTAGGAAAACCCAAGTGCTATTCTGTCTTGGTTTGGAATGAGAGGAAATTCAGGGAAGTGATGCAAAGTTTTTTGTGTAAGTGACAGTTTGTTGAACTACTTAGAAGCTGGACATGCTTCTGTGAAACACACATGTTAGAGACGAAAAAACTAGAGAACTGTCTTTTCTTTCCAGTTGGTGAGGAGGTGGCAGGCCCCGGCCCCAGGTCCCTGTTTCAGCCAGACCAGGCCGGGCAGTTCTGCCCCAGGTCGAACCCCTTTCCCCCTCTCTGGGCCCCCTGCTGCCCCCTTCCCACCCCCCCCTCCACCCCCATCAGCTCCGGTCTGGCCAGGCCAGGGTCCAACAGCTGCCAGGCAGGAAGGCGGGAGAGTCTGTGGAGCCCTGGCCAGAGCAGGGCTGGCCTCGGCTGTGAAGATCTTATCATCAAATCCCCTCCCCCTGGTGTAGCTGAGACCAGAGACCCCAGCAGCCCATGCAGAAAACCAAAGACCAGCCATGAGGCTGATACTGACACAGCCCAGCTGTAGCTCCCCACCACAAGTTACCCTGGGGGTCAGGTAGGGCTCAAGTGTGATGTTAACCCTTTCAGTGCTTCAATCCTCCCTTGACTGCGAGAAAAGAACATGATGCAAGCATGTAAAGGAACAGCATGAAGACATCGAAGTCAGTGAAGAAGTTGTGTCTCAGATGGGAGGGAAGAGGAGAGGCCTTGTTTTTAGAGCTGAAATCCTCTTGAAATTTATGGAGAAAAGACTTTTTCCTTATAATGCATGAAACTATGGGGAGATGAAAATGTTCAAATTGATATCGAGCAAAAGCCTCCATGCTAAGATAAGCAGATGTTGAAATAGCTGTGATCCCATGAGAAGTTTGAACAGAAGAGAGAAGAGCAGTCCTGTGCTTCCAAGAGAAGAAGATCTCTGTTCCCAGAGATGAAGATGATTTTAGAAATAGATAATGAGAACTTTGACCTTTGACACGCTCATCTTTAAAACAATACCCCATAAGTTGACATAGCCCATCAACAAGCTGTGAGAAAGCCTGTAGAAATGGGAAGGATTTCACGATAGCGGGGTTCCCCAAGCAGCTGCAGCAGCTACTTATGACGAAATTGAGAACCACAAGAGAATTGTTTTTTCTTCTTGTAGAGAAGTCTCCATAACCTTAAAAAAAGAGACTTCTCTCCCTAAATAAACTGAAGAAAGACTATTTTAGAGGTGGTAAACTGACTGAAAATCTTAGTTGTAGTTTCTTTACATTGTCAGTGGAAAATAAAAGGTTCTGAGGGGAGGAGAAGTGTTCTAGAGGGTTTGTTTTGAGTCTTACTACTTTTTTTTCCTTCTAGTTACTTTTAATAAAATTTTCTTTATACCCTTTTAAAGTTTTGAGCCTGCTTTGCCTTTCTTCTAATCCTATTTCACAGCAAGAAGTGAGTATATTAGTGATTAGTCAGCACTGAACTCGCCACATTCTTTGGTATGTTAGCCAGAGAAATCTCAAAATTGAGGAAATCTTAAATTGGCGAACCAAACCCACTACACATTCAGAGATGGGGATTTTCAGCCCCAAAAGACCATTTATTTAATGGCTGTCAGTACCTGAAATGAAGGCTCGCACACCAAGAGGAACTGAGCAGCCACAGCAATGATGCTCTGCAGCATGTCTTCATTCCCAAAAGCCCAATTTAGACTCAAAAGAATAAATTGTCTTTTTCCCCAAACTCTGGCTTCTTCTCTGCAGCTTGGCAGCTGGCAGCAGCATACCAAGGGACTTGCTCCTGTCACCAAATTGACAAAAAACCCAAATAAGACTCCTTAACATCAATTTAGTGTTTAGAAAGGCATAATTTATTCAGGTCTGAGGTGGCATGGGGTATAAGTCATAACCTTGCATGCACACATCGTATTATGAGTGTGTTGCTTATATACAGTAACTACATGCATATTACAATTTGCCCATTACTGTAAAACCCTCCCAAGTTCACCGATTCAGTCCTTGTTTTGGCTGTGCCTGGATTCCTGAACCAGATGTCCCCTCTTATCTGTGCACCCTCCTTGCTGGGAAAGCAGATTTTTCATGCCTTGTTGTCACATTCACATTTTCTGAAAAATCCCTTTGCCCAGGATTTTTCTCCTGGGAAGCTGAGATGCCTCAGAGAAAAATGAAAACAATAATTATCTCATTTTCTTCTACTACTGTTTTGCTCCTTTGGAATGTGTTTGGAGATTGTTTATCCAACAGGTGATTGTTTGATTGGTTTCTGCTGTACATTGTTTTGACTCAATGGCCAATTGGGGCCAAGCTGTGTCAAGACTCTGGAGAGAGTCACGAGTTTTCATTATTATCTTTTTAGCCTTCTGTAAGTATCCTTTCTGTATTCTTTAGTATAGTTTAGTATTCTTTTATATAATATAATATCATAAAATAATAAATTAGCCTTCTGAGAACATGGAGTCAGATTCATCATTCCTTCCTTCGTCGGGACACCCCACAAATACAATACCTTGTTTCTCTGATAAAAGTTCACAGGCACAGTAGAAATTGAATTAAACTTTTTGGTTTTAATTCCCCCCTTTAAACTTCTCAAATTCTTTAAGGTGATTTGATAAGTTTCACCTTGATTTCTATCTCATAAGATTTCAATTGATCCTAGCAAGACCGACAATTCCTACAATAATTTCTACAATTACAATTATGATGGTTTCCAGTATTTCATCCAGCCATCCTCTCAGGGACCATTCCCCTATTCCTTGAAGAATTTTATTAAACCAGTTAGTTTCAGAGGCTTTTTGGATAGCATTGCTATCTTCAGCAACTTGCTGCAGTTTGTCAAATTGTTTTGGCGACCTTCTGTTACATTTGGGATGTGCACACAACAGTGTTCTCTATCCAGTTTTAAATACCCACAAAGTCCTTGTTCTTAGGCCAGCAATAGATCTAAGGCCAGCTGGTTTTGCAATGTCAGTTTAGGTATTTTTCTGTATTTGTCTATTTCTAATTTGAAATCCCCTTTCTGAAGCTTTGGATAGTTTCCTTACTTGCCAAGTTAGATTATCTAACAAAATTCTGTTTTCTAGAGCCATGGCTTCCAGTAAAAGAAAATTCTGTGGGGCCCATTCAAATTTTGTAAAAGCTGAAGGCCCTGTCCCTTCCTCCTCAGTGTCTCATTTTACCTTACTCCAATACTGGTCTTTTATAGGGCTGCTTCTCCAAGATGGCCATAAGGTTAATAACCCTAAGGAAATGTGCCAGGTGATCAGTTCGAGCAGGAGTTGGGTGGTCCAATATCTGAAGTAGCCCAGATAGTGTAAACTGGGGAATGAACTTCCAGAGATTTAACACAATTTAAATGTTGGTTACTGCAATTTAGAACTAATTTGTCCATCTAGCTTATGGTGCTGGACTGACTTTCACTGTTTTGTTTTTCTCCACACCTCCATTGACTCACCTAAAATATATATACGTGTGGTTTTTAGTAACACATAAATCTAACAACCTGGCTGCTTCACCTCCTGAGACTGCTAAGGCAAAATCCAGAAAATACTGGTCGAGACTATGGGACCCTGTTGGACATTCCTTACCTTTTTCCTTCCCAAAAATAATTGTGTTATCCCCTGGCCTCCAAGGTATTGTATCCTCAAGAAAATCATCTCCTAGTCACCTACCTCGCTCCTTCTGATCCAAATAGTGGGTGATATTTTCTTTTTGCTATGGTCTGCTTATTTAAATTATTAGAAATGCCTCTGCCCAAATTCAGGTGCAAACAAGACAATATGCCAAATTCATTAGTATGGATTTTATTTGATAGTAAATGAGAGAGAGAGAGAAAAAAAGGAAAAGAAATAAATAGAAAAGAGCTGGGGGGGACAGAAAGATTAAAGAAACTATCTCCACTCCATGGACCTTGATGGTGTCCTGTTGATCCTCTTGAGATGGTCTTCTTGTTGGTGAAGGTTATTTTTTTTCCCGAAAAACATAAAATTCAGTGGATTAATATACACTCAGGTCAGGTGGGAATGCCCAGGTACCTCCCTTTGGAGGTGTTACAGTCCAATTTTTAAAGTTATTAGGAATGCCTCCGCCCAAATTAAAGTGAAAACAAGACCATATGCCAAAGTCAATAGTATAGGTTTTATTTAATAGTAAATATGGGAGACACACAGAGAGAGAAAGAGAGAGAGGAAGAGAAATAAATAGAAAGGAAGTAGGGGGACAAAAAGAAAGAGAGACAGAATAAAGAAAATATCACCACTCCATGGATCCCACCAGCATCCCGATAATCCTCTCCAACTGGTCTTTTTAGTGGTGAAGGTCCCCCCAAAAGCATAGAATACGATGGATTAATATATGCTCAAGTCAGGTGGGAATGCCCCAGTACCTCCCCTGAGGGAGGAGCCAGTCTCTTGCAGCAGACTCTGGATTGGTTGAATCATGTCACATCACTTGCAGTCCTGTGGTGCAAGGCCTCTGGGGAGCTCTCTGGGGGGGGGGGGGGTTGATGGATTATGACACCCCCTCAGCTGCCTCTAATATAAATGTCCCATGGATGTGGCCTTTCCGGGATTGGGGGTTCCATAGCTGGGCCAATTTGTGTTAAGGGAGGATGGGTGTTCTGTGCCTCTGACCAGATGTTGTGCCACACACCCAGAAACTCCTCCCTCTCCCCTAGTTTAAGGGGGAGTCTGTGTAAATCTGGCCTCTGTGGGCTATGGTCTCCCCTGTAGGAATGTGCCCCCTGTTGACAGAGTGACCAAATTACCCTTTGTCTCCTTAAATAGGAAAAAAGCCCAGAAGTTTCTCTCCTCAATTTGGTAAAAAGACACCTCATAGGACCTTGGGGACTTTGCCTCAAACTTAAGGATAGCCAAATGGACAGAACACAAAAAAGTCCCGCCTAAGCAATTTACTAGAAAAAGAAGAGAACAAAGGAACTAATTGCTTTTGTAGGGTGTTTTACCAGTGTCTCGGTTTGGAAAGACAGGTGTCTGCTAAGGAAGGCAGGAGCCTCCCCTGAAATGGAAAATGTAAACCCTCCCCACCCCTCTGAGTTACTATAAATTTTAAATTAAGGGGCTCTCAGGCAACAAAAATTATGGGAGCAGGAAATAACAGTTCTTTATTAGGCAAGAAAACAAAAGAATAAATAAACAATGCAGTACACTAGAACAGCACTCACAGAGTCAGAACACAACCTGACAACCTGACACCCTGTTGGTCAGGGTGTTGGTAGCAGTCCGATTGGAAATGTGGCTGCAGTACTCCTGAAGTGTCAGGTGTGGTTCTGCTGGAGCAGAGATCCTGTTGAAAAGGGTGTAGTCTTCCTCTGAAGATCCAGTGGAAGAAGAGGCAGCTGCTGTTCCTCTGGGAAATCCAGTGGAGAAGCCGTGCTGGTATTCCAGAATCTCCAGAATATATCTGGGTAGGAATGCTTGGCTCCTCCTTCTGGGTGGAGCATTTCACAATGGGAGGCTATAGTTCTTATCAGTCATGCAGTGACATTCAATAGCCTGTTATCAGCAGATGTCCCCTCCCAAAGGAGGAGTGATTGTGGAAGAGATAAGAAAAACTGCCCACTTGACAAAAGGCAACTGCCATACAGATGGTAATAGAATACATGTTGCCTTGCAATCTGGAACAACCAGGAGCAAAAGCCTCTTGCCCCTGGCTCAGGTTTTCTCTGTAAAGAGCTTTGTTATTTTGCCTTTTATTAAAACTTTTCTGTTTCCAACACTACCACAGAAGCCATCCTGCTGATTTTATGCCATCTGAGGTAGCAGCGCTATCTCGGGTGTTATAGATTTCTCCAAGAGCTCATGAGACCTGGCTCAAGGAGATCATTTGTATCACATGGCACCCAGACAGGTGTTTTCTCATATTGAGAGACATTGCTTCGGAATTTTTGATTGGCCCTCAATCAAAATAGGACTTTTTTTCTCAGTCTTGCGTTTTTGGGTAGTGCCGGCCTGCGACTGGGTTTTTGGGGAGGTAAAGAAAAGAAACCCAGGTAAAGAAGGATCTGAGGCCATCAGAGGGGGTCACAGGTCGAAGCCCAAGCCGGTGAGAAGGGGCTGAAACTGAGACGGACTGGTGAACGTGCTGCGAAGTCCTAAGGACCTCTTTGGAGAGAGCTGCAATTGGCTGAGCCAAGGCTGAGACACCTCTGGATTTCCAGGCCCCGGGAGTCAGACCAAGAAGGATAGCTTCTCTGAAAACCACTGTTTGGTGAGTAAGAAATGGGGAACAAGCTATCTTTAGCTGAGCAAGATCTTTATTTTTATTTTAACTACAAATTAGAAATTCAAGATGTAAAATTTGAGAAGAAACAGCTTAAAAAACTCATCAGATCAGTTTTCACAGAACTCCCAACCCTAAACACGTCTGAGACACCCTAAAGTTCTGGGATGCTGTGGGACTTAGATTTTATAGTTTGGAAAAGAATAAGAAGTCCAGCCTAAAGCTGCGTCCAATATTTTGGACGGTATTACAGTTTGTAACATTGGAGAGTAAAAAGCAAGCTAGAAACAGCCACAAAACACCACAGATCAGAGAGAGACCAGACCGCAGGCTGCAGCAGAAAGAAAGGAGGGGAGGCAGAGATTCCAAGACCCCAGCCCTGTCCCGACCGGCTCCAAACCACACAGACCCTGGGAGGGCAGGCGGGACATGGCACGGCCAGCCATTCCCCATCCAGTCCCTCCTCCTCCTCTTCTGTCGGGAGGGAAACAGACTTGTCCTGGCCAGACCAGTCTGCAACCCACCTCTCCTAAACCCTCTACCCCAAAGAATTCCCCTCGGTTTCCTCTCAAATGTAACCTCAGACCCACTAAATCTGTGAATTTTGGCAGTGCAATCAAAAAAAGCCGAGCTGAATCCATGCCCTGTGAGTGCAATAGCACACATGGCTGGCACCATGTTTCAGAGCTGCCGAGCTCTGCCCTTCATGGGTGTGTTCCATCCTCGGGCTCCCAGGATCTCTTTCTGATTCGTCACTAAGCTCCTGTCCATCAGATGCAGGACACTCCCCTTTTGTGGGCTGCGCTCGGTCTGTCTCCCTGCACCTACTCCCCACCCACACCCCAGGACATCACGCCCTCACCCTGCCTACTGTGGGAAGTGGATGTGACCTCCCAGAAGTGACCCCATCCAATCTGGCAGCACCCATGTCACAAGAAACCCCGATTTCCAACAGGAGAGATTCACACACCCCCCCTCCCACCCCGGGGCAGTCCCCCCAAAGCAGTGGACCAAGCATCAATGCAGGAGACAACAGATCAGGTCATCTCAGCAGTGGAGAAAGCAGGACTCACAGTAGCGAAGGAAAAAATACAGACATTTCCTCTCTGGAAATATTTAGGATACAGAACCACAGAACAAACTTTAACTCCGCAACCACTACAACTAAGGACAAATCCAAAAACACTAAATGAAGTACAGCAGCTGGTAGGGACTCTGAACTGGCTTTGTCCACTGCTAGGCATTTCAAACCAAGACTTAACCCCTCTGTCCGATCTATCGAAGGGAGACACAGCTTTAAACTCACCACAAAAATTCAACAAGGAAGCCCAAAATGCTTTAGATAAAGTGATGTGAACCATCCAATCATGCCAGGCTCAGCGATATAACCCTAACTTGTCTTTTTTGTTTGCGGTTTTAGGGGACAGTCCACAGCTTCACGGTCTAATATTCCAGTGGGATGTAGAGAAGAAGGACCACCTGATAATCTTAGAATGGGTTTTCCTATCTCGTCAGCTGGGTAAAACTATAACAACTTGCCCTGAAATTATATCGCAATCGATTATAAAGGCTAGATCTCGAATGTTTTCCCTTGCAGGAAAGGGTTTTGCAGAAATCTTTCTGCCTGTCACATCCATCTATTTGGAATGGTTAATTCAAAATCCAGAGGTTATGCAATTTGCCTTAGAAAATTTTACAGGAAAAATTTCAGTCAATTTTTCCAAACACAAACTATTAAGTTCCTCTTTAAAATTAATTCATAAGCCCTTAAGAAGTCATGCACCCCTAGATGCAATCGCATTTTTTACAGATGGTTCAGAAAAGTAAAAAAAAAATCTGTGATTGCTTGGCAAAATCCAGAGACAAAAAAATGGGAATCAGATATTGAAGAATTAGACGGTTCTTCACAAATAATACAGTTAACAGCAGTCATACGGGTCTTTTCAAAATTCACGTTTCCTTTAATTTAGTAATGGACTCATTCTATGTTGCAGGTGTAGTGGAAAGAGCAGAAGGATCTCTGCTAAAGGAGATTTCCAATGACCAGCTATATGGTTTGCTCAAAAAAATTATTCTTCCTTCTTTCTATTCGACGGGAACCTTTCTTCATAATGCACATTTGTTGCCAACATATTTTATGAAAAATCCTTTACTTGGGATTTTTCCTTTCCTGGGAGCTGAGAAGCCTTGGAACAAACTAAACAATTCTTATCTGCTGCTGTGGAATGCCACGGGAAAATCTGTGATTGGCCCCGTCGGACTGTTTCCAATTAAGAGCCTATCACAATTCACCTGTTCGGCCCGTCTCGGGCTGAGAAGACTTTGGTTTACACATTCTTTTCTATTCTTAGCTTAGCCTTGTAGTGAAACCTTTCTCTTTACTCTTTTAGTATAGTTTCTATATCTTATATATCATATCATAATAAATCAAAGCCTTCTGATACATGGAGTCAACGTCGTCTCTTCCCTCATCCTGGGACCCAAGAAAACCGCTGTAATAAATGGTGACCCAGAGTGAATAAAGGGACCACAGGAGTGGCTTCTAGCCAGGAGCTGAAGAACTGACGATCCTGAAATTGGACAGAGTTCACAGCCGAGGCTGGCGACAGAGAGAACCTTTTGGAAAGTCTCCGAGACAAGATGTCCAGGTGTCTTCGCGGCACAGAGCAGCCTGCTGAAGCCCAGAGGACACTGTCGCAAGGTACTGTTTACACTGCCCTTCCTGGAAATGCTGCCCTTCGTGTGAGGCAGATTCGGTTATGGCAGAGGGTGCCTACGGAGAGGGAGGTTCCATTCTCTCCCTCAGAGGAAAAAATTATTGACCTCTGGCGACAATGGGGTGATGAGGACAGCATTCCTATGCTAACGACACATTTCTATGAGTTTTTCCGGTGGGTAAAACACCATGGTTTTTTCTCTGATGTGCTGTATGCCTTTGACTCATATGTTTGGGAATGCATGGAATTCATTATCAGAGATCTTTTCTACCGGGGACTTGGTTTTCCTTTGATCTACCCGCATTTCAGAACTTTCTTCCCAGTTTTGAAACGGAAAGCGTCTGCATATCAGTGGATTGCAAATGCACGGGGCTTGTCTCCCTTCTCCCTGAAGCTGGAAAAAGGCAAGCCTGTCCGAATCCACTGCCTGGAAATCTCCAGCCCCCCCGAATCGGGGTGGGGGGGCGACGCTTTGCCCGCGGCAGAAGAGAAGTTTTTTTCTGCGACCTTGGACCAGGAGCCGGCGGACCTGCCTCCCCCGCCTCAGGGGGGAGGTGGGTTGGCTCTGTCACCTGAACCGGGGCCAAGGGCCCTGCCCCTGCCCACCCCAGAGGAGGGGCCGGTCCCTGCAGCTCCTCCCGTGGGCCCGCCTCCGGCGGGGGTGGATCCATCGCCTCCAACAGAGCTTGTCAGCAGTTCCGGGACGAAAGCACCGCCCTCCGCGGCTTCGCCCGCGTTGCTAGGCGACACACTCAACAGCAGCGACGATCGACGGCAGCCCGTCCCGGAGTCGGGACCTGCAGCCTCTCCCGCGGGCCCGCCTCGGCGGGGGTCGGTCCCTCGCCTGCCGCGCCGGTGGAGGGGGCTGGGCTTGAGAGTCTCCCAGCGGAACCGTCATCGGACCCGACCGCGGCGGCCGCCGCGGCGCCCGCGATCAGCCGGGACCCTCCCCCGAGCTTTTCGGGCTGTCCCGAGGCTGCCCCTGCGAGGGGAGCTGGGACGGGGGAAGGGGACTCAGGCTTGCCCCTCCGTGGGGGGGGTGTGGCTACGCAGCTGAGCGCAAGCTAGGGCCGTCTGCTTGCTTTCCATCTCGGTGTTTTCGCGGGCTGACCCGAGTCTGGTTCGGGGTTTCCCGCTGGGGGTTGGAATGCCTGACTCCCCCTGCGCGCCCTTGCAGCGTGGGGGAGGGGGTTCCTGAGCCTTCTGTCTCCGGTCCCCAGCCCGCAGGGGGTGGGGGTGGTACCGAGGGGCAGAAAGTGGGAACGTCCTTTGCATTTGCGATGCAGAGGCAGGAGACACAGTGCAAAGTGAGCATCGCTCATCTGCTGTGGGGACAAAGCACCCCCAGACATGGGGTGTTGTTCCCTGGGAAAGCTTTTCTTCCCCAGCTGCTGGTCTGCGCCGGTTCAGCGGGGATGAAGCGTTCGGTCACTCGGGCTGCCCGGATATCGGCAGCTGTGTGCCGGATTGAGAGAACACAGAGCCCGCTCCGTGGGCCGGGTCTGGGCTGTTTGGCTCGGTTCCCTGGGCCAGGGCCTCCCGGCCAGCGCCTGTTGGGTTTGGGGGCCTTCTTCCCTCCGCCTGGACCTGGGCCACCGTTCTGTGAGCCGGGTTTGGGGTCCCTGTTCCCTCCACGGGGGCCGGGGCCTCCGCAAACGGTGGCTGGTGGACCAGCCTGTTTGGGGCCTCAGAGGGCCATTGTCTGCTACTGCTCTTTCAAAAAAAAAAAAAAAAAAAAAAAAAATTAAATAAAAAGAGTTGAACGAGCTAGCAGCTCAGAAAATTTTGCAAGCCTGTTTCAGGACCAAAAGGAACTTTTCAGCACTGTCAAAGAAGAGCATCTTCAGTTTGGACTTTTTCCTGAAACTCAGCTGTTTGGACTTGAAGCAATGAACTTTCCTTGGACTGTTTTTGCATTTTCTTCTATTTTAAGATTGTTTTGGTGATGTGATGGGAATTTGGTGTTCTGCAGGTGAAGGGTTTCCCTGATGGTTCCACACCAGCATTTGATTGATCTTTTGATTGCATTTTCTTTTTAATTTACTAAAATTAAAAGGGTGAGATGTTGCCAACATATTTTATGAAAAATCCTTTACTTGGGATTTTTCCTTTCCTGGGAGCTGAGAAGCCTTGGAACAAACTAAACAATTCTTATCTGCTGCTGTGGAATGCCACGGGAAAATCTGTGATTGGCCCCGTCGGACTGTTTCCAATTAAGAGCCTATCACAATTCACCTGTTCGGCCCGTCTCGGGCTGAGAAGACTTTGGTTTACACATTCTTTTCTATTCTTAGCTTAGCCTTGTAGTGAAACCTTTCTCTTTACTCTTTTAGTATAGTTTCTATATCTTATATATCATATAATAATAAATCAAAGCCTTCTGATACATGGAGTCAACGTTGTCATCTCTTCCCTCATCCTGGGACCCAAGAAAACCGCTGTAATACACATTCGTTCACATTCTTCTCTTCCAGGCTTCTTAGCAAAAGGCAATGCCGTGGCTGATTTGTTAGCCATGCCAATACAGAATGCACTTCCCAATGTTATCGAACAAGCCAGAATGAGCCATGCTTTCTATCATCAAAATGCATCTGCCTTAGTAAGAATGTTTACCATCTCTCAGAATCGGGCAAAAGCAATTGTTCAGTCATGTCCAGATTGTCAAAAATTAACCATACCCGCAATAGCAACAGGGGTTAACCCTCGAGGCTTAAATAACCTGCAGATATGGCAAACTGACATAACTCAATATCAGTCATTTGCACGGTTCAAACATATACACATATCAATAGACACATTCTCAGGAGCAATTCTTGCTTCCACACATCCAGGAGAAAAGAGTAGAGATGTAATTAAACATTTCTTACAATCATTTGCATCCTTAGGCATTCCTCAAGAAGTTAAAATGGACAATGGACCAGCCTACATTTCTAACAAACTGCAAGAGTTTTTCAAAACCTGGGGTATCAAACACACCACAGGTATTCCACATTCATCCACATGCCAATCTATTGTAGAAAAAGCACACAGGTCACTGAAAATGATCCTTTGATGGCAAAAGGGAGGGACAGAAGTGCTGTCTACAGTAGAGAGGCTGAATAAAGCTATATATGTTTTTAACTTCTTAAATAATTCTTTTATGGAGCAGGTACCACAGATTTACAGACATTTCAGCAATACCAGTCAAGCAAAACTCAAGGAAGGGCCACCAGTCTTTATAAAGGATGCAAAAACAGGACAAATTTCAGGACCCCATGTTCTAGGGTGATGTTATGATGCTTGTATCCCAAATAATGTATTCTGTTTATGCTGGATATTATATTCTGTGCCTTCAAGACTGGCTGAGAGCAAAGGTGGGGAGAAGAAGAAGAACAGAGTTTTGTTATCAAGAGCTAGACTCACTCATCCACAGTCTGCTGGAACACTGTTGTTGCCTGGGCATGGATGGGGCAGAACACTGCACTCCTTTTGCTTTTGAGTTAGTTAATTTAGCTAGCTGAGGCAGTCCGAGCTTTCCCTGGACTGTTTTTCGTTCCCTTTTCTTGGAACCATTCGAACCTGCTCCAAACCAGGACTCGGGAAAACACCAAGAGCTCTCACTTTGTAGCCTGCCGAGGCCTATTCTGCAGCCTTTCCTAGTGCTGGAGGGACTGATAACAGAGCGACCACCCACCAGAGAGACTTTTTGAATTTGTCATCTTTTCAGAGCAGCGAATGAGTTTTGTCATCTGGCATTGTTCATTTTGTGTGCTGGGGGGAGCTTGGCCTGTTAAATAAACAGGTTCTTTCCACTTCTCTACGAGGAAATTTTTTCCCAAACTGGGTAGGGGGAGGGGCTGTGTGGGTTGGCTTTGTGGAGGGGGCCCTTTTGGAGGTTTTCTCCCAAATTTGCCCTAAACCAGGACACCCCATCCTCTTGCGACTTGGGGGAGGGGCTTTGCGTGCATTTCTACAAATGCAGGTCTTTGATGTGTCCCTGCCAAGAATGTCAAACCACAGGTACAGCCGATCAAAGAGCAGCAGAAGACGCCAGAAGATAAACACACAAACTGAGTGACAGATGGAAAGCAGAGACTGTGTTTTCTAAGTTTGCACTAGTTAAAATTGTTTAAAAAAGTTTTGCACTGAAAAAGTTCTCTAAGTTATTGTTGTTGTGTTAAAAGGTTCTTAACCTACCTCTAAAAATGCTTTAAATTTCTGTATGTTCAAATAATATATAGCCAGAAATTTGAGGCTTGCCTGGGAAAACACTTCACTAAAGTTCAGATAGAAGAATAATTCACAAACAATAAAAATTAGAACCAAATTTAAAAATTATTAGCATAACTACAAATTGTCAACAAGGGTGAGACTTCTTCAGATCATGTTCCTTTCTCCTCTTTCATTTTAGATATATAGCAAGGGTGAGATGTAGGAATGTACCCCCTGTTGATGGACTGACCAAATTACCCTTTGTCTCCTTAAATAGGAAAAAAGCCCAGAAGTTTCTCTCCTCAATTTGGTAAAAAGACACCTCATAGGACCTTGGGGACTTTGCCTCACACTTAAGGATAGCCAATTGGACAGAAGCCAAAAAGTCCCACCTAAGCAATTTATTAGAAAAAGAAGAGAACAAAGGAACTAATAGCTTTTGTGGGGAGTTTTACCAGGAGCAAGAGCCTCTTGCCCCTGGCTCAGGTTTTCTCTGTAAAGAGCTTTGTTATTTTGCTTTTTATTAAAACTTTTCTGTTTCCAACACTACTACAGAAGCCATCCTGCTGATTTTATACCATGTGACGTAGCAGCGCTATCTCGGGTGTTATGCATTTCTCCAAGAGCTCATGAGACCTGGCTCAAGGAGATCATTTGTATCACTCCCCCACCCCAAACCCAGCCAGGGATGATTCTCTGCTGTGTTCGGCTTTCTTGGGGATACATTCCTTCCCCTCAGCCTTGTTTACTTCTCCCTCAACCTGAGTTGATTGAACAATAGGGTCCCTTTTATCTTATCTAGGTGGCTTAACTCACTGTCCAAAGTTCCAGCCAGGCATCTTCAAGGAGGAGTGGGCTCCTGTGGTTGTAGCTTATTTTTACAGTTTTTGCTATAATGGGCAAAACTCCTTCATAACAATGTTTAAGGCATGAACCATTTCAGTCTCTGAAACCTTTGCTATCACATTAATCAGATTATTGTATTGAATCCCCATTTAGACATCTATAGGGATAATTCCCCAAGGAATAGGTTCCCCTGCTGAACGGGGAATAGGGAGGCAGGCTGTAATGCTGGACAGATCGCACATCTTACCAAACCCTTGGATTAAAGTCAATATCAAATTTTCTTCAACACCTCCACCCAAAGATAAAAAGATTCCCATAAACGTTAGTCTGTATATTTCAATACTTGCCTACAGATATCGTTGACATTTTCAGCTGCAAAGGTCTGGTTTTTTCTCTGTTCGCTCAAGAACCTTCTTAATTCAGGTGCAGTGAACCCCGCAGTTAAGTCCTTTTACCTTCACTGCCATTCTTGTAGTCAAGAGAACTAGATAAGGTCCTTTGCATTGCTCCTGAAGGGGCTCAGATTGTCAAGTCTGGATGTATATGTGATCCCCATAATGAAATAAATGAACTGCAGTGTCTAGGATAACAGGTTCTGAAAGGATGAAAAACCTTTTTTATTCATTCAAGGATTTCCCCAATGAAACTAAATATTGTTTTATTTCTTGATTCCCAATTTGTTCCTTGGATCCAGGGAAAGTTACAATAGAATATATTTTCCTAAACATCATCAACTCATACAGGCTCACCTTCAGGTTAGTTGGGGCTGTACTCTAATTGGTAACAAAGCTAATGTTAACACCTGTGGAGATTTTCAAGGAAGTTTTCTGACATGTTTTGCTAATTTGTCTCTTTACATTTTGATTTATTCACTCAACCCTTTGCTAGATTGCGGTCTCCAAGGAGTGTGTAGACCCCAACCAATACCTAGCTGCTTACTAAGTTGCTTTAACACTTCAGATATAAAATGGGGTCCCCTATCAGATGACATCCCTATAGGCACCCCTAAACCTGGGTATGATCTCTTTGAGGAGTACCTTGGTGACTTCCCTAGCCTTGTTGGTGCAGCAGGGAAAAGCCATCTGGAAAAGGTATCTACCAATACCAGGAAATAATTATATCCTTGTTGTCATGGTAGCTCAGAAAAATGAATTTGCCAGTAATCTCCAGAAGTGTTTCTTCTTTTAGTGATCCCTGGAGATGATGCCTTAGACACCTAGAAATAAAACAAAACACTTTTGAGACAATGTTATTATAGGAGATAATACAAAGGCTGGTCTTTATTTGAGGCCTCCAGGGGCAGATATGGAAAAATGGCCACCCACGCATGGGATGAATACAGTTTTATGTTTAGCTAATTAGCATAATTGACAAGAATTTCCAACTAGAGACATAAGTGGTGAGGTTATTCCCCCCTTCTTTAGATAGGAACTAAACTTGGTTTATGAAAATGTGTCTCGAAGAGCTGGTTTCATTTTTAAACTTGGCTCCCATGAAGAACCAAGATAGGATAGGGGCTTTGGACCCCCTGGGGTTTGGAGCCTGTCATGTTTTGACATTGGCCAAATGCCAGGCACCCACAAAAGTTGTTTGTTTATTCTCTCCTGCTACAGTTGAGCAGAGAAGGAAAAATATTAATGAAGGGCTCATGAGTTAAAGATTGGGAGAAAAAACACTCTAAGGACAAAACAGGTTCAAATTTAAAGGTATAAAGTAAATTTATTACTAACAGAGTCAGAGGAGGATAATGAGAAGTAAAATAAGCTTTTAAAACACCTTTTTCCCCCAGCCCCTCCCTCCTTCCCACTGACAGCATAGGGAGACAGGGTATGGTGGTTTTGGTCAGTTTATCACTCAAGACCTTTTTCTGTTCACTCAGGGAGAGAAGTCATCTTCATTTTCTCCCATGCCATGGAGGTCCCTTCCCATGGACAAAAAGTCATCCCAAAACTGTTGTGGAGTGGGTCACTCATGCATGGGGTGGTTTTTTTAAGGATAGGCTGCTCTAGTTTGGAAGTAAGGGCTCTCTCACTCTCTTTCTCTGGAAGCAGGGTCCCTCTCTTTATTCGGGTCTCCCACGAGACCACAGTTTTCTCTAACACCCACCTGCTCTGGTGTGAGCACTTTTCCCACGGGCTGTGAGCATCCCCCATGGACTTCATGCATTACAAGGAGACAGTATGTTTTACTATAGTCCTCACCATGGCTTGCAGAGGAATCTCTGCTCCGACGCTTGAAGCACCTCCTCCCCCTCTTTCTTTTCCACTGACCTTGATGTTGCCATGTTGTTTTCCCTCACATGTCCTTGATGCCTTGAAAGGCTACCTGGAACAAAGGCTAGACAGCGTTAAAGAAATAAAGTAGGCATTTATTAAAAGGCTTTCAGAGGATACACCTGGGGCAGTACAAGAGCCTGGCCGTGGCTCCACCCAAGATGGACTCCTGGTCACAAGTTTTCACACTTTTATAAGTTTTGGTCCATTTACATACTGGGGTTCATTGTCCAATTACAGCTTCAGGTTATAAAGTCCCATCCTTCCAGATTGCTCTCCTAAATTTGCTGTTGTTTATACTTTTTGGGCCTGAAGCTGCAACGGTGTCCTTCCTTCTCGGGCTGGAAAAGGATTGTTTTGTCTAACTAAGCCATGAAGAGAACTTGCTAATATTTTATATGAAGTTCAGAGTTATATACTAATGAAGTACAGAATCTGGAAAATATGAAAGCTAAACTTAAAGCATCATACTCACTTCTTCCTCTTCTCTGACTAGAAGAAAAACTGCTGCTTGTAGGTAACATTGTCAACAAGTTCCATTAATTCAAAGATTCTTGCAAGATCCCACAGCACCAAGAAGTTGATCTTGTCTAGGTTCCACGTTGGGGAATCGCTCATCATGCTTCTGCCGCTGGCCAGGCGGTCCTGCTGCCATTGTGCAGGCAGCACCAGCTGCTGTGGTGCTAGCACTATTTAATGATTCTCTTCATGTGAGGCACAGGGAAAGGAAAGCCACCACCCCTTGCCCCTGCAGCGCAGTTGGCTAGGGGCATCCAGGCAGGCAAGGCTCAGCACAGGCCGCACCGAGATGGCAGCAGCCATGGAGACGCATTGCCATGAGCTACGCTGGCATGGTGGTGGCTGCAGCAGCCACCGCTGCACCTTCCCACCTCGGGGTAAAACTGCACATGTGCTGTTTTGCTTTTCTTCTTAAATTTGTCATCATAAAGATGTTAGCATCTTCTCTAATTGGGCCAGCAGCATGTCCATCTTCAGAGCCATCAGAGATTGGGTCTTTCAGACATGGTGGGAGCTTCTAGCAGCTTCTCACAGAAGCTACTCCTGTGACTCATCACCATAGCATTGATTCCACAGTGTGTTTGCTGGTGTTTCTCTATTAGAGTTTGTAACATCAGCTATGGTAGGACTATGACCTGATTGTTGGGAGTTACTAGCCATCCACCCTCTTTATTCTGGGCTTTTAGGTAAGTAGCTAAATTTGAATCTGCTTGACTATATGCAGGGCTAACTTCTGGAAGTGAAATAGCTTTCTCAGGTATTAACAGTAAGATGCCTTTTTGAGCAACCTCTTGTACATCTTTATCTGCAAGTTTATTTCCTACATGAATTTGAGAAACCCCACAGTGATGTGTTTTGCAATGTAGTACAGCCACTTCTTTGGGCAGTTGGATGGCATTGAGGAGGGAGAGTATTTTTTTTTTGTATTTAATCAGAGATCCCTGTCCTGTTAATAGACTTCTCTCTTTCCAAATAGCTCCATGGGCATGAACAATGCTAAAAGCATATTTTGAGTCAGTCCATATTGTAAGGAACTGATAATAAGAAAAATGCCTCAAAAATTGCTTTGTCATTGTGTCTGCTTATCATGATTTCTTTGAACACTTGACCACTACATGTGGGATGGACCATGATCAGCCACCTTGAGGTCCATAAAAATGAGGGCAAAAACTGTGAAATCAGGAGAAGGGAGAAAGAGGGACAAAACCTCTGGCCTTCACCTCCCCTCCTCCTCACTGTGGCCTGCTAAGACTTTTACAGCTTCAAAAACAACCTGAAGCCTCTGGGAGCTGAGATGCCACTAGCCTGGGTGTCCTGGTTACAGGAGAAAGAGTGCCGACATGGGTGTAACCAAACTATGTATTCCATACCCATCTACATTATTCCTGATGAACTGTTAATAGTGGGTCGTATGCAACAGCTGTCCAGTGCATACCCCACCTATGAGCTGGGTGTAGAATTTTCTTTGTTTTCATGTGATAACTACACCCAGCCTAAGAGGGAACGTCTGCCAATGGGCCATCAAGAACTCCCAAAAATATCCTATGACTCATAGGATTACATCATTCCATTGTGAAACTCCCCACCTTGAGGGAGGTACAGAATATTCCTGCCTGTATATAACCTGGGACTTGGGAGACCACAACCACTGGACATCTGGAGGGGGACCAGACCTTCCACAATACCACTGCTTTTGACAAGATCGCAACCATCACTTCAACAGCACTGCAACAACTGCTTAATTGGACTGCTACCACCCCCCTGACCAGCAGGGCATCAGGTTGTACTCTGACTTTGTGGTTTTAAGCCAGTTTTTCTGTATTGGTTATTGTAATCTTTATATTAAATTGTAACTCTGTGAAGGAATGGGAAAGATAGAAATCTTCACAGACACAAGAGGGTTTGATTTGTAGCCTTAGAAGAAGCCTAGATTGATGTTAGAGCAAGGTACACTGACATTGAATAGAGATGTCATAAACTTATGCTTCTATAGTTATAAGTAAGAATATGCTTTAAGTAAGCAACTGTATTCGATAAGATGATTAATGGTTTTATAGTGTAGTAATGCAGTAATATAATTGTATAGAGTAAGCTAAAAGTTTGGATATTATAATGGAGGTATATGTGTGTATGTCTAGTGGCAGCACATTGGACAGAAGTATCTGCATTGCAGTAGAAGGAAGTACAAGTGATGGGTCAGAGGGGCAAAATAAACTCTGTGGCATCAGCCTATTGGGTCAGAAAGTTATATATTGCCTTGTAATGAAGGACCTGGGTCCATCTTAGACTATGGCAAACTACTTGCTGTCTTATAAATCTCATGGCCTTTGAGACTGATGTTATCTAAGCAATAAATCGTTCTTAGTCTGATCATGGTCCTGTCCCTTTGATTAATGCAACAACAGCCACAATTCTGACTTGAAATCTCTCACAAGATATTTGTGTGGGGTTAATTTCTCCCACCAGTTTACTTTCAAACCAGCACACTGGAGAAAACAGAAGACTACTGTGATACATGTGTGAGTTGTGAAACCCCCACCCTCCCACTCCTGCATCTTCTGGTGTGAGCAACAGGAGTGGACCGGAGTCAGCTGAAGGAACCATGCCACATCTGCATTCCAGAAAACAAGCAGGACTGCAGCATCTGCATTCCAGAAAACAAGCAGGACTGCATTCCAGTTAAGCTGGATATCTCCAAGACCAGAAAACACAGATAAACTACTTCAAGAAGCAGAGAAAAATAAAAGGCAAAAACTACTTTGCCCCCTAAATCTGTCCTGGTTTACAAAACAGGTGTATGCTAGGGAAGGCAGAAAAAACCCCCTCCCTTGGAATGGAGAATGTAAACCCTTTCCCTCTGAATTATTAGAATCATGAAATCAAGGGGCTCTCAGGCAACAGTATGGGAATAGGAATAACAGTTCTTTACTAGTATGTATAATAAAGCAAACAAACAATGACTACGGCATTCACAACGCACAGAACCCAGTGACAGCCTTTCGGCTGCGGGACTTTCCCCTTTGGTGTAGTTACGGTCACAGCCAGCAGGGGCTCTGGCAGGCTCCCGGTGGGCAGGGCAGGTGTGGTGATCCACACGTGGCTGCAGGGGGCACTCCGGCGCGGGCTCAGGGAGCACATGGTAATGGTGGCTTTGTCCAAAGATGGGAAGGGGTGGAAGAGAGGCATTGCTTCACGAACCCCTGGGGCAGCCAGGGCTCCAATACCCATAGCAGGACTCGTGAAAAGCAGCAAGCTGGGTCGGCAAGATGTCTTGGCAGGCAGGGGGTGAGGGGCTCCCAGCAGGGCAGGGAGAGCCAAGCTCAGGATCCCAGGCACCCGAGCAGATAGGTGTTCTATTGCACAAAATAGTTATTTCGTTAGTTGCACTGGGTGTTTGGTAATTTGCACTGTTCACATGATTTGTATCCTATCATCACATGGTCTTCCCCTTTCCCCCCTAAGTGTCAGTATTGGTGGTCTTTTCCTGGTTTGCCCCTCCCCTCGCCCCTCCTCACTTGTATCCCATTGGCTGTTGCCCCCTTCCTCCACCCCCCTTCCCCTCAGCTCAAAATCCCCCTGGGAGAAGGCCACCCTCTCTTTTTCCACCTGGGGAGTCACCTGGATGACTTGGTGCCTCCTGTCTAGGAAATAAAATAGGACTTTGTCCCCAGGTGGAGAAGAACGCTTCTCGTCTTTTGCCTTTTGTCCTATGTAAGATCATGGGGGCTAGGGTCCATAGCTAGCTGGATTGGACCCCAACAGCCCGCCAGGCACAATTTCTTACACATGGGGATAGGTCTCTCTTTTAGTGAGGTGGGTGTTAATAAGGTCCCAGTTCAGTGGCTGTTCTCACAAGCAGAGGCTCCCCCTATGGCAGAAGAAACAGCTCTGGTCTGGACTTGGGCAGCAGCAGTGGAAAACTCCCTTTCCCCAAGAGCAACTGCTTCAATCCTCCTCCTAAGAAAAAAAAAACAGAGAGGGCCAGCAGCTGTGCCCAGCCCTAGGGAAAACTGCCAAGAAAACAGAGTTCCCTGTTCATCCCAAGCACTCAGCAATCAGCTCTCATCAGCAATTCAATGGGAAGAAATTACCCAGGTGATAAGATATGAACAGTAAAAAAACCTCAACCCCCAGCACCATCTCAGAGGAAAAGCAGCAGTGTGGTGATAAACTATCCTATGCATTAATCTTAGCTTTTCTCAACTTTCCTTTCTTTCTCTTTGCCTCTTATACAGTTAATAAAATGAAAATATAACGTTTTTGGTATTGTGAAAAATGGGTATTTTATTATTGGCTTTTCACAAATATTAAAATGAATATTATATGTGTTATGTTAGAAAGTTATGCTGTATTAATTTTCTTAAGTAGTGTGTTAAATATAGCTTTAGGGTGTAACATAATGTTAAAATAGAAACTATGCTGTTGTAAATGATCAAATCGGCAGCCAAATTTATAAAAAAAAAATTTATTAATTTATTAGATCGACAACCAAATAGAATATTATAAAACCGCCACAGCCAAGACAGCGGCACCTCCGGACTTTGACACTGGGTGAACCTGGTTTGGACGGATGTAGTGTCAGTGTCTCCCCAGTGTTTCACACCAACTGCTTCTGGTAGCCAGTTTATATACAGTTTATTCTGCCTGAAGTAGAAATGACCTAAGATTTCTGTATGTCCCTTCATATGTATAACAGGGACTATACAGATTCAGACCCATACAAAAGTTAGTCCATAGGTTCCAATGGCTGTCTGAGCTCTTCGAAATAATCTTCTTTTCAATTGTAGCCAGGACGTATGTATGTAATCAATCTCTTCCAGGTGCAGTGCCGTTCTTTGAATGTTCTGGACATTCCTGGGAAATGGCCGCTTATTGCCCGAGAAGAACTCATTCATTTGTTAATAGGCATGATTTTATCTGGACGAGTCTGGGAAATCTTTGAATAGAAAGAAGGCCCTGCTTCTGGCCATGGGGGTCAGAGGCATGGTTGGATCTTATAATTTTATACAGTTACAAAGCATGAATTATCTCTATCATATACTACAATGCTATGTAAGATACTTTTTTTAAACAGAGGAATGAGGTATTCAAACTGAGATAGCAGCCACAGGACACCTACATCTTTCAGAGAAAAATAATTTGTTGCGCTCTTATCAGAAGAAACTAACCGCTCAGCCCTGAAGACACCGTTAGGATTCAGAGGAAGAAGCTGACACTGACCAGACAGAATCCTGTGTTTGAATGGAATTTATGCATCATGTATGAGATGTATGAATATGCAACAGGCTATTGCTTTTAAGGGTTAATCCTCTGTTAACATGTGTCCTTTTTCAGGCTTATTTTGCCCAGAAAAAGGTACCCAGACCATTCATAACTCTTTGTTTTTATTGTCTCATATTGTCCTAATCCTAATTGTCCAAATCTTTATTACTCTAATTATACTACTATTTTTATAACCATTTTATTACTATTAAACTTTTAAAATCTTAAAAACAAGTGATTGGCGTTTTTCACAGTATCAACATATAACTTTGTTTGAGTTCTTATCTCATTTCAGGGAATATTCAAACCTGAAGTTCTTTTCGCAATTTACAAAGAGCTCTCTCTTTACTCTTCCATAGTTAAGTGGATTGTGACACATATGTGACACTTTTTCCTGCTGCCAATTCCATGGCATTTCGAAGCTCTCTGAGCTCTGCCCTTTGTGCTGAGGTGTCTGTGGGTAACGGTGGAGCTTCTATTACCATGATCATAGTGACTATGGCATAGCCGGCTCTTTGTTTTCCATCTTGCATTAAGCTACTTCTGTCTATAAAGAACTCTATCTCTGGATCTTCAGTGGGTGCATCATGTAGGTCTTGGTCAGCTTTCATAAACTTGATCAATCATCTGTAAGCAATCATGAGTTAAGTGCTCTTCTTGCATCAGGGTATTCAGAAACTGGCGGGACTTACTGCTGTGGTTACTTTCAACTCTGCATCTTCTTGCTCCATTAGAACAGTCTGAAATTTCATCATACAGCTCAGGGAAAGCCAATGCCCCCCCCTTTCTGGCCTAATACAGTGGTTACAGCATGTGGAATGTACACTATTATCTTTTGTCCTAACGTAAATTTCCTGGCCTCTTGGATGAGAACAGTTGCTGCTACAGCTCGCAGACATCCAGGCTATCCAGGCTGTCCCTGGCTAACACTGTCAAGTTGTTTTGGAAAGTGCCCCACAGGACTCTCAAAGTCTCCTACCTTCTGAGCCAGAACTCTAAGGGCAAGGTGCTGTTAGTCATGCACAAAAAGTTCAAAGGGCTTTGTTAAATCTGGAAGTCCTATGGCAGAGGCAGACATCAGGGCTATAAGTCCATAATTCAAGACCCACAATCTACACCATCCCTCACAAGAATGCTCTTAAATCTCCAGCAGTTGCAACTTGGGAAACCTGGCAGATGGCTTCTTTTCTGTCCATTCCCAATTTCCGCTCTCCTGGAATTATTTCAAACCCTAGGTAGGCAACCTGCTGCTTCATGATTTGAGCTTTTTCCCGATACTTTGTAGCCTCCTTGGCCTAGGACATCTAGAAGGCTGATAGTCTATTCCATGCACTTTTCATTGGTTTCAATTGTTAGTAAGAGGTCATCAACATACTGCAGGACCATACCTTCAGGATTCTCCCTCTTCCAATTCTCTAATTCTTTTGCCAATTGATTACCAAAAATTGTTAGACTTTTAAAAAATCCTTGTGGTAATACAGCACAGGTAAGCTGTCTTCCAGCCAGTTATTGCATTTTTCCCATTCAAAGGCAAAAATGTTCTGACTGTGTTTGTTGAGAGGTATGTGTTGGAGACTGAAATGTTATAGTTTATGGCTTAAACATCTTCATTAAAGACTTTTGCCTATTATAGTAAAACTGTATAACAGAAACTGCATGGAAGACCACCACATCCTGGATGAGCCTCCTGACTGAGGGCCTGGACTGCAAGTTGATAGAGACAAGATAAAGTGACTCAGGTCTGGACTGGGGGAGAAGAATATAGTCACAGGAGGATCAAGCCTAGAACTTCAGGGTGGAGACCACAGCCCCAGGCTTACCTTCTGTCAGGTTCCAACAGACCCCTACACCAAAGGGGGGAGGAGGCGGAGAGGTTTTGGGTGTGTGGTAAAAAAAGCCTCTGGTCTGAGGCAGTTAATGCCCATCTTCTGCTGTGCAGACCACCTCAGCTGTGGGGCCCCCACCCCGGGAAAGCCACATCTACGGAACATCCATGTGAAGGACAGCAGAAAGGGTGTCGTGGTCCATCAAAGCTCCCCCCCCTCCAAAGGGGTCGCCAGACCCTGCACCAGAGCACTGCATGTGATGCAAAATGATGCATCAGATCCACAGTGTTGCAAGGGACAGTGTCAAACTTGCCCTCCTGAGGGGAGGCACCTGGGCATTCTCACCTGGCACAAATGTATAATAATTCACTGGATTCTATACTTTTAGGAGTGGGGGACCCTCACCACCAAGAACACCAGATGGAGGGAAACAATGAGACAACGATTGCGATCCACGGAAGTGTGATATATTTCTACCTAATCCATGTCACTGTCCCTTCCCTTCCCTTCCCTTCCCTTCCCTTCCCTTCCCTTCCCTTCCCTTCCCTTCCCTTCCGTCCCTTCCTTCCCTTCCTTCCCTTCCCTTCCCTTCCCTTCCCTTCCCTTCCCTTCCCTTCCCTTCCCTTCCCTTCCCTTCCTTTCCTTTCCTTTCCTTTCCTTTCCTTTCCTTTCCTTTCCTTTCCTTTCCTTTCCTTCCTTTCCTTTCCTTTCCTTTCCTTTCCTTTCCTTTCCTTTCCTTTCCTTCCGTTCCGTTCCGTTCCGTTCCGTTCCTTTCCGTTCATTTCCTCTTTTACTATTAAAATAAATATTTAAATATCTTTTGGTATCAACATCTAACATCATTTAGATTTAATCAAGTTTTAGGGTGTATTTCAAACATTTCTGGGTTCAATCTGTTTTATTCACAGACACTTAGTTTTCTTTGCTCTTCTGTGTTTAAACCAGTTCATAACAGTGTGCAAAAGAAGGCATCCTTCAAATCTATCATTGCAAACCACTGGTAATATTCCATAAGGGCTGTTAACGGTGTATAAGGATTTGCTACAAGAGGGAGGATATTCTGAACTCTTTGATCAATTGCTTGTAGTTCCTGTACTAACCTGTACTTGTTCATCCCAGGCTTTTTACTAGCAAAATGGGAGTGTTATATTCTGATTCACATTATATCAATGTCTTAGGTTGGAAATGGGTGCGTGTATTCTATTCCTATCTGATGGAGCAGTTATCTTTTGATAATAGGGCAGTTTTCTTTATCTATTCCACAACCTATCCTCCCTCTGGGGAAATATCTTCTGTTAATGGGCCATTGAGTCCCACTGCATGACTGATAAAAAAAATCATCCCATTGTGAGAAGCTCCGCCCAGAGGGAGGAGCCAAGCATTCCTACCTGGCTATAATCTGAGAATTTGGAAGACCACCGCAGCCTTTTCCATTGGATGCCCAGAGGAGCAGCCCTTTCCCACTGGATTCCAAGGAACACCAGGCCCATCTACACCACCACTGGATCTTCAGAGAAAGACTACACCCTTCTACAGGATCACTGCTTCAACAGAACCACATCTGTCACTCCAGGAGGACTGCAGCCACCATTTCAATTGGACTGCTACCAACACCCTGACCAACAGGGTGTCAAGTTGTATTCTGACTCTGACAGTGTTGTTTTGTATTACTGCATTGTTTAATTTTTTAATTTATTTTATTTTCTTCCCTAATAAATAACTGATATTCCTGCTTCCATATCTTTGCCTGAGAGCCCCCTTAATTTCAAAATTATAACAATTCGGAGGGAGGGGGTTTGCATTTTCCAGTTCAGGGAAGGCACCTGCCTTCTTTAGCAGACACCTGTCTTCTCAAACCTAGACAATCAACAATCCAAATTCCCTGAAATTTTCTTACACTCTCGATTCCTCTTCTAGCATGCAGCTTTAAAGGACATTGTTTCTGCCTTACCAGTTTTGATCCAGGTTTTAGGGTAATGCTTACAGGCTGAGCTCGTCCAGAATGACCTGGAGTTCCGCTGGCCCAAACCAAGAGTATTATTGCATTTTTTATGGCTTCCAGTATTCCTCCAGAATTGTCTGGTTCTGGTATTCCTGGCAATATAAAAGTTCTGGCCTTGATGGCTTTAGTCTCAGGTACTAATAATAGTATTTCTCAATCTTTAAATATAATCTGAGCCTCCAATTTCCTTAACAGGTCTCTTCCCAAAAGAGGAATTGGACACTCTGGCATATACAAAAACTGGGTTTTTTATACATTGTTTGCCACATTTAAAATTAATGGGATTAAAGAATAGCCTTTTTTCTGTTTTCCCTGTTGCACCAATAACATTTACAGTTTCTTGGCTTAATTTTCCTTGGTTTGTATTTAATGCCAAATAAGTAGCTCCAGTATCTATTAAAAAGTCAATTTCCAGTTTGCCCACTGTTTTACAATTGTTATAGATGGGTAATGTGTTAGTTGGCTCTCACAACTAAGGGGTAAATATTATGTATAAGTTAAGAGAAGTTTTGTAGATATATAGTTATGTTACTGTAATATGTCCTCCGATAGTCCTCTTTCCCTCCCCCTTGTATTGTTGTCACAGTATAGCCTTGGTTGTTGGGGCATTTGGGGAGTGTCAGCTTGTTGCTATGGTAACACCCAACATCCAATCAAGATGTAAGAAATTGATCTCCACCACTGGAAGGTGAAGAAGGAGTTGACAGACAAGACTTTGGGAGGGGCTAGAGGTATAAAAGGTGGAGCATCCATTTAGTAGACGAACACATGGCGTTTTAGTTCCATGCTCCCAGTGTCGTTGTTGAGTAAGATATGACAGACTCACCAGAAGGCTGGTTTGCACAGCGCAGCAGCTTTACTTCGGATTCTCCTTTTTATACGTTGTTCCAATACAGATAGACCTGATTGGTCAGTTAATCAATACATTTCACCTGATTGGCTAATTAGCAAAACACCTTTCTTATAAAAAATCTTTGAGAAAAACAACAAAACAGAGAGTAGGAAAACACCACCTGCAGGTTGTTTAGAATAACAAGCTATCATTGTTTATCTTCAACTCCCTAAAGTCTCACAAGCCGATTCTGGGAAAACTTATCTAGTTTTCTCGCTCTCTGACCAGGCCATCACATCCACGCTCCCAGCGCTCTAATTTTTCCTTATTCAGTCTTCTGTTGTATTTTTGTTAAGGTTTAACAAACCTTTGAAATTTTAAAAGTGAGCCTCATTTCTCACACAATCAAATGGCATCCCTTTCTGGGCTGTTATTAGCACTGCCTCCCTAACAGACATACAGTGTCCACACAGACAATAATAGACGCACATACACAGAGACACAGTAAATAGAGAGACACACAGCACAGACACAATGAACCCAGCACATACACTGGACCATCCTGGACCCAAGTCTCTTCCCATCCTTTTTCCAGTGGTTCAATATATATTTCAATGGAGAATTTGAAATATCATCTCCCACTTTATTTTTAGAAGAAACGGCCCCAATATTTAGTATTATAAGTATACAAGCGAATACAATTACCTCAAAGATGTGCAATGGTTTCCAGAATGTAATGGGGGAAAGAGGACTGCCAAGCCTGCAATCACTGAAACTGACACAAGAGGGCACTTCGAGTCCACAAACATGACTTCAACCACATGCAAATTTAAGGCAACACTCAATAACACTCCACACTCAGCACTCAATCACTCTTCAACACTCTCTCAGCAAAGGAATCACTCTTCAACACTCTCTCAGCACAGGTGTCCCTGTGTTAATATGCACGAAAACTCAAATCAACACACACCATTCTCATACACAAACACCCCCTCTCAGAGTTCAAGAATGCAAAGAATGCAAAACAGTTGAAAAAACATCATAAAAGCAGCTCCAGCCAAGGCCAGGGCCAGGTTCCGGTACTTTAAACTGAGCCTGTTTTTTTTTCCTTCTTTCTTCCTTCTTCCTTCCACTCGAGCCAAGGTGGTGGCAGCCGCACACCGCTGAACTGCATGACTGGGGAAAGGGCTCATAGTGTTCATGGTGGCATGAAATGACGATTTTTTTCTCTCTTTCTCTCTTTTGCGAAACTACAAGCTCACACAGATATAAAACTGCTTTAAGCTTCCTGATCCTGATGCCTTGAGAGGCTACCTGGAACAGAGGCTAGACAGCGTTAAAGGAATAAAGTAGGTATTTATTAAAAGGCTTTCAAAGGATACACCTTGGGCAGTACAAGAGCCCAGCCATGGCTGCACCCAAGATGGACGGTGTGTCACAAGTTTTCACACTTTTATAAGTTTTGGTCCATTTACATACTGGGGTTCATTGTCCAATTACAGCTTCAGGTTATGAAGTCCCATCCTCCCAGACTGCTCTCCTCAATTCGCTGTTGTTTATACTTTTTGGACCCAAAGGTGCAATGGTGTCCTTGGTTCTCAGGCTGGAAAAGGATTGCTTTATCTAACTAAACTGTGAAGAGAACTTGCTAACACTTCACATGAAGTTCAGAGTCGCACACTAAGGCAGTACAGAATCTAAAAACTATGAAAGCTAAAATTTAAGGCATCAATCCAGAGGGGACTTGAACCTCCTAATGCTTCCCTCCCTGGGGACGTAAACCCCCAGCACTTCTTGAGGACTCAAACCCCAGATGGGGGAACTCTAACCCCCTTATTTTACAAGATTTAAGTTGTTAAAATGACACCTTTACTTACCACAGGGATCTTGACTTGAGCCTCTTAATGGTCTGTAGCGGAAGGTCTCTCCCAAGAATTTCTTGGTGCTGGCTGGAGGCCTGTATACCACAGATCTGCTAAGGATCAAAGGTCGATCTCCTGGCTGGCTCGGCAATAACTGTAACCAAATCCCAAAATCACCCAATAAGACTCCTTACACAACAATTTAGTGTTAAGAAGGGCATCATTTATTACAGGCCTGAGGTGGCGAAGGTCAATGACTCCTAACCTTGTGTGCACACATGATTTTACAAGTATGTTGCTTATATACAGTAACTACATGATATTACAATTTGTCCATGTGAAAATGATACTCATTTTCAAAAAAATGAAAAGGTTTATTAAAACCTAACAAAATACAACAGAAGACAATAAAGAAAATATTACAGCACCAGGAGCAAAGGATTTTTTCCACCATGTGCTCGCCCACACAATGGAGGTTTTGCCTTTGAACTGTTTAGCCCCTTCCAAAGTTTGGTCCATCGACTCCTTCTTCACTGTCCAGTGATGAAGTTTACTTCCTTAAATCTTGATTGGAGGTCAGGTGTTGCCATAGTGACAAGCCAACCCTCTTAAATGTCCCAAACCCAGGCCATCACCTGACAACAACGCAAGGGGGGTAAAACATAACTATAAATCTATAAAACTTCTCTTAACATAGATACATATTTGCCTTTTAATTGTGAGAGTCAACCATTGCATTACTCATCTATCACAATCCCCCCTTTTCCACAAGTTATTTGGCTTGTAAAATTTAACTCAATGAGTCACACTAGCATCTGTTGATGTGGGCAAGGACAGAGGGAAGCAAAAGGAAAAAAAAATCCCCGGTTTTCCCTTGACACCCTGGAATGTTTCTCTGGAATGCATGAACAAAAGGACATTACAGAGGTCCAGTATGGCTTTTACCCCCATCTACCTTGCCTATGGGGTTGCTACACATAGGAGGTGTCTCTTAGTGGCGAGTACAGAGGCCAACTCAGTCTTGCCCTCCAGTCTCTTTTGTATTAAAAGACAGTTGGGGAATTAGAGAGGTCTGGCATGGCCTTTTGCCCCTACCTTACCATGCCGACAGGGTTGCTACCTGTAGCAGAGCTACGGAGTCTTCTTGGTAGTGAACAAAGGGGCCAACTTGGTCTTGCCCTGCTTCCTTTGTCTTATTTTCTTAAAGATGCTGCCCCATTACCTTTTATGGGCCCTTGTGTACTTCCCCTCAACAGATGCTTGTAATTCTTTCCCATTAAAACATGAAAAACAGTTCTCGAACTGGCTGGTGGAAACCCTAGTCTACTTTTTGGGCCTCTTGTTTTTCTGGTTGTCTTTCAGTCTTTGCTTGAGAGTCAATCTTGTTTCCCCCGGCCTGGATGTTATAGTCCATTCTTTGAGTTCTACTGGGCCTTTAACTCTGTTGGCATGAGTCCATCCCCCCTCTGCAGTTTGCATGGCCAATTCCTTGGTGAGCAGTACCTGAAAGGGACCTTCCCACTGAGGAGTTAGAGGCTGATCTCTCCATTACTTGATCATCACCCAATTCCCAGGACTAATATTATGGATTCTGAAATCCAGGGTGGTAGTTTGAAGAATTGCCCCTTTATGTCTTAGCCCTTCTAAGGTTTGTGCTATAGACATAACATATTTCTTGGCATTGGTTTCCCCTTCCTCATAGCTGGCAACATTCTGGGGTGAGGTCAGGAAGGGTAACCCAAGCATCATTTCATAGGGTGACACCCCCAGATCTGACCAGGGTTGGGTTCTAATTCTCAATAAGGCTAAAGGGAAACATTTTATCCATGACATTTGGGTTTCAATCATTAGCCTAACTAGAGGTCTTTTAAAAGTTTGATTCATTCTCTCAACCCAAGTGGAACTCTGTGGATGCCACGGAGTGTGTAACTCCCATTTTACTCCCAGGGCTTGAACAACTTTCTGCAATATCTTCAATGTGAAATGGGTTCCCTGGTCTGAATCAATCCTGCTTACCATCCCATATCGGGGAATGATTGATTCTAGGAGTGCTTTACTCACAGCATTGGCATTGGCTTTAACAGTGGGTACCATCTCTACCCAGTGAGTTAAGTGATCTACTATCACTAGCAAAAACTTCCACCGTTGTACCTGGGGAAGCTCAGCAAAGTCTACTTGGATGTTTTGAAAGGCCCTTAAGGCTAGTTCTCGCCCTCCTCTGGGTGGTTTCCTCATGACCTTCTTATTTACTTGTTGACACATCACACACCGTTCAGTCACCTGCTTAGCTATCCTGAAAATTCCTATGCAGCCCCAGTCCCTGAGAAATTTATCACTTAGCACTTGTGTACCCCAGTGTGTTGTACCATGTATGCCTTTCAGCATTTTCTTGGAAAGGGGCTTATTCAACATTTGCCTCCCATCTGCTAATCTCCACCTCCCTTCGTTATCTTTCTTGGCTCCTATTTTAAGGAGTTCTTTCTCTTCTGTCCCACTAAACACAAGGACTTCTTGCATTTCTCTCATGAGGGTTAACACCATCATTAGTTTTTCTATCCCTGATTCAGCTGCATTTTTAGCTTCTAAATTGGCAAAATTGTTCCCTCATGTCTCTTGAGTCGCTCCTTTTTGATGTCTTTTAACATATACCACTGCTACTTCTTCCTGTAATTGTAAGATTTCTAGCACTTCTAAAACATTTTTTTCATGAATCAGTCCCTTTCCCTTTGAATTTAATAGCCCACTCTCTTCCCAAATTTTTTCAAAGGTATGCACTACTCCAAAAGCCTATTTTGAGTCTGTATATATTGTTCCCCTTTCCTGTGCTAATATTTCCAGAGCTCGTTTAAGGACATACTTCCCTCCCTGGGGACGTAAACCCCCAGCACTTCTTGAGGACTCAAACCCCAGATGGGGGAACTCTAACCCCCTTATTTTACAAGATTTAAGTTGTTAAAATGACACCTTTACTTACCACAGGGATCTTGACTTGAGCCTCTTAATGGTCTGTAGCGGAAGGTCTCTCCCAAGAATTTCTTGGTGCTGGCTGGAGGCCTGTATACCACAGATCTGCTAAGGATCAAAGGTCGATCTCCTGGCTGGCTCGGCAATAACTGTAACCAAATCCCAAAATCACCCAAATAAGACTCCTTACACCAATTTAGTGTTAAGAAGGGCATCATTTATTACAGGCCTGAGGTGGCGAAGGTCAATGACTCCTAACCTTGTGTGCACACATGATTTTACAAGTATGTTGCTTATATACAGTAACTACATGATATTACAATTTGTCCATGTGAAAAATGATACTCATTTTCAAAAAAATGAAAAGGTTTATTAAAACCTAACAAAAATACAACAGAAGACAATAAAGAAAATATTACAGCACCAGGAGCAAAGGATTTTTTCCACCATGTGCTCGCCCACACAATGGAGGTTTTGCCTTTGAACTGTTTAGCCCCTTCCAAAGTTTGGTCCATCGACTCCTTCTTCACTGTCCAGTGATGAAGTTTACTTCCTTAAATCTTGATTGGAGGTCAGGTGTTGCCATAGTGACAAGCCAACCCTCTTAAATGTCCCAAACCCAGGCCATCACCTGACAACAACGCAAGGGGGGTAAAACATAACTATAAATCTATAAAACTTCTCTTAACATAGATACATATTTGCCTTTTAATTGTGAGAGTCAACCATTGCATTACTCATCTATCACAATCCCCCCTTTTCCACAAGTTATTTGGCTTGTAAAATTTAACTCAATGAGTCACACTAGCATCTGTTGATGTGGGCAAGGACAGAGGGAAGCAAAAGGAAAAAAAAATCCCCGGTTTTCCCTTGACAACCCTGGAATGTTTCTCTGGAATGCATGAACAAAAGGACATTACAGAGGTCCAGTATGGCTTTTAACCCCCATCTACCTTGCCTATGGGGTTGCTACACATAGGAGGTGTCTCTTAGTGGCGAGTACAGAGGCCAACTCAGTCTTGCCCTCCAGTCTCTTTTGTATTAAAAGACAGTTGGGGAATTAGAGAGGTCTGGCATGGCCTTTTGCCCCTACCTTACCATGCCGACAGGGTTGCTACCTGTAGCAGAGCTACGGAGTCTTCTTGGTAGTGAACAAAGGGGCCAACTTGGTCTTGGCCCTGCTTCCTTTGTCTTATTTTCTTAAAGATGCTGCCCCATTACCTTTTATGGGCCCTTGTGTACTTCCCCTCAACAGATGCTTGTAATCTTTCCCATTAAAACATGAAAAACAGTTCTCGAACTGGCTGGTGGAAACCCTAGTCTACTTTTTGGGCCTCTTGTTTTTCTGGTTGTCTTTCAGTCTTTGCTTGAGAGTCAATCTTGTTTCCCCCGGCCTGGATGTTATAGTCCATTCTTTGAGTTCTACTGGGCCTTTAACTCTGTTGGCATGAGTCCCTCCCCCCTCTGCAGTTTGCATGGCCAATTCCTTGGTGAGCAGTACCTGAAAGGGACCTTCCCACTGAGGAGTTAGAGGCTGATCTCTTCCATTACTTGATCATCCACCCAATTCCCAGGACTAATATTATGGATTCTGAAATCCAGGGTGGTAGTTTGAAGAATTGCCCCTTTATGTCTTAGCCCTTCTAAGGTTTGTGCTATAGACATAACATATTTCTTGGCATTGGTTTCCCCTTCCTCATAGCTGGCAACATTCTGGGGTGAGGTCAGGAAGGGTAACCCAAGCATCATTTCATAGGGTGACAACCCCCAGATCTGACCAGGGTTGGGTTCTAATTCTCAATAAGGCTAAAGGGAAACATTTTATCCATGACATTTGGGTTTCAATCATTAGCCTAACTAGAGGTCTTTTAAAAGTTTGATTCATTCTCTCAACCCAAGTGGAACTCTGTGGATGCCACGGAGTGTGTAACTCCCATTTTACTCCCAGGGCTTGAACAACTTTCTGCAATATCTTCAATGTGAAATGGGTTCCCTGGTCTGAATCAATCCTGCTTACCATCCCATATCGGGGAATGATTGATTCTAGGAGTGCTTTACTCACAGCATTGGCATTGGCTTTAACAGTGGGTACCATCTCTACCCAGTGAGTTAAGTGATCTACTATCACTAGCAAAAACTTCCACCCGTTGTACCTGGGGAAGCTCAGCAAAGTCTACTTGGATGTTTTGAAAGGCCCTTAAGGCTAGTTCTCGCCCTCCTCTGGGTGGTTTCCTCATGACCTTCTTATTTACTTGTTGACACATCACACACCGTTCAGTCACCTGCTTAGCTATCCTGAAAATTCCTATGCAGCCCCAGTCCCTGAGAAATTTATCACTTAGCACTTGTGTACCCCAGTGTGTTTGTAACCATGTATGCCTTTCAGCATTTTCTTGGAAAGGGGCTTATTCAACATTTGCCTCCCATCTGCTAATCTCCACCTCCCTTCGTTATCTTTCTTGGCTCCTATTTTAAGGAGTTCTTTCCTCTTCTGTCCCACTAAACACAAGGACTTTCTTGCATTTCTCTCATGAGGGTTAACACCATCATTAGTTTTTTCTATCCCTGATTCAGCTGCATTTTTAGCTTCTAAATTGGCAAAATTGTTCCCTCATGTCTCTTGAGTCGCTCCTTTTTGATGTCTTTTAACATATACCACTGCTACTTCTTCCTGTAATTGTAAGATTTCTAGCACTTCTAAAACATTTTTTTCATGAATCAGTCCCTTTCCCTTTGAATTTAATAGCCCACTCTCTTCCCAAATTTTTTCAAAGGTATGCACTACTCCAAAAGCCTATTTTGAGTCTGTATATATTGTTCCCCTTTCCTGTGCTAATATTTCCAGAGCTCGTTTAAGGACATACAACTCACATGCTTGGGCTGACTAAATGGAAGGTAACTTTCCCTTTTCTATGGCTACTAACCCTTCATCCACTATAGTCATACCCCGATACCCTGTGCCCCTGGATTATTCTTGATGATCCATCGATATATAATTGTTTCCCTCCTTGGAGTGGTTGATCTGTTAGGTCCTCTTTTACTCTAGTTTGATAGCTTATAACTTCTAGGCAATTATGTATTATTTCCTCACCTGATTCTCCACATAAAAACTGGGCAGGGCTGAATTGGTTACTCACGATTAGCTCTAAATCACTATTTATTAAGATGGCTTCATACTTTAGCACTCGGGAATCAGTGAGCTATTTCTCAGCCTTTTGGCTTAGGATACTTCTTAGTGCAGGGTATATATTTTCAATTTTCCCCCAAAGGTTAAGTTTTTGCTTTCCTCTACGAGTATGGCAGTCGCTGCCACTGCCTGAATGCAGGTTGGCCACCCCCGTCTGACAGGGTCTAGCAGTTTTGATAAATAGGCCACTGGTTTCCTGGATCCTCCCCAGTCCTGGGCTAGTACTCCACGAGCTACCCCTTTTTCTGTATCTACAAACAGATAGAAGGGTTTGTCAAAGGCAGAAAGACTCAGTGCTAGTGCACTGACTAATTTTTGCTTTAAAGCTTCAAACTTTTGCTCATCATCTTCCCACCTAATCTCCTCTATTTACTTTTCATACAATAACCTGATGGTCTGCATGTATCCTTCAATCCATAGCCTACAATATCCCAACAAGCCAAGAAACCTTCTAACCTCCCTGTCGCTATTGAGTAAGAAAGCGGCACAGACTCCAAGAAGGCTGATTTGTACAACAGCACTTTAATGCGAAAAACTCTTCTCTTTTTATAGAAAGTTCCGATACATTCCACTTCATTGGCTAATTAACAAAAACACTTTTCTCACAAACAGTCCTTGAGAAGAACAGAAAAACAGAGTAGGAAAACACCACCTGCAGGTTGTTTATAATAACAAATTATCACCATTTCTCTATAACTCCCTAAAAAGTCTCACAAGTCCACTGTGAGAAAACTAATCTCGTTTTCTCGCTCTCTGACCAGGCTGTCACATCCACACCTCCCTCTTAGTTTTAGACCGTGGAAGTGAGGCTATCCCCGCAACCCTCTTAGGGTTCAGTCACCGGCTGCCTTGACAAATCACATGTCCTAGATATTTTACTTCACGCTCTACAAATTGGAGTTTCCCTTTTGATACTCAAAGTCCTTGGTTCCCCAGAAAATTTACCAGTGCTATGGTGGATTCCCAGACTTTGTTTTCTTCCCATCTTGAGAGAAGCAAATCATCTACATATTGGATGAGCTTTATCTCAGGTTTGATGGACAAGTGTTGTAGTATTTCTCCGAGAGCTTGACCAAATAGGTTTGGGGATTCGGAAAACCCCTGGGGTAACCTAGTCCACTGAAGCTGTTGCTTCCTCCTGGGATTGGGGTCCTCCCATTCAAAAGTCAAATATATCCCTACTTTTCTCTGCCAGTGGACACGCCCAAAAAGCATCTTTTAGGTCTATCACACTAAACTACTGGAGTGCTGGGGGATATTACTCAGTACTGTATAGGGATTAGGCACTACTAGGTGTCGATTCACTGTTCTTTTGTTTACTTCTCTTAAATCTTGGACAAGCCTGACTTCTTTACTGGTAATATGGGTGTATTATGGGGGGGCATAAATGGTTCTAAAGTCCCCTCCTCAAGTAGGTCCTGGATCACTGGCTGCAGTCCTCATCTCCCTTCCAGGAAGAGTAGGTATTGTCATACCCGAACTAGATGGCTTTCATCAACTATTTTTATTACTATAGGTTTCATGTTCAATTTATCTTGATTTTTCGGTTTTGCCCACACCATCTAATGAATTTTCTCCTCGTCCTCTTCCCTTAATTGGAGAAGCTTAACTGCCATTTTCCCTTCCTCTGGGAGTACTCCAATGTCTAACTGCATCTGTAAATCCTGTCCTAATAGATTGCATCCTGCTTCTGGAACTAGTAGAACATCCCCAATTCCTATTTTATTTGCCCCTTCAAACTTTACTTCCTTCATAACTGAGACCTTGAACCCTTCCCCTTTTGCACTTACTACTTGCACGGTATCTTGACCCTTTCTGCACCCCTTTGGGATTCTGCAAACACAAGTTCTTTCAGCCCCAGTGTCTACTAGGAAATCAAATTCTTCCTCCTGGGGACCTATTTTCAAAGTTATCAAGGGGTCCTGATGGTATTTTGTCCCCAGGAGGTAGAGCCCCTGACTCCCCTAATCTTCCGCTTCTCCTTTCTGCCCAGTTTCATAGACCCTCAAGTTCTTTTCCCTCTGGGGGCAACTCTTTCTGATATGCCCATTCTCTTTACAGTAAAAGCAAACTGGTCCTAGGTTCCCCCATCTCCCAAACTCTCCTTTTTGTGTCCAGTCCCAGGGGGTTGTATCCCCCCTCTATCTTCTCACGTTCGGAGTCCCCCTCCCTTACCTGGGTAGTTCTTTGCATGCTGGTTTCCTTCCCTAATGGCAGTTACCATTACCTTGGCTTTCGCCTTGGCCTTCTCTTCGTCCATCTTTACATATACCTTCTGTGCCTCCCTTAAAAGTTCCTCTAACCTCCTTTTTGCCAACTATCTGACTTTTCTAACTTTCTCCGTATATCTGGCCAGGCATGAGTGATGAAATTTATCTTTGGTAAGATCTGTCCAGCCACTGTGTCAGAGTCGACCCCTGAATATTGCCTCATATTTTTCCTCACTCTTTCTAACCACCCTGTTGGGGTTTCTTACCTCTTTTTTCTGCTCATCAAAAGCCTTACGTGCATTTTGATTACATGGCACTGCCTCTTTGATACCACTTATAATCAGTGTTCTATATTCCTCCATATCTTGCCTCTTCCCCATGCTGTTGTGGTCCCAATTAGGGTGCACTGTGGGCATTTTCAGATCCCCAGGAGGTCCTTGCACATGTTCCCTTTCCCATATCCATATCCCAGCTTCCTGGATCATCTGTCTTTCCTCTGGTGTGAACACCGTATTCATTATTGATTGCATTTCTTCCCATGTATAAATATTGGGCCCCAGAAACTGGCCTAACTGCTCCGCTAACCCAATGGGGTCCTTTAATAGTCCTTTTAATTCCTTTTTAAACATTCTCACATCAGAGGAACTGAGACATATGGTTACAAATCCAATTCCTCCCTGCACCCCACCTAGGAGTACTTCCCTCGGGTGCTACAATCCTGATGCTTGACTTCCATCCTCTGATCTGCATTCGTCTTGTTGTGCTACTCTGTTTCTGGTGTTCTGGCTAGGCCCATCAGGGAGTAGGGGAAGTACATTTGAAACTACTGGAGGTGGGGGGGAAGGTAAGTGGTCTAAGGGGTCCCATTATTTATGTTCTGCTACCTTAAACACACTCACCTTCGAGGGTACTATTTCCCCTTCCCAGCAAGCAGCATACTCACTCTCTTCCCAATTGAATGGTTTCTTAGCTCTTACATACACGTTTAATGCCCAACATATCCATCCCTTGTCTGATCCATATCTCGGCCAGTATACATGATCACTCCTAATTTCCCTTCTGGTCCATTCTACCACACAGTACTGAACCATTTTGATCTCGTCCATATCTCTGGGTTTGGGGTCATATTTCCACCAGGCTAATTTCCTTCCCAGTGGAATATCTGGGGGTGTGCCCATTGGTTCCTCTTCAATCTCTGCTCCTTCCTTCGGGTATTTGCTACTCACCCATGATCCCATCCTGACCGGCAGATCACAGGTCTTCCCCCAACAGAGCTTGCCTTCCCCAATCAGCTAACCACAAGGTCTCCCAGCAAGGCCCACCTTCCTAAGAAGGGAAAAGGAAAGGAGGGAAAAAAGAAACAAGATAGGAGGCAAGAGAAGGAAAGGGGAGAGAGACAGAGAAAAAGAGAAAAAGAAAAAAGGAGAAAGAAAGAGAGAAAGCGAGAGAGAGAGAGAAAGAAAGAAGACACAGAGAAGACAGAGACAAGAAAGAAGAAAGAAAGAAAGAAAGACCTCGCTCTCCACGAAATCTCGCCGTAGCGCCAGCGCGCCACATGTTACCCGGTTTACGTCGCATTTCTCCCGTTCCATGCCCGGTCCCCCTTCCGCCCCTCCACCCTACCGACCTCCTCACTTCCATCCCGTCCGCCTCCCTCCCTCCCTCCCTCCCCTTCCCGTCCCTCCCTCCCTCCCTCCCCCCTCCACTCCCAGACCCTTCCCTCCCTCCCCGCCCGACCTCCCGCCTCAGCCCTCCCTCCCTCCCTCCCTCCCTCCCCATCCCGCTCCCGTCCCGCCTCCCGCCCTTGCCCGCCCCCCGTCCCCTAGCAGACATCCCCCACGCCTCCAACGCGTAACAGCTTTACCTCTCTTTCCCAAAGTAAAACCTTGCCTACGATCCAGGGACCTCCATGTGAGAAATGAACTCCCATTTTTTAAAATTTTAAAATGTTTACTAAACCTTAACAGAAATTACAAAAAAAGGACTAAATAAGGAAAAATTACAGTGCTGGGAGCACCCCCCACATGTCTGGTAACCACATGGCTGGCTCATCTACAGAATGGCTGCTTCACCTTTTGTACCCTTGGTGTTGCAACAGGTAACCCTAGCCCTTCCCAAAGCCTGTCTGTTAACTCTTCGTCCCTGTCCATTGGTGTAGACTGCTTTCTTGTAACCTGGTTGGAGGTCAGGTGTTGCCATGCCGTGCTTCTTAGCTGTCGCAATAAAGTACAACACGGTACAAAAGTACACGACTCAATCAAAAGGTGCAAGAGAGAGATTTATTTTTTGCAACGTTGCTTTTATATTTTCAAGACACTGACACCCATCCAGCATACACATTCAATGCCCATTGGTCATATAAGAGAAACAAAGTTCCCAGTAGGTTATTGGGGAGCCACGCCACTCTGTGAGCTAGGCAGAGTCCATATCTCCTAACTTTCTCTCCTTCATCCTGTCTCCATGGTGACAACCTTGGTGTCTTTCTTCAGGAGAGTTATAGGCCTTCCTTATCTTCTGGAGGCCTTTGCTAGCTCACGAAAACAGCACAGAATGTCTTTCCCACAATTCCCCCTTTTTGTATTTGACCAGCAAATACAACTGCTAAGGACTTCTGCAGGGCCCTTGCAAAAATCCAAGCAGATGGAGGATCCATTCTTCATTCACTTACAAATAACCAACCTCTACCAACTTCACAACACATACCCTCACAATCTTAAGGTTCATATACAAACCAAGCACATCAAGACAGATCTTCAAATACCATTACAGATTTCGCGATTTCCGATGACACATTTGTAGCAGAATGACACCTTCACCTCTAATCAAATAACTTTCTCCCATACAGAGACCAAGTCATCTGCCTAGTCACCACTCAGAACTAAGTAGCGTCCACTTAACCTTGCAACTGGTTGCTGCTATCATAATGGGCAACCAACCTAGTTGCTCAAAGTGTGGACTTCAGCCACTAATTCAACTCCCATGCAAAGGCAACACTTCTCCCTTAGGTACATCAAATTCCCCTATTTTGGGACTGTCGGTGCCCTGCAAAAGGAAATGGTACAAGACACATTTCTCAATACTACCAACCTCTCTATAAGAGAATTCAAGGAAAAGAAGCAAAAGTGACATCCACTAATTTAAATTTTGATTTTTCAGCATAAGCCTGTAACTTCCTTTACTCTGTCTTGGATTACCATGTTTACCACACATTCCTTGAGGGTCTATGCTTCCATCTATCTAATAACCAATGTGATTACCTATTGATTTTTCTCCCACTGTAGAACCACTCATTCTGTCCTTTTCGGTGTGCTCCAAATAAGGTTTGACACAACGGGCAGAGTCCCAACAAGGGCCATTTTCTGCTAAAACACACACGTATCCTCTTCCCCATGTTACTAATTCTACTGGGTCAGTCCATTTTCCCGTGATTAAATCTTTCACCCATACCTTAATACCTTTCTTAAAGTTTGGCTGTTTTGAATTTAAACATGAAAAATGATAGAATATAGGAGAAACTTTTAAGTCAGGTAAAGGACACAAAAAGTTTAAGACATAAATGGCTTTGTCTAATCTCACTTGAGGCGACTCCTTCTGCATTCCCCCTTTGTTTTTGTACCTGGCGCTTCAACACACCATGAGCACGTTCAATAATTGCTTGGCCTGTTGAAGCATGAGGGATACCAGTAGAATGGCCAACACCCCAGGCACGAAAAAACACTTGCAAATTCTTTGAAACATATGCTGGGCCATTATCCATCTTTACATGTGATGGCACACCTAAGATGGAAAAGGCGTGACAGAAATGACGAATAACATCCCAAGGGTTTTCACCTGCCAATGCTGAGGCAACCATGGCATGAGAAAAAGTGTCAATTGTGACATGAATATACTTTAAACGGCCAAATTCGGGCATTTTTGTAACATCTGTTTGCCATTCTTGCAAAGGGAGTAAGCCTCTAGGATTAGTACCATAATACTGTGAAACATGAGACATATGACAATCAGGGCATGAAGAAATAATTGACTTTGCTTCACTATGTGATAATTTAAATTGCTGCCGTTTTGCCTGAGCACCCTGATGAAAAAATTGGTGAGATAGAACAGCTTGCTGTAACACATTAGGCACCGTTTTTACTGCTGAGGCAGCCACAAGGGAATCCACATAGGCATTACCTTCAACAAAAAATCCAGGTAGCCATGTATGGCTACGAATATGCATAATAAAATAAGAATTCTTTCGATTACGAATAACGGTCCACAATTTCAACAACATAACAAATAATGGTTTCTCCTTTACATTATACAACACAGCTTGATCCAACTGCCTCACTAAATTAGCAACATAAACAGAGTCAATAACTATATTTACGGATCTAGGAAATAAAGTAAATGCCAAAAGCGCGGCACAAAGTTCAATTAACTGAGGAGACCCTTTTTGAACTATCACTTCATGTTCCCACCGGTCATTTTTCTTCCAAGCTACAGCAGCTTTTCCAGTTCTTCCAGATCCATCTGTAAAAACTGTTGTGCCTTCCACTCGTACTGAAGAGCAAAGTTGTTTCCCCTGAAAAGGAATCGTCTTAGTAAAATTCAAAATTGGATGGGCAGGCAAATGATATTCTGTTTGGCCTGTAAAAGAAGATAAAGCAGATTGCAGCTCATGATTGTTTTGAAAACACCACTCAAAATACCATTGTTGTACTGGTATGATAATAGTTACAGGATCACGGCCTAAGATCTCATGGCAGCGTCTGCGACCTTTGATGATGATGTCTGCAAAAAGCTTGTACAGACCTGGAGCGGTTTTTCAGGACCTGAAAGACAAAAATATCCACTCCAAAATATGCAATTTATCTTCCCATTCATCATTCCATTGACATAACAATCCGCATGGTATTTCATGATCTCTCAAAACTAATAATTGCACACCAACAGAAACATCTATCCGAGTAACAAATTCAGATGCCAAGGCAAATTCAATATCTTCTACAGCATTTTTTGCTACAGCAGTCAAATGTCTGTCGTCTGTAGAGGAAGTTACCCCTGATAGTAAGTCATACAAGGGTTGCAGTTGATGATTGGTTATCCCCAAGTATGGCCTAAGCCAGCCTATTGCACCAACCAATTCCTGCATATCTACAGCAGTTTTAATATCAATGTCTAATTTTACAGGTTGAGGCATGATTTGTGTATTAGGGATTATCAACCCCAAATACTTCCAAGGCATCTGTCTCTGAACTTTTTCCGGGGTGATAACCAAACCAAAGGCTTCTAAATTTTTCACAGCACAATGTTCAAGAGCCAAAAATTGTTTTTTGTTTTCGGATGCCAACAAGATATCATCCATATAATGATAGCAATAACAATTGCTAAATTGCTCTTGGACGTTAGATAAAGCCTGTGCCAACAAACCATTGACATATCCTAGGAGAATTTCTCATTCCTTGAAGCAAAACGATCCACTGATATCTTTGGGCCGATTCCTCATGATTTACAGAAGGCACAGTAAAGGCAAATTTTTCCTTATCCTGATCAGCCAATGGAATTGTAAAAAAGCAATCTTTCAAATCAATAATAATTATTTCCCATCCTTGTGGAATCACTGTAGGTGTTGGGACACCTGATTGTAAAGCACCCATTGCGGCCACCACAGCATTTATCTGCCGCAAATCGTGCAAAAGTCTCCATTTACCAGATTTCTTTTTTATTGCAAACACTGGTGTATTCCATGGGGTAAATGAGTTTTCAATTTGTCCAGCTAGTAATAGTTCTTCCACTAAGCCTCGCAGGGCAAGAAGCTTTTCAGTAGGCAGGGGCCACTGATCAATCCAGACTGGCTCATTTGTCAGCCATGTCAAGGACACAACCGGGCGTTTAAAGCCCTGCATCCCAGTGGCCCCCACTAAAAATCCGTGGTAATTTTAACACCCCATTGGGTTAAGCAATCACGTCCCCATAAATTAGGTTGAGCATTAGTAACATATGGTCTGATGTTTGCTTGTTGGCCTTCCGGATGTGTTACAGTGATCACGATCGCAGATAAAGCACCAGCAGGTGACCCGCCTAACCCAACAACTCCAAAGGTTGATTGGGTGAGGGGTCATGTTGGAGGCCAAACAAACTGTGAAATTATAGTTACATCTGCTCCTGTGTCAAGTAAACCTGATATTGTTGTAGTTTCTGGGTGACATCCCTTAGCAGTAACCAAACATTGAATTACCGGACGCTCATCTGTCACCTTCTGAGTCCAGTGGACCTGAGGTGGTCCTGTAGATCCAAAACCTCCAGTGCCACGACTCCAGTCCACTACAGTTAGAACAGAACTCATAAAAGGAACAAGTTGAGCAATACAAGTACCTTTTTGAATCCCAGCAGGAGGTTCACTAACAGACACCATAGCTAGAATTTGTCCCACATAATCAGAATCAATAAGACCCAAATGGACATTATTACCTTGAATAGTGCTACTAGATCTTCCCATCAAAAAGGCACTCAAACCTTGGCCTATAGGACCATAAGCATCAAGAGGCACTTTACATATACCTCTTGTCAAAATAGTCACTGTGTCAGCTACCGGTATATCAATCCCTGCTGAGCCTCTTGTGGCCCCTGTGTATCGGTCACAAATGGAGAGCTCTGCAGTGCTGGCAGGGCTCGCGATTGTTGTCGGGGTATTTCTATCTCCACACGCCTCTTCACGTTCCTCCTGAAGTTTCCCTGCGCGTGTCAACCACTTGAAAAAGATCTTAACTTAGAGAATTTAGCAATATGGCCAAAGTTACCACAACGATAACAAGGCACTTTACTGGTCCAAATTACCCTAGAGTGTACACATCGTCCAGCAGTTTGAGGGCATTGGGTCTTCACATGACCTGATCCTTCACAAGCAGAACATCTGGGTGAGGACTTCATGACTCTTGCAAAAGCAGACCCTTTATGTTCAACCGAACCAACCTTTGAGCAAGCAACTACAAGATCAGACAGCAAGAGATCTCCTGGTAAAGAATCAATATTTCGCATACAATCGTCATTTGCATTTTCTCGTGCTAGCTGTCTGCATAACATTTGCCTCAATTTGTCATCTTCTACTTGCTTCTCAAGGGCAGCAGCAACCCTCTCCACAAACTGCAAAAAAGGTTCCTTCACCCCTTGCTGGATGGAAATATACCTTGGTTTGGGAGCTGCCATCTCCATTGTCTTAAGCAAGGCACTCATACCCAGCTGCTGGGCCTGTGCAAGGACCAGGGGGTCCCATCTGGCCTGCAAATCCGGGTTAGAGAATGGTTCATTGCCCAGCAAGGCATCAACTCCCACAGTGTGACGGGGATCCTGCTGAGGTAACTGCATATTGTCCAAAGCTACTCTTTCAACCATTTGTCTCCATGTACCTTGAAACACACCATACTGCACTGGTTGAAACAGAATTGTAGCAAGGTGAACGATATCGTAAGGTGCAAGTACATCAGCATTTAAAACACCAATCACTTGCATCACCTGCGAAGAATTAACACCATACTGGTCTACTTTAGACTGCAGGTCCTGTACAACCCTCCATGCAAAAACCTGATCTATATCTTCTTGTCCTGAATTAGGAGCAGCTTTGAAAACAGGAAAAGCCACAGGCCCACCAGAAGCAGTAGGAGCAGCCATCCCCATCTTTTTAGGTGGACCTATTTTCTCTAACAAATTCCAATCTCCTATTTCAGCTGCTTTAATTCCCATGTGCTCCTAAAATTGCAAAGGGTGCCGAGGAGTCACAGCCACCTGGCAGGGAGGCAGAGTCCAAGAAACAGCAGACCTGGATCTGCTATGAGATCTAACAGAAACAGATTCCTGTGTCTTCTTTGATGTACTTATAACCAGCAGTACATCGTCAGAGCTATCACTAGACAGGGAAGGACACAATGTTAAAGACTGCATTTGTTCTACCAGTTCAGGAGGGAGGCGGGGGGGCAGACGGCTCAACGGGGGCTGGAGCGGAGGCAGACGGCTCTAAGGAGGGCAGTGGCTGGGCAGACGGCTCAAGGGAAAGCAGGGGGGGAGCTGCCGAACCACGGGAGAGTGGGCGAGGAGCAGCCGGCCCACGGATGGGTAAGGGAGGGGCAGCTGATCCGCGGGAGGGTGGGGGGGGAGCAGCCGACCAAGGAGAGGAGGGGAGGGGGGAACAAACGGCCCAGGGAGAGACAGAAGGGCCGATGACCCAGCCTGTTTTTCACTTTGCTTCTTCTGTAACTTCACCTCTGCTAATTGCTGTGCAGGCGTAAGTACTTTGGTTTAGCACTCAGTTGAGCTAACTGCTGAGCAGGCGAAGTATACACAGGTTTAACATAGTCTTTTGGACATAAATACCTAGGAACAACAGTCTTAGCCTGCCGCTTGATTCTCACGATTGCAAACCCTGAGGGGACCTTCACAGAAATTGCTGCAGCCTCCTCAGGGGGAGATACATGGACAGGCTCAGGGTCCTCTTCCTCCTGTTCCTCTACTCCAGTTTCTTCCTCTAATTCCTGCTCCTCCAATTCATCCCCTCTATCTTGTTCTACTTTCCATTCTTTCAGTGCCTCATACAACAGTCTCCAGCTAGTAGCCAAATCAACAGCGGTCTTATCCCCCTTAGATATCACTTCCCATAGTCTCTTTCCAAGCCTTTTCCATGCACGAACACTGAAGGCAGTGTCGGCATCGGCTTCAAAGTCCTGTGATTTGCACCATATCAGTAAACTACAAAGATCATAATCAGAAGTTTGAACATTTTTTCTTTTCAGTAAAGTTTTCCACGTGGACAAAACAGTATTTTCCTCATTTGACAAATTATTTCCCAATATTTTCCCAATTTCTCACCTCAAATCAGATGTCTGAATTAGGTCCGGACCTTCGCAGCATCCCTGCTGCCTTCACTCATTTTTTATAGGGTACCCTTTAAAATTTTTTTTTCTTCACTCTCTTTTTACAGTCCTGTTGCAATCACGGCGGACAGTCACCAGATGTCGCAATAAAGTACAACACGATACAAAAGTACACAACTCCATCAAAAGGTGCAAGAGAGAGATTTATGTTTTGCAACGTTGCTTTTATACTTTTCAAGACACTGACACCCATCCAGCATACACATTCAATGCCCATTGGTCATATAAGAGACACAAAGTTCCCAGTAGGTTATTGGGGAGCCACGTCACTCTGTGAACTAGCCAGAGTCCATATCTCCTAACTTTCTCTCCTTCATCCTGTCTCCATGGTGACAACCTTGGTGTCTTCCTTCAGGAGAGATATAGGGCTTCCTTATCTTCTGGAGGCCTTTGCTAGCTCACGAAAAACAGCACAGAATGTCTTTCCTACACTTAGTAACCGATCTGCCCCTTCCCCCAAATGCCCGGACTACTAAGACCATCCCAGGATAAAAATGCTGGGGGGGGGGAACACTTTGCAGTAACGTAACTATACATCTATAAAACTTCTCTTGACAGATCTATAATGTTCACCCCTTAATTGTGAGAGCCAGCCATCTCATTACTCATCTATAACATCTGTATCACTGGATTGGTCCCTGCTGTTCCTCTTCTCCTTGGCTCATTACTCTGGTCCCACAGCCTTATGCCAGCAGGTATTACAGGGGAGCCTGTCCACAGCAGGCCCATGGCTTAGCAAGTGGTGGCTCCACCTGGCTCCCTGTTCCACGACCGGCCCGGCCCGTCCCCGGCTTGGTGGGTGGCAGCTCCGCCTTGCTCATGGCAGCTCCACCTGCCGAGATTTGGTCCTGCAGCCGGCCCGCCCCGATTTCCTTCGGCTCAGGGGTACACAAGCTGCTGCACCACGCGGAGTGCCACACCCACCCCGGGCAACCCCTCTGCCACAATCCCTCAGCAATCGCCCCGTTCCCCAGCCCAGTCTGAGCTGACTCTGGAAATCACACTGCTGGCTGCGCCCAAAAGCCACTCCCGCCCCAAATGGCGCAGGAGCTGACCTGCTCCTCCATGCCAACTCCCTCACCATGCAGAGTGGCACACCCACTCCTGGGCGATCCCTCCACTGCAACCGCTCAGCTTCCTGGTGCCTCCCCTGAAACCACTGTTGGCTACCACCACTCGGCTGGCCTGGGAAACCACCGCTCCATCCGTGCACCAGAGGCCGGAAGTGCCCCACGTGGGCTCACTGACCCCCTTTGTCTGTGTTGGCTCAGTGCTGAAAAACCCCTCACAAACCCCTCAATCCCATGCTTCCCGCCGGCCACAGGGAATCCCCGCTTTCCTCTTCACCACGCATCCCGCCATTCCCTCCTACCGTCCAATATCCTAAAGCTTCAACAGACCAGGACGGATCTAGTGCAGTACTAACGTGAAGTTCGCTTTGCTGTACTGGAATTACAGAGTAATTATCCGGCCAAAAATAGTTCTGAAGATGTTACTCACCCCCCCTTCTTCTCTTTTCTTTATCCAGCCTCCTGTTGTGTCTGGGCTTCCAGCCTGTGACCACTGGTAGCCCTGGGAGAGTCAGATAGATTCTGCCAAATATGTGGCAGGCCGTGCCTCTTTCAAAAACTCCTAGTAGCACCAGGGTGAGGTGTAAATCCTGGGGGGAGCTGTTTTGGCAGTGCCTACATTCCTTAGCCAGATGCCCCCCCTTATCTTTCCACCCTCCTTGCTGGGAAAGCAGATTCAGTATGCTTTGATTCTCTGCTAAAAGTTCACAGACACGGTAGATATTGAATTAACCCTTTTGGTATCACTCCTAGTCCCAAATTAGCTTGACATCTGTTGGAGACTAAAATGTTAAAATTTATGGCTTAAACAGCTTCATTAAGGACTTTTGTCTATTATAGCAAAACTGTATAAAAACAGAAGCTGAAGACCACCACAACCTGAATGGGGCCCTGCACTGCACACTGATGCAGATAAGATAAAGTGACTGAAGTCTGGGTTGGGAAAAGAATACATTCACAGAGGGATCAAGCTTAGCACCTTCAGGGTGGAGACCACAGCCCTGGGGCTATCAGCTACCAGGCTTGCACAGACCCTGTCTTTGCTTTGAAAGACAGGTGTCTGCTAAGGAAGGCAGGAGTCTCCCTTGGAATGGTAAATATGACCCCCTTATTTCCAAATTATTATAATTTTGAAATTAAGGGGCTATAAGGCAAAGATATGAGACAAGGAATAACAGTTCTTTACTAGTATGTATAATAAGGCAAACAAACAACAAACAGTGGTAGCAACAATAAACAAAAGAAAGAATAAACCAGAAAAACCCAATAAACAGGCTCTTCCCTCTCTTTGAGCAATTTCCCCTTTGGTGTAGTTATGATCACAGCCAGAAGGGCCGCTGACAGGCCCGCAGTGGGTAGGGCAGGTGTGATGATTCCCCCATGGCTGCAGGGGGCACTCCGGTGCAAACTCAGAGACAACGCGGTCAGTGGCGTATGGGCTGAATGGTGACAATGGGCTGCAACAGGAACTTTGGAGCGGCAGCTGGAACGGCAGGGCGGGCTCTCCCAGGGTAGCATGGAAGAGGTGGCAGAAACTCCACAGCTGTAGCTGGAACTGCAAGTAGGCAGGGCTGGAACTGCAGGGTATCCCAGCAGGGCAGGGTATGTAGAGCTACAGTGTAGCAAAAACTCAGAGCAGTGGTAAAATTAAAAAAAAAAAAATTGCGGGGGCAGAGCAGCAGCAGCACAGCTCCGAGCAGGGCAAGGGAAGGCTCCCTGGGGGGAAGAGAGGGCTCAGGATCATTTGGTTTACCCCTGGGGCACCTGAGCAGATCATGGAAGTCCCTTTTTTGAGTGACATATGATGTTAAAATGGTCCGAGTGCAATGGACGCTCTTACGAGCAGAGGTCCACTTGTTACAAGTAAAAAAGAGTTACTCATTTTTTTTAAAAAGGGTTGCAGAGTTACAACTTAAATTTGGAGCTGATTTCGAAGAGGGTTCTTTGTTAGCTGAATGTTGTAATCACCTGTTAAGTATCAGTCATTAACCATCTATTGTTGAGAATTCTCCTTTCTCAGTACCATGCTTGCCTACTGCCAGGAGGATGGCATTTCCCCCCCCCCCCCCCCCCCCCCCCCCCCCGACGGTGGGAAGGGAGGAAAGCTCAGAAAGATATGCAAAGTAACCTCGGACCCAGAATGCAATGAGACAGGACCCCCACCAAATCCAGGAAAAGACCCCTAAAGCGACGAGCCAACCCAGAATTAGGAGATTGAGGTGATGTCTGGATATCAGGGACAAGGTCCAGAGCTGGCAGCGACGCTGGGGACCTTTGGTGCCCCTCACCATGACCTGGGAGGATGTCGCTCAGAGCCAGGACCCTGGACGGCAGGCTGAAGAAGGCGAACATGGGTTACTCCCCCACTGCTTTCACGAGGACGGGACCCCCCAGCTCTGCCTCCTAGTGGACTGAGCTGCACTTTCCTTCTCCTGCAAGCCACTCCTGGGAGTGACGACGGAGAGACCGCGGACCATTCAAGCCTCCCAACCTTGAGCTGATCACTTTTAATAAAGGCATTAAAAGGAGAAAGATCTCCTGCCTTATTTATTTCACACTCACAGTAGAAGAAAACAGCAGAAGACAGAACCCTGCAGTGGTGACAAATTCTCCCCATTGTGACCACAGCCTCTCTACCCTCCGAATGATGAGAGAGCAAGAGAGCTAGGGGCTGCACCCAACCCTGTTTTCCTAGTCCAAATCTTGTAGTATGTCTGCTTTCCATGAGAAACCCCAGATAAAGAGAGAGTGGCCAGCTGGACCCCTCCACTGAGCTGCAGCCACTTCTTTTGTCTCTCTTAAGTACACAGTTATTATGGTGTCCTAGCAACACGTATTGGGGAATATTCTTTAGGAGAAAAAAACAAAAAAAAAAGGCCGAGTCCTAAAACCCCAAGAGACCCTCACACCAAAGGGTGAGGGGAGGAGACGTTTTGGGTGTGTGGAAAAAAAACTGATCCAAAGGCAGTGAATGTCCATCCTCCACTGTGCAGACTGGCACAGTGACAGGGGCTCCTTCCCACTGGGAAAATCCGCAACCACATGAAGGAAAGCAGAAGGGGTGTCATGGCCCATCAAAGGCGTTATAAATGACAATATAGTATTGGCTTTCTCATTTATGTATGTGGAAAATGCCAATCATTTGTTTTTAAAAGTTTAAAAGTTTAATAGTAATAAAATGGTTATAAAAATTGGAATATAATGAGAGTAATAAAAATTTGGACAAGTAGGATTTAGGACAATGTGAGACAATAAAAACAAAGAGTTACGGGCAGTCAGAGTACCTCCTTCTGGGAAAAATAAGCCCAAAAAGGGACACGTGTTAACAGAGGATTAACCCTTAAAAGCAATAGCCTGTTGCATATTCATACACCTCATACATGATGCATAAATTCCATTCAAACAAAGGATTCTGTCTGGTCAGTGTCAACTTCTTCCTCTGAATCCTGACGGCATCTTCAGGGCAGAGTGAGGCGGGAAGAACTCGATAAGAGAGCAATAAATTATTTTTCTCTGAAAGATTTAGGTGTCCTGTGGCTGCTATCTCAGTGCGAGTACCTCATTCCTCTCTTAAAAAAACTATCTTACATAGCATAGTTTCTATTTTAACATTATGTTATAACCTAAAGCTATATTTAACACACTACTTAAGAAAGTTAATACAGCATAACTTTCTAACATAACACATTAATATTCATTTTAATATTTGCAAAAAGCCAATCATAAAATACGCATTTTTCACAATGTATTATCACAAAGATTTTGATAAGGTACCATTTATATTTCCTTTCAACTGCATTTTGGTATAGTATAATCTGTCAGTTTATTTATGCACCATATAGCTTATATAAATAGTAGTGTGATAAATATATCTTAGGCGGTAGTGAAATTGAGGTTTTGGGGTTTCGCTTAAGTTTGCAATATGAATTAAGCATTTAAATTTTAGCTTGTAGAATTATGCATTGAATTTTAATCTTTAACTTGAGAAACCTCTGCCATGGTACAAAGGGCATAGAAAAATGCAGATTTCTGAAGCTTCTTGCGATAAAGAACAATACCGGGAAAAGACCAAGGAATGCAACAAACCTAGATAAAGGGTCTCCTCTGTCTCCAAGCTCATCAAAATCAACAGACGCACTCAGATAAGCACCAAGGGACGAAAGAGCACGTGCAAAGAAGAAAAGTTCAAAAGTTCAGCCATGAGGACGACCACGGCCTTCAGCCTCAGAGACCACCGAAAGACCCCTGTGAGACCACCCCCATGAACAATGCATGCTCAGAAAGGTGTGGATCTAATTACCATGTGAGGCGAGGACAAGCGGGGCCAGGGGTTGAATATGCATGGAAAGGTTGTGCAATGTAATGTATGTGGAACACCTTTGCGAATAAAGATGTGGTTCAGACCAGGGCAAGGGGCACAAGTTTTCATGAGAGCTATCTTGCTTGTGCTGGGTACTGACATACATACCCAATTCAAAACTACATCAGGTTGTGGAGTCTATTTATTCCACGTATTGCTTCAGTAGCATATTATTAAGATAGAGACTATATGATGTTAAAATGCTTTTATTCATGCAACTAACTCAGAGAATGGCGTAAGATAATGAGGTGGTTCCTCACATTTGTGGATTATCTTATCTGAGTGATAAGTGACAAAAACCAGAACCCAATTTACTGACTCCTCATTATCAGGGAGTGCAAAAAATAACAGAATGGAACCACAAGAAGAAATAAAATATATTGGTTTACTCTACAGGATGGCATGAAGACAAGTCAAAGGTTAAAATCAAGCAAAAGGATTCCTGGTGTGAAAAATGCATATTATGTGATTGGCTCTTAGCAAATATTAAAATGAATACTATATGTGTTATGTTGGAAAATTATGCTGTATTAATCTCTATTAAGTAGTGTGGTAAATATAGTTTTTAGGCTATAGAATAATATTGAAATAGAAACTATGTGATGTAAGATACTTTTTGTAACTAGTTCACGGAATGGATAAGATAATCAAGAAATTCTTCACATAGAGATAACAGCAACAAGACACCAAGATCTCAAGAGAAGATTTATTGCCTCCTTATCGAGAAAACCCAGACTTTGTGGGGACCAAGATGATTGATTTGCAAGATGGGGGGGCGGGGGGGGAAGCAGACATTAAACAGAAGCACCCTTAGTTTGAAAGGAATATTTGAATCATGTATATGATATACGAATGTGCAATAGGCTATTGCTTTTAAGGGTTAATCCTCTGATAGCAAAACATGCTTTTGTGGCAGAGACCAGAAGCGCCCGGACATCCGTAATTCTTTGCTTTTTATTGTCTTTTATTGTCCTAACTTTGATTGTCCAAATTCTTATTGTCCTAATTTTTATTACTATTTTCATTACTATTTTATTACTATTAAACTTCTAAAATTTTAACACAAGTGAATGGCGTTTTTCACACCTGGAACATCTAAACTCACAGGAATGTTTGAATAATGCATAAACTCTCATAATTATGCATGTTACTCATGTAATGTACCAGTATCTTGATTTGTGGAAAAACTCCACAACTTGTAAAAGTTGCAAAGTGGGTATGCATCTTTATTCAGTGCTGGATGCCTGCAGGATCTCTCCTCAAAGTGCATGTGTACTCCTCGAGAGTCCAGACCCCCCCCCCCCCTTTGTTCCCTAACCTGTTGCATATACACTAAGTTTTGCAATAGGTCCATGCATATTCATCTACTAGCCCCACTTCACGTTAAATTAGTCCTTATCAGACCTTCTGAGCCTGCGCAGAGAGCTCTCTGGTCATCTATCCGTCTCCCCAGTATCTGGGCAACCTCAGTTTTGCTCTGTCTGTCTCCCCGGTATCATGGCAGACTCAGTTTTTGTCTGCTTCTAATTTCAAGGTCCAAAGGCCCCCTCTTATCTCCCTCCAGCTTGGAAGCTCACATTCCTTCCACCTTGTTTGAGAAAACTGTTGTTATCAGAGCTTTGCATTTTTTGTCCATCTCTGCAGGCCTTTGTGAGCACAGCAAGTTACAGATGAAACAAAAAATGCACAATTCATCTAAATACAAAAATTAATTTCTACTCTAAGTTAATTTTCCGACCCCACATGTCTCAATATAAAGAACATAGTTTTAAGCTAACCGTGTGCTTTTGGCATATTGCCAGACACCCCAGCGCTGGATATTGTCCCTTTTATTAAACTTCCAAAAATTTCAGAGAGTGAGCATTGTTTCTAACCCCCCCCCCCAAACAAAGGGGTCCCCAGACCCTGCACCAGAGCACCGCAACATGATGCAACAAATCCACTGTGTTGCAAGGGACAGTATCAAACTTGCCCTCCCCAGGGGAGGCATGCGGGTGTTCCCACCTGGCCCAAACATATATTAATCCATTAGATTCTATAGTTTTTGGTGGTGGGGTACCCTCACCGCAAAGAACACTAGATGGAGGGGAGCAACAAGATGTCATTGGGACACTTGGGTGATATGTTTCAACCTAACTCCTGTCACTCTCTCCCTGTCCCCCTGTGGAGGGATAGAATGTAAGATAATAAAGGTGGCGCAAAGGCAGTCTCACACCTGAGGAGTTGCAGCTGTACTAATCACCAAAGATTAGTAACAGGCCTGCCCTTAATAGGCCACAGCTGTGTCCAATAAGAAGTGTGCTACAAAAGAGTGGGTTAGCTGGTTGAGGAGAGAGTTGGGGTTCGTTGGTTGTGCTGTGAAGAGAGCTGCAGTTTGTTGGCTGAGCTGTGAAGGAGTGAGTGGTGTGAGGAGCTGCCCACGAGAAATCACCAAGAAGGTAGGGAACTTTTGCAATATGATGACAACAGCCCCCCACCCATGCACATCTCTTTTTCTATTTCGTTCTTTCCCTCTTTCTTTCTTTTTGCCTTCCTTAATATTAAATAAAATATATCAACTTATCTGGCTGAACATCTAACCTCATGTAGTTTTAATTAAGTTTTGGGGTGTCAGGAAAATTAATCCACAAACACCAGAGGTTTATGTCCAAAATTGAGACAGAGGAGTCCTGTTACTTTATTTAAATAAAGGGAGAGGCTATGGGGCATTTCCCCTGGGGTCTCTCAAATTTTTGGAAGATGCAGCCTCCTTTTTATCCTAATTTCCTGTCTGCATGTCCCTTTCTCTTTCCCAATTGGCTGAGGTACAGACTCCCTGAAATGCCTAAAACCCCTTTTAATGCATACCCCCCCTCCCCACCCCTGGTTGGTCTTTACCTTGTGTAAACGAGTGGAATTCCTTATGGAATTTTTGGTTCTTCCCATTTTTTCTTTCATTTCTCAGGATCCAATTTTATTTATCAGCAGACCTACAGTTTGTTTTGTAATGTGAAAAATGCGTATTTTATGATTGGCTTTTTGCAAATATTCAAATGAATATTATATGTGTTATGTTAGAAAGTGCCGGGGTCTTTCTCTCTAGCTGTCAGAGTGACCCCGAGAAAAGTTCGGAAGTCTCTTTTCCCAACCCGGTGCTTGAAGAAGGAGTCAGGGCTTTCCATTTTTTCGGTCTCAAGGTTGTTTATTGCATCTTATCTATAAAATTCTTTCTCCCTGTCCAGCCGAGATCCGTTCGGCAGGACAGTCAGAGGCACTCCACCCACCCCCAGGGTGGTGTTATCTTTATATACTACAAACTACATGTACAATATTTACAGTTATTTTCCAATATCTATCATCTATATTAGACAGTGGGTTTCTACTCTAGACCAATCTAAAAGAGCCAACATCACCAGACAAGATGGAGGTAGAGAAGAAGAAGAAGAAGAAAGGCTAGACACGCCCAAATCCCTCCATCTTGTCCCCAGAAACCCCTATACCAAAAATCCTAAAACCTACATTTACACTCTGTAATTATTTTATTCTTACACTATTTACACTATTGTGGCTTTTATCTCTTTCTATAAAGGTGACAATTTGTTCCGTGGTTTGTAATCGAACCCGCTGGTGTTCTGGGCTGTGTGCCAGGGTCTCCAAGCCCCCTGGCAAGGGTCTCAGGAAACTCCGGACTCCCAGAGGGATGTCCTGACTTCCGACAAGAAAGTTATGTTGTATTATTTTTCTTAAGTAGTATGTTAAATATAGCTTTAGGTTATAACATCATGTTAAAATAGAAACTATGCTATGTAAGATAGTTTTTTTAAAGAGAGGACTTGCACTGAGATAGCAGCCACAGGACACCTAAATCTTTCAGAGAAAAATAATTTATTGCTCTCTTATCGAGTTCTTCCCGCCTCACTCTGCCCTGAAGATGCCGTCAGGATTAAGAGGAAGAAGTTGACACTGACCAGACAGAATCCTTTGTTTGAATGGAATTTATGCATCATGTATGAGGTGTATGAATATGCAACAGGCTATTGCTTTTAAGGGTTAATCCTCTGTTAACACGTGTCCCTTTTTGGGTTTATTTTTCCCAGAAAGAGGTACCCAGACTTTCTATAACTCTTTGTTTTTATTGTCTCACATTGTCCTAAATCCTACTTGTCCAAATTTTTATTACTCTCATTATATTCCAATTTTTTAACCATTTTATTACTATTAAACTTTTAAAATTTTAAAAACAAATGATTGGCATTTTTCACATGTAAAGACAAATCTCTCTCATTCCATTCATCAATCAGTGGAATCCTTCCCTTTGTTTTGAATCAGGATTTTAAAGGGTTAAGATTTTAGCTGAGGGTTAGAACCAATTCCTATTGAAGTTAGATACACCAACAATACGTTAATGATTATTAGATGCTTAAGCTAAAGCTAATTGTTGCATTATGAGCTCCTTTGTAGAAAGAAGTGGAGCAAGTGAACCATTATAGGAACATATTGAAACCATGTCGTGGTTTGAGAGGAAATGAAGTTTTTTGTGATGGTGTGGTCAAGCCAATTGGTGTTCAGATTTTAATATTGGCACCTGGTTTGTCCACTGAGGGCATGGATTCGCCTCTGAGAACACCGGGGGTTAAAAGCTGTGAACTCCCAGGGGAATTTTTTTTTGAGTTCTGGTTTGGAACTGAGCAGACCCTCCCTGCCCAGCTCCGAGCTGGGGGGGGGGGGGAGGGGAGCCATGCGGCCGGAGGGACTTAGGCCAGGCCTGGGCCGAAGGGTGGAGGAGAACATTGCAAGGCTTTGGGCAGCCATCCCCCATTTCCCCCCGGAGAGAGGGAGAGCCAGAGCCTGTGCCTGTGATAGCGCGGCCGGCGTGAAGCAGAAGCGGGGGGGTGCCCAGCAGGGCAGCCAGCCGTGGGAGTTCATGAACCAAACTGGCAGAGCCTGGGACTTTTAACCCTTTTGGGGATGATGGAAACCTTGCAAATGCTGATTCCTCCTGAACTTGATGAGATTGAGAGGAGTTGAGAAGAATCCTAGGTGGGAGGAGATGACGGAGTGGCCTTTGGCTGGACTTTTCTTGGATAGCCATGACAGAACCCTTCAGTTCCTGTGACACAGAGACTGCATCTAGGGGGAGGCAATGGCTCAGAGCCTGGAGAGTGCGGTGATGTGGAGGTGTGTGAACAGAGACGACGGGTGAGGAGGGTGGTGGTGGTGCCCTCCGTCTTCAAAGAAGAGGAAGATGATCTCTGTTCAAGAGACCCCTCGGCCCCAGGGGGTGAAATTTGGGGGGGACAGGTGTCCCAAAAGCAGAGGGACTGTGCTCTTTTTGGAACTGGACAAAGTATCCTTAAAGGGAAAAACCCTAGAAGCAGCTCTGGTCCATGCACAGTGGTGAGAGCACTGGGCATGGAAGGAAGAGGTCACGATGGCAAAATGTTCTCTGGGCGGTGCCACACGTGACATGGAAACACAAGAAGTTTCGACTGTTTCCTGGAGAAGTCTGTGGTGCAAGAGGGACTCCTCTCTTCTCGAGGAATTGAGAATTGATTATCTAAAGGGTGGTAATGGAATTGGAAATTTGGTGGGGGGAGGAGGAAGAAATTTTGAAGGTTTTCATCCTGTGTTCTGTGTGTTCTGTGTGTTTTTCTTTGTAGTTTTAGGTTAATAAAGTTCTTTTTTCCCTTCAATCTTAAGTTGGAGCCTGCTCTGCTCTGTCTCTGATCACATCTCACAGTAGATACCAGGGAACGAGGTATTCTCATGGGGGCACTGGCATTGCGCCAGGCTCAATCGATGACAAACCAGTAGAACAATGCCCAGCACCTGGACTCTGTGTCAATCCATCACAGAGTAGGGGGCCTTGGATCATGCCAGAGGGTCACAGAGACCTGACAAAGAGCTTCCTGACTTCATCCCTGGGACCACTGACCCAATTCGAGACCACCGATCCAATTCAAGAGAAGAATTGCTCACGTGTGAAGGACTAATAACCTCCTTTTAATACAAAGCGGGCATGGGAGGTACTGGGGTTATGCATTTGTATTATTTTGGGAAATAAATAGAAGGCAAAGAACCTTGTGCAGTGCAGTCGCACCTTTCGAGGATGACCCCCCCCCATGCTGCCCGCTGCCATAATAAACATATTACTTTCTATCTTTAACTAGTTAGAGTCTTTGTCCATGATTTTTGGTTTTAAAGGTTCAGTTTATTTTATCTCTCAGTGCTATTTTTATCTACCAGCAGACCCAGAGTTTGTTTCTAATGACAAGTCCTTCATTCCTTTCAGGAGTATTATTCAAACCTTTCTGGGTTTGATCCCTTTTATTCACAGAGACCTAATTTTCCTTGTTCTTCTGTGTTTTAACCAGTTCATAACAACATCAAAAGACCCTTTTTGGCCATGGTATCTCCAAAGTTCACCAGTGGTCAATTAATATTACTAAACTTTCAGCCTGGCACTTTCTTCAGCACAGCAGGAGCCACTTGCCAGGATGTATTTTGGCTGCACAGGGCAGGTTGCAAAGCCACAGCTCTCAGGACCTGTGGAGGGGGAGTGCCTGCCAAGGCATCATAGAAGGATTTGGGTTGGAAAAGACCTTTAAACACCATGTAGTTCAACTCCCCTGCACTGAGCATGGACATCTTCGACTAGATCAGCTGGCTCAGCACCACGCTCAACCCAGTCTTGCATGTTTCCAGGGATGGAACATCCACCACCTCTCTGCGCAGCCACTTGCCAGGGTTTCACCATCACAGAATACTCAGAGAGTTCAGCAATGGCACCCCAGGAGCACGATTGTAGGCAGCTTTGGAGCCAATTCTGACCAGAGAGGGGTGACCCCCATCTCTGGTTGTCTCTGACCCCACTGCCCCCATCCCGTTGTGCACCCACTCACCTAGAAGTGGGCCCTGAGCCATGCTTCCCACATTCTGCCACTGCACTCTGCCACCAGCTTACCCAGCAGGTCCCACTCTGGGGCAGTGTCCCCACTCACACATGGTTACATTCACTCCACTTGTCATGTAGGCCTTCACTGTGCACTCCTGGGTCTCTATGGGTTGGGGGAACAAGGTGCACTGTAGGAATACATCTAGAAAGCCAAGCTGGGAGCACTGTCCAGCTCATGACAGAAGTGGATATGTTAGCATTAGTAGGCCACAAGCCGTGGCAACAGAAAGCAGAACTTTGAAGAAGGAGTGAAGAAGTTAGCAGTGTGCTTGGTACAAGGTACTTAGTAAGCAGAAATTATGTAAGATTTCACATACCTGTGCTAGTCTGTAGGAGGCTTTGAATTAAGCAATGTTACCTAGTTACATAAATGTTATAGTTGTGCTATTTTTAGTTACAGCTGAAAAGGTATATAAGCTCAGCTTTGCAAATCAATAAACGGCTTCATGTGTGCAAACCACATAGACCCCATCTCTTTTTCAATCACTGTCAAATGGTGCCCTCATGTTGAGGAAGCGATGATCGCCTAGCTGAGCGACTAAAGATGAGCCCTGCAGAACTAAGTGGTGCTGAGAGGAAGCAGGAAAGCTGGCCAGCAATGAACCCCTCTGGGATAAAGGAGGTGAGATACCCCTCCAAGATATAGGAGGTTAGCCACTGAAGGGGACAATGGGTCAAGGAATATCTGCCCAGGAAAGAGACATTTTTGAACTTGTGTCTAGGCTGTTGTGACAGCATGGCAAAACTTTACCCTTGCAGGACTTAAAAGTCCTGTTACAATGGGTACCTGCTGAATCCCAGGAGTCACCGAGTCCACGGTCTTTACAACAGATCTGTGGGACAAAGAGGGAATTAAGCTATGGGATTCTGCTACCAAGGTAAATAAAGCGGCTGCAGAAATGCTACCCTCCTGGCAAGTGATTTTTGAGGCCTTAAAGGCTCAAGAAAGCTCCCAGGCTGCAGGGAATGCCTGCTCTCCCTCTACAGCAGAAGCTCACTGCTCTTAAAAATCTGAAGAGACTGCTGCTAAAGTTGTTTGCCCCCCCCTTTATGGTGGAGCCTCAGAATTCCTTACATTCTGAAGAGACTGCATGTCCGTCTCCTATATCACAGCAAACATGACCCACAGCCTCGGTATCATCTCTTGTGAGTGAAAGGGAGGGGAGCCCTTCACGCTCTGTAAGGGCTTTCACTGCTGGTTACTGCCCAGAAAACAGTGAGGTAAATGAACAGGAGGGTCCCAAGGAGGATCCCTTCGATCCTGGACACATTGATCCTGACAATGAACCTGATTTATATCCTCCTGACCCTCATGACAACTGGGTACGCTTAAGACAAGAAGCATTAAGGGAGGGAGATTTTGACATTGCTGAAAGAATTGTGGCACCTATAATATATTTGGGCGAACTGCCCATTGGGAATAGCTGTCTTTCCCAGAAATTAAAGAGCTCCCACAGAGCACGGTATCAGCTTACCACATTTTCCAAACATGCTAGTTTCTGTTTGCTGCTCACATAATGACCCTGCACGATTTAAAATCTCTTGCTTGGCTACTGCTATCTCCCATTCAATACGGCTTATGGGAGAAGGAGTGGGAGAAGGGTCTGCAAAGACTTCTTATAACTTATGTGGGTAATGTTAATCAGACCCTGGCAGCCCTCATAATCAGGCAGCTTATGGGAATGGGACTGTAGACAGATCCTGTCACCCAGGTGTGAGACTGCCAAAGGGAAGCCCTTGATGGAGTCCAGGATGCAGCTTGCCAAGCCTTTCTTAAGGTCCCCGATGCAAAAACACCTCAGAAAGCATTCACAAGCATTGTCCAGGGGCTTCAGGAGCCCTACATGCAGTTTATTGACCGCCTTAAGCAAGTACTTGAATGCCAAATTGATAATGTAGACGCTCATGAAATTTTGCTTTTAAAGCTTGCTGTTGAAAATGCAAACACAGACTGTATAAAACTCCTTAAGTCCCTACCTAACCACAAACCAACTCTTATTGAAATGGTTGAAGTGTGCAACTGCATTGGGACAATAGAACATCAATATGAAGCCATGGCTGCAGCTTTTGCAGCCATCAAAGGTGGCTTTGGAACTCTGGCAGTTTGTTTCAGCTGTGGCAAACATGGCCACCTTAAAAAAGACTGCTTTGCTCAGAAAGGAGCTATGCCAAAAACCCTTGATGTATGTCCATGATGTCGTAAAGGTCATCATTTTGCTAACCAGTGTCTCTCTAAGTATGAGTCTGAAGGTTGCCTGATCCAGGAAAACTGCAACTGCAGTGCAGGCCAGCACTGCGCTCCAACACAAATACCTCAGGTGCCACCGCAGATGCTGCCAACAAAGTTGCCGACTCCGCAAGCACAGCCACCGAGGATACCCAGCAGAGGATTGCCTCAAGTCTTTGCCCAGCAACTGCAGGCAGTGCTGGACTGGACCTGGCAATCTCAATCACAGTAATGTTGCTCGACTCTTCTGTTCATTTACTCCCTATGGGAATTTTTGGCACACCAGGACCCCAGAAAAGTGCTTTGCTGGTGGGGAGGTCTTCAACTACCCTTTTAGGGCTTCTTGTCCTCCTCGGAGTTATAGACTCAGACTCTGTTGGGGAAATTAAAACCATGGCTTGGACCTCCTTTCCACCCTATACTGTCCCTCAAGGTACATGTATTGCACAATTGATTCATTTTTCACAAAATTTGTCAGCCCCTTTAACAGAATGTAATACAAGGGTGGGAGGATTTGGTTCTACAGGAACCCCACAAATATTATGGGCACAAACAATTTCTGATGCAGGTCCCACTTGCAAATGTACCCTGTCATCACAGGGGGAACAGATAACACTCAGTGGAATTTTAGATACCAGAGCAGATGTCACTGTTATCTCTCAAGCCAAATGCCCCCCCACTTGGCCCCTCACGGAGGTACCCCAAACTTTCACTGGTATTGGGGGAAGCAATCGCAGTTACCAAAGTCTCCATTGAATTCAGGTGACAGGACCTGAAGGTCATATAACCTCTGTAAAGCCATTTGTTCTGCCTGTGCCCATGGTATTATGGGGACGAGATGTACTTTCTCAATGGGGTCTCAAAATTCAGTCTGATTTTTAACAGGGGCCATTGGGGCACGTGACACCCTGAAATTAATCTGGGAAACTGAAACACCTCTCTGGGTGGACCAATGGCCCCTCCCACTACCTAAATTACACACACTCACTGACCTTGTCCATGAACAACTTCAAAAGGGACACATAGTCCCCTTTACCAGTCCCTGGAATTCGCCTGTGTCTGTAGTTAAAAAACAAACTGGCAAGTGGCACTTGGTCTAAGACCTCTACAAAATTAATGATGCCATGGAGGACATGGGAGCCTGTTGCCAACATATTTTATGAAAAATCCTTTACTTAGGATTTTTCCTTTCCTAGAGCTGAGAAGCCTCGGAACAAACTAAACAATTCTTATCTGCTGCTGTGGAATGCCACGGGAAAATCTGTGATTGGCCCCGTCAGACTGTTTCCAATTAAGAGCCTATCACAATTCACCTGTTCGGCCCGTCTCGGGCTGAGAAGACTTCAGTTTACACATTCCTATTCTATTCTTAGCTTAGCCTTGTAGTGAAACCTTTCTCTTTACTCTTTTAGTATAGTTTCTATATCTTATATATCATATCATAATAAATCAAAGCCTTCTGATACATAGAGTCAACGTTGTCGTCTCTTCCCTCATCCTGGGACCACAGAAAACCCCTGTAATAAATGGTGACCTCCGAGTGACAAAAGGAGCACCACCACGAAAGGTGAACACCGAGGACAGAACTGACAGATGGTGCCTCGAGTGAAGAAATCACCACAATTGGACCCTGAGTGAAGAAGAATTCTTCATTTGGTAAGTCCAGAGGAGCATTGCTACATTTGGGTGAACCCCGAGTGTTTAGCATTGATGGTCGCCCACACCAGGGACCACAGAAGTGGCTTCTAGCCGGAGGCTGAAGAACTGAAGATCCTGAGCTTGGGCAGAGTTCACAGCCAAGGCTGGCCACAGAGAGAACCTTTGAAAAGTCTCCGAGACAAGAGGTCCGGGAGTCTTTGCAGCACAATGCAGCCTGCTGAAGCCCAGAGGACACTGTCGCAAGGTACTGTTTACACTGCTTTTCCTGAAAATGCTGCCCTTCGTGTGAGGCAGATTCGGTTATGGCAGAGTGTGCCTACGGAGACGGAGGTTCCATTCTCTCCCTCAGAGGAGAAACTTATTGACCTCTGGAGAAAATGGGGTGATGAGGACAGCATTCCTATGCTAACGACACATTTCTATGAGTTTTTCCGGTGGGCAAAATACCATGGTTTTTTCTCTGATGTGCTGTATGCCTTTGACTCATATGTTTGGGAATGCATGGAATTCATTATCAGAGGTCTTTTCTACCGGGGACTCGGTTTTCCTTCGATCTACCAGCATTTCAGAACTCTCTTCCTAGTTTTGAAATGGAAAGCTTTAGCATATCAGTGGATTGCAAATGCACGGGGCTTGTCTCCCTTCTCGCTGGAGCTGGAAAGAGGCAAGCCTGTCCGAATCCGCTGCCTGGAAATCTCCAGCCCCCCCGAATCGGGGTGGGGGGGCGACGCTTTGCCCGCGGCAGAAGAGAAGTTTTTTTCTGCGACCTTGGATCCCGCGCCGACGGCACCGCCCCCGCCTCGCTCCTCTCAGGGGGGAGGTGGGTTGGCTCTGTCACCTGAACCGGGGCCAAGGGCCCCGCCCCTGCCCGCCCCAGAAGAGGGGCCGGGACCCGCAGTCCCTCCGGCGGGCCCGCCTCCGGCGGGGGTGGATCCATCGCCTCCAGCAGAGCTTGTCAGCAGTTCCGGGACGAAAGCACCGCCTCCAGTGGCTTCGCCCGCGTTGCTAGGCGATGCAATCAACAGCAGCGACGATCGACGGCAGCCCGTCCCGGAGTCGGGACCTGCAGCCCCTCCAGCGGGGGTCGGTCCCTCGCCTGCCGCGCCGGTGGAGGGGGCTGGGCTTGAGAGTCTCCCAGCGGAACCGTCATCAGACCCGACCGCAGCGGCCGCCGCGGCGCCCGCGATCAGCTTGGACCCTCCCCCGAGCTTTTCGGGCTGTCCCGAGGCTGCCCCTGCGAGGGGAGCTGGGACGGGGGAAGGGGACTCAGGCTTGCCCCTCCGTGGGGGGGGTGTGGCTGGGCAGCTGAGAGCAAGCTCGGGCCGTCTGCTTGCTTTCCATCTTGGTGTTTTTCGCGGGCTGACCCGAGTCTGGTTCGGGGTTTCCCGCTGGGGGTTGGAATGCCTGACTCCCCCTGCGCGCCCTTGCGGCGTGGGGGAGGGGTCTCCTGAGCCTTCTGTCTCCGGTCCCCAGCCCGCAGGGGGTGGGGGTGGTACTGAGGGGCAGAAAGTGGGAACATCTTTTGCGTTTGCGATGCAGAGGCAGGAGACACAGTGCAAAGTGAGCATCGCTCATCTGCTGTGGGGACAAAGCACCCCCATATCTGGGGTGTTGTTCCCTTGGAAAGCTTTTCTTCCCCAGCTGCTGGTCTGCACCGGTTCAGCGGGGCTGAAGCGTTCGGTCACTCCGGCTGCCCGGATATCGGCAGCTGTGTGCCAGGTTGAAAGAACACAGAGCCCGCTCCGCGGGCCGGGTTTGGGCCGTTTGGCTCGGTTCCCTGGGCCAGGGCCTCCCGGCCAGCGCCTGTTGGGTTTGGGGGCTTTGTTTCCCCCGTCGGGCCCTGGACCTCCGTTCTGTGAGCCAGGTCTGGGGTCTCTGTTCCCTCCACGGGGTGCAGGGCCCCCCGCAAATGGTGGCTGGTGGACCAGCCTGTTTGGGGCCTCAGTGGGCCATTGTCTGCTACTGCTCTTCAAAAAAAAAAAAAAAAAAAAAATTAAATTAAATAAAAAGGGTTGAACGAGCTAGCTAGCAGCTCAGAAAGTTTTGCAAGCCTGTTTCAGGACCAAAAGGGACTTTTCAGCACTGTCAAAGAAGAGCATCTTCAGTTTGGACTTTTTCCTGAAACTCAGCTGTTTGGACTTGAAGCAATGAACTTTCCTTGGACTGTTTTTGCATTTCTTCTATTTTAAGATTGTTTTAGTGATGTGATGGGAATTTGGTGTTCTGCAGGTGAAGGGTTTCCCTGATGGTTCCACACCAGCGTTTGATTGATCTTTTGATTGCATTTCTTTTTAATTTACTAAACTTAAAAGGGTGAGATGTTGCCAACATATTTTATGAAAAATCCTTTACTTAGGATTTTTCCTTTCCTAGAGCTGAGAAGCCTCGGAACAAACTAAACAATTCTTATCTGCTGCTGTGGAATGCCACGGGAAAATCTGTGATTGGCCCCGTCAGACTGTTTCCAATTAAGAGCCTATCACAATTCACCTGTTCGGCCCGTCTCGGGCTGAGAAGACTTCAGTTTACACATTCCTATTCTATTCTTAGCTTAGCATTGTAGTGAAACCTTTCTCTTTACTCTTTTAGTATAGTTTCTATATCTTATATATCATATCATAATAAATCAAAGCCTTCTGATACATGGAGTCAACGTTGTCGTCTCTTCCCTCATCCTGGGACCACAGAAAACCCCTGTAATAGGAGCCCTTCGGCCTGGTCTCCCATCCCCCACCATGATCCCTCAAGATTGGCACTTGACAGTCATTGACTTAAAGGATTGCTTTTTTGACATTCATTTGCATCCTGATGATGCTCCTAAATTTGCCTTTTCTGTTCCAAGCATTAACAAGCAAGCACCCTTGCAAAGATATCACTGGGTGGTCCTTCCTCAAGGCATGAAATACAGTCCCACTATTTGCCAGTGGTTTATTGCGAGGGTCCTCAGCCCCATTCGCCAAAACATGCCTGCTGCCTTTTTATATCATTATATGGATGACATTCTTATTGCAGTAGAAAAACAGGAAGCCAGGGAGGAAGCCTTAGCCCTTGTCATTGCTGCTGCAACCCAAGCAGGGCTTTGTGTTTCTTCTGAAAAAATCCAGCATCAACCCCCTTGGAAATACCTTGGCTGGCACATTAGGACCCAAAGTATTTCTCCTCAGCCTTTACAGATTCAAACAGACATTTGTACTTTGCATGGTGCTCAATAACTTTTGGGTTCAATTAATTGGGTTTGTTCCTTGTTAGGAATTTCAAATGCTGACCTGAGCCCTTTGTTTGATCTGCTAAAAGGGGAACCAGATCTCCTGTCACCTCAGCAGCTCACACCAGAAGCCTGCCAGGCACTGTAGCTCGTAGCTGATGCTATTTCAAATTGGCAAGTGGCCCAATGGGCCCCTGAGTTGTCCTTTAATAATCCTGCTTTGATATTTCAGTGGGATTCTAAAGTTCCTGACCCCTTGCTAATCATAGAGTGGATTTTTTTGCCACACCAGATGTCTAAAACTGTAACCACACAACATGAGATGTTGTCTTTGCTTATTGTAAGAGTTAGACAGACTTTCCACACTTCCAGGTGTGGATTTTTGTTTGATCTGTTTGCCTATTACTACTGTATTTACAGTGGCTGTTGCAACAACCTGAAGTTTTTCAAATGGCCCTCACTGACTTCTCTGGACTGTAGGCGAGACGGGGGGTAGCACAGTCAGGATGGATGAAGATGAGAGCTCTCTGAAGCCAGGTCGTGGAACTTGCAGTTTATTGCAAAGGGCGTGGGTACAGGGCCCTGCTGGGAGCTGCCAGCTGCAGCTCGGAGCAGGCCCGAGAGAAGAGAGGGGTAGAGAGGATGAGAGGGTAAGAACGTAAAAGGCAAGAGCTAAGAGCATAGAAAAGTAAGGAAGAGAGCAAGAGTAAGAGTAAGAGCGCAAGAGTAAAAGCAAGAGTAAGAGCAAGAGCAAGAGTACGAAGTTCCCGTTTCAATACAATAAATCATCTTCTGTGTTGTATATTCTGATTCTCACTAACCAATCTAGTACAGCATCCTATAGCATTTACATACAGCGTATAAGAATCCCTACATTACCATACTGTGCTACATTTTAAACCCTAAAAACTACTCTTTGGACCCCTTCTGCCAAGCTGGCAGGGTCTGCTCTGACCCTTGGACCTGCCTGCTTGCAGAGGGTATTGTTTCATCAAAAGGGGATTACCTTCAGCCGGCCACACCATTGTTTTCCCGTTGTTCAGTAACTAAGGGATGTCAAAGCTTGCTTTCATTTCAATCTCGCTTATGGTTTCTATATTCTCAAAATCTTTTGCCAGGCAATCATATTTGTAAGGCTTTCCTGTTTCATCTTCCCCAACACTGGACAGCTTTCTATACATCCCCTGAAGCACAAGCTTGTGGCAACCAGCTTTAATCTCCTAACGCTACCCAAGAGAAGTGAGGTCCCATTACAAGCTCTGACTGTCTTTACAGATGGATCTGGCTGCACCCACAAGTTGGTACTGCTTTGGTGGAACACCAATCTCAATCAATGGGATTCGGATGTCACTACTATTTCAGGTGCCCCCCAGATTGCTGAATTGGCAGCTGTTATCCAAGCCTTTCAGCGATTTGTCACCCCTTTTAACTTAGTAACTGGTTCTGCTTACATTGTAGGACTTGTGGAGAGAGCTAAAGCTGCTGTACTAAAGGATGTGCCCAACAAGGAATTGTTTCAGAGGTTACAACAACTTGTTTTCCTTTTAGATACTAGACAGTGTTGTCGCAGTGGGCCCCTGGCCAGGTAATAATTAGCATTGACTCCATGATTCACAGAAGGCTGATCAATCTCTATCTTTATTAAGAAACCCATACTTTCATAGACAGTTACAATACAGCTGGACTTGATTGGTCCTTCAGTCAAAACCCATCACTATTGGCTAATTAGGAAACCACCCTTTGGTAAACAAATCTCCATAACGTATTCCACATGTCCACAACAACAGGTACAGGTTAAGATAAGAATTGTTTCTCATTCTTTCCTTGATCTTCTCACAGCCTTCCCCAAAACGATGCCTGGGAAAGTTGTGTGTTTCTCTCTGTGGCCAGAGAGCTGCTGCCACAACAGAGCACCCCTACTTTGTTATGCATGTCAGGTCTCACACAACTTTACCTGGTTTCATTGCAGAGGGGAACTGGCAAGCAGATTTACTTGCCTACCTGTTTGGCTGCCAGACCATTCTTCCCAGGCAAAACTCAGTCACTCATTTTTTCACCAGAATGCTGCTGTGCTCGCCCGCACCTTTGACTTGACTACATGCCAAGCTGCTATTATCGTGGCTGTGTGCCCAGAGTGCCAAAGACACTCCTTCCCCTCTGTTGCAGGATGTGTTAACCCGAGAGGACTTGAAAACCTTCAAATTTGGCAAACAGATGTTACTCATTTTCCCAAGTTTGGCAGACTTAAGTACATTCATTCCTCTATTGACACCTTTTCAGGTGCTTTGTCTACATCCTGTCATACAGGGGAATCAGCAAAAGATGTTTGCTATCACTTTACGAGTGCCTTTGCAGTCCTGGGAATCCTCTCACAAATCAAAACTGATAATGGCCCAGTAGATATTTCCCAGAGGGTTGCAAATTTCCTTGCCCTCTGGGGGGTGACACACAAAACAGAGATTCCTCATTCCTCAATGGACCAAGCCATAATTGAAAGGGCCCATGCTTCACTGAAGTGTCTTTTGTTACAAAAGAAAGGGGGAATGACGAACGCTACCCTGGCACAGCGATTACAGAAGGCATTGTATGTTTTAAACTTTTTTAATTGTTCCCTCATGGATCCTAACCTTCCAATTGTAAGACAATTTGGCAATAACTCTCAGTTAGAAGTCAAACAGAAAGCTCCAGTCCTTATTAATGACCCAGAAACAGGTAAAATCATGGGACCTTATCCCCTTGTCACATGGGGAAGAGGTTTTGCTTGTGTCTCCACAGAATATGGCCCGAGGTGGATCCCAGCCAAGAACATGAGACTTTTCAGAGAATTCTTGCATACCTCTCCTGAGGATCCTGATCACCCTGGCACTTCCCCCCTGGTTTCACCCACTTCACCCCCAGCTTTGCCTTCTCAGACAGCTGAGTCCAGATCCACCGAGAGACCGCAACCACCCTAACCAGCTTCTACCTGACCCGAGGGGACTCATTGACTTCTCACCACTTCGCAAGCTGCAGGGTTGACTCGTTCCAGAGACAGTAGAAGCTCTAACTGTAGAACTAGTCTCTCTCCGAGAAAAATGGCAAAGACGGAGTGAAAGGAGGCTTGGACTTACATGTGAAAATAACCCAATTCCTTGTTTTATTTGCAGAGACTCTTCTCACCAAGCATGGACTTTGTGTTTGTGTCATAAGTGCCAGAAGAAGTGGTATTGCAAATCAGAATACCAGCATGGTGATTGCCCACAGTGTGATCCTTTGCGCTATTCTTTTGGTGATTGTGTAATTTTAAAATCGGTTTGTGAGAAGGAGCATGGCTTGTAGCAAACGCAGGGCCGGCTACGGCTCCGTGGAGGGATGTTTAGAGATAGGTATTTGCTGAGTCATAGGAATTGAACCAGGAGTCCTCACTCTGGTCCTCCTTATCTCTCTGTGACCCCATAGGCTAGTTTCCCTAACCCTTACAATTGGTCAGTTTTCAATCCTCCCTAACCCTATAAAAGAGGCTGTCTGGGCCCATTTTCTTTAGAAGAGCAGCTTCAAGACCCTTTGCAAGACCCTCAGAATAAACCATCGTGGAACACTCTTGGTGGCCTTCTCCTCTCTCATTTCGTCTGCCTTCCAGGAGCCACGGCCAGCCGCAGCCCCTACGAGCAAGCTGAGAGCTGAAATCACAAAAGAGCTGACTTTCACTAAGAGCTGACAATCACTAAGCGTGCTAGGGGTCTCGGCTGTGCAGCAGTCTGGCCTAGGGCACCCCAGCCTCCAGAGGGCTGAGGTGTTTGGCCTTGGGCCGCTTGCCTGGGGCGCTTACCCTGCGGGGAACCAGCTATCCGGCTAAGAAGCTAGCCCCTGTGGCTCCATTTATTTTACATCTGACGCATCGAACTGGTGAACAAGAGACTCTTCACTGACCGAGCAGCGTTTCTCTCCGAGAAACTGTAACTGCCGTTCTTTTGCGTCTCCCTGTGAAGTTATCCCTCGTTTTAGCGGGATCTCCTAGCAGGGGGGTCGATTCGAACCTCAAATCAGTCATGTAGACCAAGTTCCGAGGAGACGGCCCGGCAGACTCCTTCCAGCAGCTTTTTGACCCTCGGCTGAAAAAATATCTAAGTTTAAACCAGCCTCTAAGCGCGCTAGAAATTTTTTCAGGGATTTTTTTTTTCTTTTTTTTCTTTTTTTTCTCATTTTAGCTGCTGGAGGGGAATTCATAACATGGTGTCCTGGTTTGAAAGGAAGTGGTTTTTTTTTGGAGACAGTGGTTAGCCCAGTGGGGGCTCAGGTGTGAATATTGGCACCTGTTTGGACCAATGAGGAGATGGTTCCGCCTCTGAGAACACAGGGTATAAAGGTAGAACTCCCAGGAAGTGACACCCTCTTGCTTGTCGGTCAGCAAAGGGATCAGGTCAGTTCTCTCTCCCCCTCCGGCTGTAGGCCGGGTGGGGGAGGGGAAAAGGCCACGAGGCGCCGTGAGCTAGGCCGGAGGCCTTGGATCTTGGAGAGAGAGAGAGAGAGAGACCGGGGGGGGGAAGTGAAAGGATGGAGGGGTGGAAGTAGTGAAAGCAGCGAGCAAATTCCTCCCCCCCTCACCCCGCTTCCTAGAGAGAGAGAGAGAGAGAGAAGAGAGAAAAGAGATAAGACGCGCCGAGCAGCTCCTGGAAGTCGGCCAAGAGTGAGAAGAGAGTCCGGCATCTATAGAGATGATTTTTAACTTTTTTCTTCACGATGGAAACCTTCCAGACGTTGATCCTCCCGGAGGACAGAGATAAGAACAAGAAGAAATGGACAAGTGAAATGAGAGGTTTGTGTGAGTAGGGAGTAGTGGAGTTAATGAGAAGAATTTACTTGGGAAGAGATAAACGGAGGAGCAGTTTTTTTCGGCTGTGGACGGACTAACTTTCTATTGTAACACAGAGACTGCGGTTTTGGGGGGAAAGCAATGGCTCAGACCCAAGAAAGGCAGTGAAGAGTAGTGGTGGGCAGAAATCAGAAATGAGAGGATTTCTGTCATGAAGCCCTTGCCCCGGGGGAAATGGGGGGCATTTTGTTATCCCAAAATGGAGAGACTGTCGTTTTGTGGAACTGACCAAAGTATCCTTAAAAAGAGAAACCCCAAAAGCAATCTTCTGGTCCATTTCCATGGTAAGAGCATGGAATATGGAAAGGGGTTAGTCAAGAAATGGCACAAGGAGAAGACTCCTTCCTCTTTAATAGAATGTATTGATTGTTTGAAGAAGGATAATGGACTGAGAATTAACACCTGGGAGATGGGGACTGAAGGAAGATTTGAGTTCGTATTGTATGTTGTAATGTGGGTTGAGAGGGGGAGGAGAAATGTGTTTGAAAGATTTCCATTCTGTTCTTTGTGTGTGTGTGTGTGTGTGTTAATAAAGGTTTTTTTCCCTTTTATTCCTAAATTGGTGTTTGCTTGCTCTGTTTCTGGTCACATCTCACAGTAGACACTACGTGGATGTGTTTTCATGGAGGCACTGGCATTGTGCCCAGTCCAAAACCAAGACACATGGGGATGAAAATTTCGAGTTTAAGGCTATCCCCTATTGAGAGAGATTTATATTTACTAATCCTGGAAATCTTATCTACTAACAACTTTTCCTTATCACGTGGTAAACTTTCCAAGACTAACCTAAAAAAATTTATAAAATGGATACTTTCTCAGTTTCCTGATACTAACACAGAAATAATTACAAAAAATTCTTTTTGGGATATGATTGGGAAAACAATATATAACTTACAGACTAACCAGGATTTTTCTGTAACGATATATATACACTTCCTTTTCGTGTTATAACTAAAGTGGTCGAAAAATCTAACAAAAAAAACCTTGATTGCATAACAGAGGCAGAGGCTCTTTTACATGCTAATGAACCCGATAACCATCTAAATTCCTCTGCGAAAGCTGCCTCACAAACTTCTCCCCAGCGCGCGGATTCCTTGCTTTTTCCCTCGATGGCGAAAAAAAACAGCTCTACCTCTGCGGGGGAGGCTGAACCTCTAGCATCCTCAACCAGGGTTCAGCTCGCTGCTGCGGGGGCCCCTGTTTTCTCTCCTGTCCTTATCTCGGCACACCAGACATCCGCCCCTCCTTCCCTCAAGCCAGAGCCCACTCCTCCACCACCCCCCCCTCCTCCCGCCCCCCTTTCTGTTTCCCCCAACCCTGGCCCCATCTCCCCCCCTTCCCCCTCGGTCGCGGTGTTACCGATTCAAAGCTCAGTTTTTTCCATTCCCCCTCCTGGAATTTCATCCGTTCCCCCTCCTGGAAACGCGAGTTCCCTCCCTGCTTCCAGCCTTTCCACAGGACAACCTTCGGGGCACAGCCATACCCCGAGCCCAGCAATTGCATTCCAGTGGTAGCATACCAATCTGGCTGCACCTCCGCCCCCGCCTGCTTCTTGTCCCCCCCATCATGTTATCCAGTCCTCCTCCCACTCTCAATGCAACCCCTGCGTTATCTCCGGGACCCCTCATGGTGTCACTCCCCCCTCTCATGTCTGTGTTTGCTGTGGTGCCACTCCGGTTTCAATGATTCCTGCTCAAACGCCTGGTGCTTCTCCACAAAATACAAAGCTTTTGAATAAACCCGCTTCAAATTGCTATAAAAAGCACAGGCTAAGGTCTGCCCGCCCTAACTCCTTATTGGAGAATAACAACAGTTCTAGTGATTTGGACTCTGATTCTTTACAAATTGATCCTTGGGCTTTAATTAAAATAGAGGCGACCAAGGCAGGCGATTGGCAGATGGCAGAAAAAATAAATGCCTTCCCTGTAGAATATAGACAGGGGAGGAATGGAGGAGAGTCTGCTATTAAGACGTGGAGGCCTAACTCAAATAAGGAACTTGTACAATTAAGAAATATAGCTAAAGAACATGGCAGAGGCTCACATATTTTTAGAAATTTCTTAGAAGCTATGTTCTCAGCACATGTTTTGCTTCCACACGATATTAAAAACATATTTCATTGCCTGCTTTCGCCAGGTGAATACATGTTATGGGAAAGGCATTGGAAAAAACAATTAAAAACATTATCGGACTCTTATTCAGCAGATGCTGATAAAACAAATTTTACGGTAGAACAGCTGGCTGGAGAAGGCGAGTTACAGAAACCAGCTGACCAGCTTGAAACATTGAATAAGGATGCTCTCCAAGATGTGGCTTGCCGCGCTGCTGCGTCGAGTGCACTTTACTCCCCTGAGAGCGGGGGGGAGGCGGCGCCGACTCGCTGGGAGCACAGCAGCAGCTAGCAGCGGGGGGGCACTGCCTTAATGCGCCGGGGCGTTAGGCAGCGCCTTCGACAGGGCAGCAATATCGAGAGGAGCGGCAAAAGCGGAGAAGCTTAAGAGAAACGAGGGTCTTAACTCGCCTGGTGCAGTCCAGAGGTTTATTGTCTCCAAGGGATCCAGGCGGGAAAAGGCAGACAACAAAGAGTAACAGCAGTATATAAAGGAGGTGGAACATAGGTACAAGAACCAGTGGGGGAAACTGAGGAGGGGAATCGGACATAACTGACACGGGCAAAAACTAATGATATAAGAGCTAGGGAGGGGCCCGGAGCACCTGCCCAATCACCCTCTGAGGAAGGGAGAAGTTTCTGGAGAAATGGGCAAGGCCCCGGGAGATGGACAGGGCCCGGGAGGAGGGGAAAAGGAACAAGGGGTGGTAACTATGGAAACGGGGATGGAGACAAGGGCTTGGCAGTATGCCCAGACTGGGAGGGAAACATTTCAGGGAGAGGGGGAAACCAGGGCTGAACCATCAACATAGGCTTAGGGATGCAAAATGGGGAGAACATTATAAGATGGGGAGAACAACACCAACGGGGAAAACAATACAAATGGAAACTGAACCCACACCACAACAGTGGCTCTTGCAGCAAAAACCTCTCTGTTAATGATCAATGACGAATCTATCCCAACCTGTCATTTTTCTACTGTTAAGCAAGGAGCAGATGAAAGCTTTATCAAATTTGTGGACAGACTTAAAGATGCTCTGGAAAAACAGATAGAGAGTCCAGAGGCAAGAAAGGAACTCTTATGTAAGCTTGCTATGAGTAACTCAAATGAAAAATGTAAAACAATCCTGAGGTCTTTACCTATAGATACAGACCCTACCATAGAGCAAATGCTGGAATGTTGTACACGCCACTTGTCCACTGATAATACAGTGGCCCAAGCTGTTGCTAAGGGCATTGCTGAAGGTGTCTCTGGTGCATATGCAGTAATGGCCTCTAAAGAACAGGCTCGATGCCATCACTGTGGTAATATAGGTCATTACATAAAGGACTGTCCAGAAAGGACACCTCCCCGATATCCTCGTTACACCTATCAAAGACCCCAATATCAGCACCGCTACCAACAGCGTCCGGGAAACGCTTTGTGCAGCCCGGTGGAGCCCCGGGCTATGACATCAAATCAAAGGCCACCCAGACCCAACCACGCTCCATCCAAGGAGATCCAGGACCACAGGAGGAGGTTCCAACAATCGATGCGATCCAGATGGGAACCTGTCGCCAACTGGTAACTGCTTTGTCTATTGACTTTAAAAATGAGAAGGTTTATCATGTTCCCACAGGCAAATATGGACCAAAAGGTAGTCCTTCTGACATCTTAATTATAGGTGATTCGCTTAATAGCCCAAAGGAAATTTTTGTTGTTCCAGAAGTGAAATCAGTGCTCCCAGGACAAGAGATTCTTGTCCAGGTGTGCTGCATGGACTTACCATTTTTTCTTTCAAAGGGAACTCCAATGCACAAGCCTTTCTACTCCCAAAAAATCACAGGGAGCAGGTTCCTCTCAACCCTACGGCAATGTGGGCACAAGTTGTGGGACCAAGCAAGCCTTAACTACAAAGGGGAGAAGATCCACCTGCTGGGGATGCTGGACACCGGTGCTGACGTGACCATCATCGCTGGCTCAGACTGGCCTTCACACTAGGACCTACAACCAGTTGCAGGCATCATTTCGGGAATTGGTGGGGCTACTGTATCCATGCGAAGCAAGAACAACATCCTCATTGAAGGACCTGAAGTCAAGCTGGCAACCATCCGCCCATTTGTGGTAAGGGCTCCAATCACCCTTTGGGGCAGAGATGTTCTATCCCAATGGGGTGCTACCCTTCGCATTCCCACTCCGGATTTTTAATTGGGGCCACTGAGGCACGTGCACTGCCAGAGACTCCTCGCTTAACCTGGAAATGCCATAAACCGATCTGGACCCCTCAGTGGCCCCTCTCTGATGTAAAGCTGCGTGCATTACAAGATCTGGTAAAGGAACAGCTCGACAAAGGCCACATCGTAGAGTCTACCAGCCCTTGGAACTCTCCAGTTTTCGTACTACCTAAACCTGGAACGGGCAGGTGGAGGCTGCTCCAAGACCTTCGCAAGATCAACGAGGTCGTCGAGGACATGGGTTCTCTCCAGCCTGGCCTGCCCTCCCCATCGATGCTGCCCAGAGACTGGTCACTTGCTATCATAGATATTAAGGACTGTTTTTTCAGCATTCCGTTACATCCTAATGATGCTGAAAAATTTGCATTTTCTGTACCTTCTCTCAATAAAGAGGCCCCACTCAAAAGGTATCATTGGCGTTTTCTCCCTCAAGGTCTGAAAGTCTCTCCAACTATATGCCAGTGGTATGTTGCTCACATTTTGTCACCAGTTCGAGAACTATTTCCACGTGCTATCATCTACCACTATATGGACGATATTTTAGTTTGTGCATCCGATAAGGGTTACTTAGAGGAAGCGATCAAAACGACCATCGAAACCATAGTGAAGGCAGGATTTGAGATTCGTGAGGACAAAATACAGTACACCAGCCCATGGACCTACCTTGGAGTCCAGATCCGGGAAAGGACCATCGTACCCCAGCAGCTCTCCATACGAGACAACCCAAAAACCCTGAGAGACTTACACAGCTTATGTGGATCTATCAACTGGGTTCGTCCTTTGCTGGGTTTAACTACAGAAGATCTTGCTCCTCTGTTCAACCTTTTGCGTGGCAGCAAAGACCTGGATTCTCCATGCACTCTCACAACAGAAGCCCGAGGTTCCATCATCAAGGTCCAGGAAGCCCTATCCTCACGCAAGGCTCATCGCTTTGAGCCCAGCCTGCCTTTCCAGTTCGTCGTCCTGGGAAAAGCACCTCGATTCCATGGACTGATTTTCCAATGGGACTCTCAGCTTCGAGACCCTTTGCTGATCCTGGAATGGATTTTTACTAGCAACCAACCTACAAAGACAATTACCACCTACCAGGAAATCATGGCACATTTAATAAAAAAGGCTAGAACTCGCCTCCGCTCTCTTGCAGGGTGTGACTTCAACTGCATTTACTTGCCAATAACCATTGAGGACTTGGAGGATTTGCTCCAAACCAATGAAAGTCTCCAGTTTGCCCTAGACAGTTATACAGGCCAAATTTCAGTTCAGTTCCTAAAACACAAACTTTTTAATGAATCTTTTCATTTGACCCCAAAATCAGTTCAAAGTAGGGAACCTCTCAAAGCTCTAACCATCTTTACAGATGGTTCAGGGTCATCCCACAAGTCTGTTATGACGTGGATGGACCCCCAGTCACAAAAATGGGAATCTGATATACAAATAGTGGAGGGATCTCCCCAAATTGCGGAGTTGGCAGCGGTTGTCAGAACCTTTGGAAAATTCAAAGACGAACCTTTTAATCTGGTTACAGATTCAGCCTATGTTGCGGGTATAGCTATGAGAGCAGAACATGCTCTTCTCAAAGAGGTTTCCAATCCAACGTTGTACCAATTGATGTCTAAATTAATATACTTAATTTCTCACAGAAAGCAACCTTACCATATAATGCATGTGAGGTCCCACACCGACCTCCCAGGTTTCATTGCAGATGGGAACAGGAGAGCGGATGCATTAGCCATGGCAGTACAAACTGCTAATGTTCCTAACATCTTTGCCCAGGCAAAGTTGTCACATGCGTTTTTTCATCAAAATGTACCTGCCCTTGTTAGAATGTTCAAACTTTCAAAAGATCAAGCTAAAGCTATTGTTGCTACATGTTCGAACTGTCAAAGCTATCAGATACCATCCATGGGGATGGAAGTCAATCCCCGAGGTCTGAACAGTTGCCAGTTGTGGCAGACAGATGTGACTCAATTCACACCTTTTGGAAGGTCCAAATATGTGCATGTATTGGTCGACACGTTTTCAGGAGCAGTATTTGCATCATCGCATCTAGGAGAAACTTCACAACATGCAATAAAACATTTTCTCCTTGCCTTTGCCACCCTAAGGGTACCAAAGGAGATCAAAACAGATAATGGACCTGCCTATACTTCTCGCAAGTTAAAGGACTTTTTCAGTGATTGGGGCATAGCACACAAAACAGGCATACCTATAAACCCCACAGGACAATCCATCGTGGAAAGGACACACCAAACCCTAAAAAGGGTCCTCAATCAACAGAATTTTGACACAAGTATCAAATCTCCAGTGGAAAGACTTTGCAAGGCTCTCTATGTTATCAACTTCCTGAACTGTACAGCATCAGAGCCTGACCCACCAGTATTTCGCCATTTTGCTAATTCCAAGCAAGCAAAGCTTACTGAGAAACCACCTGTGCTTGTGAAGGACCCTGAAACACACCAAATCTCTGGACCATTCCAGCTAATTACCTGGGGCCAAGGATATGCATGTGTGCAACTACCCTCTGGTCCAAGATGGTACCCAGGAAAAAATATAAAACCTTACCTAGGCACTGTAAACATGACAAAAGATGACAAGAACTCTCCTGAAACAAACACAGATCCTCCAAAAAATCAAACCAGTTCCGCCAGGAGACGAATACGTCGCCAAATACCCACAACCAGAAGAACAGACTGCCCCATCACGAGACAGCAGACAAAGAAGAAAGCTGAATAATATTCTGCTGCGTTAAACTGTTGATAGCCTGAACACAAAAGTGTACTCTGAACTATATGTTGTTACTTCTTATATACCTCAAAAACCCTATTATCCCCTTTCCTTGACTCCTTTTCAATACCCCTTAATCTTATCCCTCTTCTTTAGCTTAGAAAAAATAAAAAAAGGAGGGAGGAGGGAAAAGAATAGTGAAAAGAACAAAGAAGTTAGCCCTCCCCTCCCACTATAAAGATAACAAATTTTGCTTATATTCTCTGTCAGAAGCCCATTCCTGTCCAAAGATGAAAAATATCTCTGTTGGTGCTGTCCTCACTGCTGCCTGGATGTGCTTCACCGTACCGCGTGCCTTCGGCTGGATTAGTCCACAGCCTAGCCATAATGTTTGGGTAACCTTAGCAAAGACATTAAAACAGGATAATCTGTCTTTATCCATGGGAAGCATTGATAACCCACTTTCCACATGTCTAGTAGGAATTCCCTTTGTAGCAGATGATTGGCCTGTCTATAACTCAGAGCTCCTCCGCACCACAGGTAAGAGACCCAATATGGCAGATACTTGGGACGAGTGGACAAAAATGCTGCCTAATGCTTTAGATGAACCCCAAGAATTGGATCTGCTGGGGTCCTCCAAGGCCGCATACTGTGTTAAATTTTACTTTAGACGCCCGAAAAACAATTGGCCAGAAATTGATCAGACAAAAAAACACATATCGAAAAGACATATCACCCATTAACAAAGCCTATAACTATCCCGACTGGTGCAATTACACTGCTCGTGTGATATCTGTGTCCTCTCTCCACCCTAAAGTATTACCCAAGGGAACATTTCTCATCTGTGGTGACAGAGTTTGGGCTGGGATCCCCTCCTGACTCCAGGGAGGTCCCTGTACACTTGGAAAACTTTCTACTCTTACTCCAAACATCACACTGTTACATAATAGGAGAAAAGAAAGTGAATTAAAACGCCACAAAAGGTCTTACACTGAATTTGATGAAAATTGGAACAAACCCAAAAAGATTTCTGTCTCCCTATTCCTACCCCGGGCAGCTGCAGCTAAAGCCCTCAGTGAAATAAATCACCTTGGGTGCTGGTTCAGTAAACAAGCGAATGCTACATCTGCTGCCCTTAACGATCTCCTAAAGGAAGAAGAAACCACAACACATGCTTCTCTCCAGAATCGAGCTGCGATTGACTTCCTGCTGCTTGCCCACGGACATGGCTGTGAAGACTTTGAAGGGATGTGCTGCTTCAATCTCTCTTCACTTTCGGAATCCATCCACGCGAACATCGAGAAACTGAAAGATCTTGTGAAGGACTTAAAAGTAGAAAAAACCCCAGACTGGGTTAATTATCTTTTTGGTCAATGGGGATTATCTGGATGGGTTGCATCACTGGTTAAGGGGATGTTGTGGGTTATCCTTGTAGTTGTTGTATTAACTATGTTTTCATGCCTTGTTCATTGTTTAAAAGAACCATAGGAAATGTCTTTTTTCTAAAAACAGAAAGTGGAGTTGTAGCAGACGCAGGGCCGGCTACGGCTCTGTGGAGGGATGTTTAGAGATAGGTATTTGCTTAGTCATAGGAATTGAACCAGGAGTCCTCACTCTGGTCCTCCTTATCTCTCTGTGACCCCATAGGCTAGTTTCCCTAACCTTTACAATTGGTCAGTTTTCAATCCTCCCTAACCCTTCAAAGAGGCTGTCTAGGCCCATTTTCTTTAGAAGAGCAGCTTCAAGACCCTTCGCAAGACCCTCAGAATAAACCATCGTGGAACACTCTTGGTGGCCTTCTCCTCTCTCATTTCGTCTGCCTTCCAGGAGCCACGGCCAGCCGCAGCCCCTACGAGCAAGCTGAGAGCTGAAATCACAAAAGAGCTGACTTTCACTAAGAGCTGACAATCACTAAGCTTGCTAGGGGTCTCGGCTGTGCGGCAGTCTGGCCTAGGGCACCCCAGCCTCCAGAGGGCTGAGGTGTTTGGCCTTGGGCCGCTTGCCTGGGGCGCTTACCCTGCGGGGAAATAGCTATCTGGCTAAGAAGCTAGCCCCTGTGGCTCCATTTATTTTACAATGGCTGGCTTCCACATCAGTATTTTTGGGAGCCGGATCTGCCTTCTCACGCTGGTCCTTCTGGTAGGACTCCTTCTTGACGAAGGAGAGGTGGTCACAATGCCACCCCTTCCAGAACGTAATGTGTGGCTTACGCTCGCTTAAGCTTTAAATGAATCTACATTGTGCCTATCTATGACTTCCCCAGGTGATCCTTTCAAGACTTGCCTAGTGGCCATGCCTTTAGGAAAAACTGAAAGGGATGCTGTCGTATTTGAGACATTCATGGCTGAGATGGAGACAATACAAAACAACACACTCCATTTTTAGAAGGCTTCATATCTGGTTTTATTATAGCATGCATGCTTTTTATACATTCTTAAAAAACTCCTAAGTTTACACTTTACTCATTGGCCAGAAGAGACAAAGTGCTTATTGGAATAGAGAGTTGCAGGTTTCTCTTATTTATCCTTCTCTCTTTCTTGGTTTCTATGTCAACAACCTTGGTAGGAAATTCTTTCAGGGGTAAACATGGATCGTCTTATCAGACTTCTCTCTGGCTCACAAAAGTCGCTCTAAAACCTCTTCCACAGGATGCCTTTTAAAACGAGACAATGCACATTGATTGTACCACCTTAGGTCAAATTGAGCCGGTGTGGTGGTGCAATGATAAGAATTGCAAAAAGACTATGTCATGGTTTGAGCCTGGCGCAATGCCAGTGCCCCCATGAAAATACTTCTTCCCTGGTATCTACTGTGAGATGTGATCAGAAACAGAGCAGAGCAGGCTCCAGCTTAAGAATGAAAGGGAAAAAACTTTATTAACCTAAGACTATAAGAGAAACACACAAAACACAGGATGAAAACCTTCCAAATTTCCTCCTCCTCCCCCCACCAAATTTCAAATTCATTTACCACCCCACAGATCACCCACTCTCAGTCCATCACCACCCTTCAGATAATCAATTCTCAATTCCTCGAGAAGAGAGGAGTCCCTCTTGCACCACAGACTTCCCCAGGAAACAGTCGAAGCCTCTCATGTTTCCATGTCACATGCGGCACCGCCCAGAGAACATTTGCCATGGTGACCTCTTCCTTCCATGTCCAGTGCTTTCACCACTGCACATGGACCAGAGCTGCTTCTAGGGTTTTTCCCTTTAAGGATGCTTTGTCCAGTTCCAAAAAGAGCACAGTCCCTCTGCTTTTGGGACACCTGTCCCCCCCAAATTTCACCCCCTGGGGCCGAGGGGTCTCTTGAACAGAGATCCTCTTCTTCGAAGACGGAGGGCACCACCACCACCCTCCTCACCCTCATCTCTGTTCAGGCGCTCCTTCAGATCACTGCACTCTCCTGGCTCTGAGCCATTGCCTCTCCCTAGATGCAGTCTCTGTGTCACAGGAACACAAGACTTCTGTCCATGGCTATCCAAGAAAAGTCCAGCCAAAGGCCACTCCATCATCTCCTCCCACCTAGGATTCTTCTCAGCTTCTCTCAACATCTTTCACTCGCCCGTTCCCTGCTATCCCAAACTCTATCTCATCAACTCCAGGAGGAATCAGCATTTGCAAGGTTTCCATCATCCCAAGAAGGGTTAAAAGTCCCATGCTCTGCGGGCAGTTCATGAACTCCCACGGCTGGCTGCCCGCAGGGCACACCCCCTTCTCCTTTGACCCTGGCTGTGCTATCACAGACACAGGTTCTCTCCCTCTCTCTCCCTCCGGGGCTGGGGGGGGGGGAATAGTTGCCCGAAGCCTCGCTGTGCTCTTCCACCCTTCGGCCCAGGCCTGGCCTACCTCTTCCGGCCGCATGGCTCCCCTCCCCTGCCCAGCTCAGAGCTGGGCAGGGGAAGGTCTGTTCTCTTTCACGAACCCCGGAACCCCGGAATCCAAGAGAGTTTCCCCTGGGAGTTCACAGCTTTTGACCCCCTGTGTTCTCAGAGGCGTATCCATGCCCTCAGTGGACAAACCAGGTGCCAATATTAAAATCTGAACACCTATTGGTTTGACCACACCATCCCAAAAAAACTCATTTCCTCTCAAACCACGACAGACTAATAGACCAGATGGATGGTATTTTGCTAATGACAGAGGGTTAGGGGTAAATAAAGTTTCTGACTTTATTACTCTTTCCCTACCTCCTCAAGAATTGGACATTTTTGGATACACAGAGTCTTTTGCGTGTTTCTTTCTAAATCATGCTAGTGGACCCTTTGCTGATAAGAGTCAGCCTTGATGTTTCAGGCACGGGAATTTATGCCAATGCTTCTGTCTGATGTAATCATACCCCGCCTCAGCCAATTTTACCTGGAGTGGCTTCTATTTCACATATTTTTGATATGTGGAAATAGAGTCTGGAAAGGAATACCAGGAAGGGCTGTGGGAGGCCCTTGCACATTTTTGCGACTAACCGTGTTTCACTCCTGTCAGGTAAACTTACCATCTTTACAAAGATTGGTGCGAGCAAAGCCTAGCACACACACATATAGCCCAGATTGTGATGATAACATCAAATCCTGGAACACTGGAGCCTGAGTGTTTGCCTCAATTATTCCATCTATAGGCATGGCACATGCATTAAAAACTTTAAATAACTTTGGCTGCTGGCTTGCAAAGCAAACTAATGCTACTAGCTCTGCTTTAACAGGCTTATTAACAGATGTTGATAGTGTGAGATGCTACACTGCAGAATAGAGCTGCAATAGATTTTTTGCTTTTGAGACATGGACACAGTTGCAAGGATTTTGAAGGCTTGTGCATCATGAACCTTTCTGACAACTCTTTGTCTATTCATGCTTACAGGCTCTTTGAGATAGTGTAACCAAATTAAAAGTAGTAGATGATAGCGATTGGCTTGGGCACATACTTGGGGGATGGGGGCTTACTAAAAAAGGGCTTAGCTAAAAACGAATTTATATTTTAGCCATATTATTGCTTATGATGATCTGTTTGCCATGTGTCTTGCAATGTGTTCAGAGACTGATTGATCAATCCACAAAGAAAATTTTTATGGTGGAAAAGAAAGGGGGAAATGTAGGAATACAGCTAGAAAGCCAAGCTGGGAGCACTGTCCAAGCTCATGACAGAAGTGGATATGTTAGCATTACTAGGCTGCAAGCCTTGGCAACAGAAAGCAGAATTTTGAAGGAGTGAAGAAGTTAGCAGTGTGCTTGGTACAATGTACTTAGTAAGCAGAAATTATGTAAGATTTCACATACCTGCACTAGTCTGTATGAGGCTTTGAATTAAGCAATGTTACCTAGTTACATAGATGTTATAGCTGTGCTATTTTTAGTTACAGCTGAAAAAGTATAAAAACTCAGCTTTGCAAATCAATAAACGGCTTCATGTGTGCAAACCATGGAGCCCACATCTCTTTCGTCAATTGCCATCAGTGCACTGCTGCAGATAGGTGAGATCAGGGGGAACACAATGTAGCAGCATTGGCATGCCATGGGAGAAACTGATTAGTGATGGCTGAACTCAATTAACCAACAGTTTCCCAAAGGAAATGCGGAGCAGAGGATGAGCAACACAGCCAGCAGCTGCACGGCCATGCCCATACAACCTGCAGTGCTTTCCCCAGCTGGCTTGGCATGGGGGTTGCCAGAGTATTTTGGAAAGGTTTCATAGAATTGCAGAATTGTTTAGGTTGGAAAAGACCTCCAAGATCATTGAGTCCAACCATTAACCCAGCACAGCCAAACCCACCACTAAACCATGTCCTCAAGTGCCACATCTACACATCTTTTACATCCCTCGAGGGATGGCGACTTGTCCTAGGGTGACGTTAGGATGCTTGTATCCCCATTCGTGTGTGTTATTTATGCTGGATATTATGTTCTGTGCCTTCAAGACTGGCTCTGCATAGTGAAAGTTTTGTATTGGGCCTCTTATCAGCCACTTCCCACAGCCGGCAGGACATACAGACAATACAGTACATAGTGCTGCTTTTTGCCCTGCTTTTCGCTCTCCTCTTGCTTCTGCTCTGCTTCTGCTTTGCTTCTGCTTGCTCTTGCTTTTTGCCTCTTCTCATTAGTTAATTTAGCTAAACAGTCCAAATTCTTTCCTGGACTGTTCCTCCTTTCCTGTTTGGATCTACGGGAACCTGCTCCGGACTGGGACCTGGGAAACACCGAGGGAGAGTTTGCATCTTGTGGCTGCAGCAGCTGCCCCAGCGCCAGAGGGACTGATAGCAGAGCGACCACCCCCAAGAGAGACTTTCTGAATTTGTCATCTTTTTCAGAGCAGTGAAAAAGTGGTGTCATCTGGTATTGTTCATTTTGTGTGCTGGGGGGTGCTGTGCCTGTTGAATAAACAGGTTCTTTCCACTTCTCTCCGCGGAATTCTTCCCGAACCGGTTGGGGGGAGGGGCCGTGTGGGTTTGCTTTCTGGAGAGGCTCCCCTTTTGGGGACTCTCCCCCAAATTATCCCTAAACCAGGACATGACTCCACCACTTCCCCAGGCAGCCTGTTCCAATGCCTGACCACCTACCTGTTCAGTGAAGAAATTTCTCTAATATCCAATCTAAACCTTCCCTGGTGTACCTGGAGGCCATTCCCTCTTGTCCTGTCCCTTGTTACTTAGGAGAAGGGACTAACTCCCACCTTGCTACTACTCCTATCTGGTGGTTGTAGAGCACAAAAAGGTGCCCTTGAGCCTCCTTTTCTCCAGGCTAAACACCCCCATTCCCTCAGCTACTTCTCATAAGACACAACCCTCCTTCACAATACAGATCCTGCTCTTACTCATAGCTTGTTATGGGCTGCTGACCAAGAGGAGAGGCCAGGTAAACAATCTCTAAACAGTGCTTAAAGATGAAAGCAGCTGAGATAGGACACTGTGCTGGAAAGCCTGAGTCACACCTGCTGCCCACTTTAACATGTGGATAGCTAAAACAGTACAGTAATGTAAAAAAAAAAAAGCATTTTCCACTTACTGAAACAAATCTGCTTAATTGTAACCTGAGGCTAATTTAAACCAGACTAACCCTGTCCACACTCCCAAGAAGGCACAACCCATCAATACGAATTCAGGCCATTATGGCCTAAAGGGCTTACAACAGCTGACTTCCCATGGCCTGCCTACTCTAACATGCCAGCTCTCCCCAGAAGGATGTCTGACACTCCTGGGCTAAAAATAAGTTCTTTTGTTTCCTGTACTGCAGAGCTCACACTCCAAACACTCAGGCCATTAACAGATTGCCCTGGTTTAGGGCAAATTTTGGAGAAAACCCCTAAAGGGGCTCCTCTAGGAAAGCGAATTCAATTGGCCCCTCCCCCTAACCAGTTCAGGAGAAAAATACCTCCTTGGAGAAAAGTGGAAAAAAGCTGTTTATTAAACAACAAAACCCCTTGCTGCTCCAAAAGAGATGACAAACTCAGAAAGTCCCCTCCCCAGGTTGCAGCTCAGCTCACTCAGTCTCTAATCAGTCCCTCCGGCGCTAGAAAGGCCGTGGCCCAGACCCGGTGGGCCACAGGTGAGAGCTGTTGGTGCTCTTCTGGGTGTTCAGTCTAGAGCAGGTTTAAACAGGCCCAAATAAAAGGAAAAAAAACCCCACAGTCCAGGGAACTTCTTTGCCTCAGCTAGCTAAAACTAACTAAAAGCAAAGGAGAGCTCTGTCCCACTGTCTGTCCATCCGCAGCCAACACAGTCCAGGAGCAAGAATGTGGAGGAGTGAGTGCAGTGTCTGAAAACAAACTGCACACGCTTCTTCTCTCCCCCCTTCACTCTCTGGAACAAGTCTTAAAGGTGCAAAATTTATTATTCAGCATAAACAGAACAAGACGATTGGGGATAAAAGCATCATATAAACAACCTAGGACAGATGTAGCAGATTGACCGTGGCTGCATGCCAGGTGCCCACTAAGCTGCTATATCACTCCCTTTCTTAATGGGACAGAGGCGAGAATAAGATGGAGAACAACCAGTAGGTGAGATAAGGCAGTTTTATTACAGTGAACGGAAAGAAATAAGCAAGAGTCTGCAGATGCATAAGCTAAAGGAAAGAAAAGTCAATCTCTACTTCCCATCAGCAGTGATGTTCGGACACTTCCTGGGAAGCAGGGCTTCAGCACGTGTAATAACTCCTCAGGAAGGAAAACTTTGAAGAATCATTATTACCCCTCTTTCCTTTTCTCTCCCTTTAGCTTTATTTATCTGAGCTGACATCATATAGTATTGATGCCTTAGGATTTTAGCTTTTCTATTTTTCATATATTTGTAATTCTGCAATTCTTTAGTGTATAACTCTAAACTCCATATACAGTTAGCTATTGTTTTCCCATTTTGGTCAGACAAAACAATTTCTCTCTAGGCCTGCGAATCAAGGACACCTTACCGTCTCAAGCCCTGAGAAATGTAAACAAAAGTGAGTTAAAGGGAGAGCCAACTTAGGGTAAATTACTTCATTACTGGACGCTGTAATTGGAAGATTAACCCCCTATATGTAAGTGTACCAAACTTATAAAAGTATGAAAACCTGTGACCTTTCATCCATTTTTTGGGGTGTAGCCCCTGGAGGAGGCTTCGTCTGCCCAAAATATACCTGAAGGCCCTCCAATAAAACCGCTTTTTAGTCCCTTAATTTTGTCTGGCCTCTGTTTTTAGGTAGTCCCAAAAGGCATCGGTATGGAATATCCCTTTGGCTAAGCTGGCATGATTGTGTCCCCTCCCAAGATCTTGCCCACTACTCCCATCCCTGTGATGGGGGAAGGAATGTCAGAGGGACAGCTCTGCTCAACAGTAGCCAAAACACTGGCCTGTTATCAACACCCTTCCAGCTACTAATGCAAAGCACAGCACTGTGAGGGCTGTGAACTTCACCTCAGTCAAACCCAGTACTGTCAGAACTCAGGACATCCCTCTGGGAGTCCGGAGTTTCCAGGACCCTTGCCAGGGGGCTCGGAGACCCTGGCACACAGCCCAGAACACCAGCAGGTTCAATTACGAACCATGGAACAAATTGCCACCTTTACATGAAGAGATAAAAGCCATGGCAGTTTAAATAGTGTAAAAATAAAGTACTCACAGGGTGTAAATATAGGTTTTAGGATTTTTGGTATAGGGGTTTCTGGGGACAAGATGGAGGGATTTGGGCATGTCTAGCCTTTCTTCTTCTCTACCTCCATCTTCACTGGTGATGTTGGCACTTTTAGATTGGTCTAGAGTAGAAACCCACTGTCTAATATAGATGATAGGTATTGGAAAATAATTGTAAATATTGTACACGTAGTTTGTAGTATATAAAGATAACACCACCCTGGGGGCAGGCAGAGTGCCTCTGACTGTCCTGCCGAACGGATCTCGGCTGGGCAGGGAGAAAATTTTATCGATAAGATACAATAAACAACCTTGAGACCGAGAAATGAAGAGCTCTGACTCCTTCTTCAAGCACCGGGCTGGGAAAAGAGACTTCCGAACTTTTGCCAGGGTCACTCTGACCAGCTAGAAAGACCCTGACACAGTACAACAGAGCAGATTGTTAGCCTGGAACTGAGTAAGAATGCTTCTAGCTGCTTGTAACACAGCAGGTTTGAACTGGGAGGCAAGATGCTCCTGTGAAGGAAGTTAACTGCGAACAGTGAACACCCTCAAGAGCAGTCTAAGCAGTCTTGATCACAGGTAACTGCAGTACAAAAGCTCACCAACGATTAAGGACCAAGCTCCAGTGTACCAGGTGAAGTTGAATACACCACACAAAGTAGAGCAACTTTTAACTTTCCTGCATCCCAGATAGGTCTAACACTGGAATCTAATACCTCACATGGCATGCAGAAGTTGGGAAATTAAAGCAGTGTTCTGGTATATAACCTCCCTCCCACCCACTAATAATTGCTGACAGTTTACTGACAGAATTAGAATCAACTACAGTTGTCCTGAGACACAAGGAGCTCAGTTCTGAGAGAACCCATCTTGCAAAAGCCAGGCCCCAGGACAGGTTTGACAGCAATTCTAAGAAATACTCTGTAACAGTATCAGGCTGTTAGAGATTCCTGTGAAGTCCAACTAGTTACCACCCACAACAAAACAACATAACCTGTTTGCGCAGCTGAATGCCTTTCTCAGAGATCAGCTGCCTGGCAAAAAGTATGAAAACTGCAAGAGCAACCCTCAGCTGTCACAATGAGAACTGTGGTCATAGCTCCAGAAACTGCTACACCTCCTCATTCGTGTAAGGGGAGTTTGATCCAGCTGGGGAGTTAAGATGCCCCCAATTTTTCAGAGTTTCTTTAAGCAAGCACATGTCACAAGGAGTCCTCCACAGTTTTAAAGGTGAAAGCAGCTAGCCAGAAGGCAATCAGAATATACAAGCCTTTTTACATAGGAACTTTTATTCTCATTGAGATCTGTACATTCAAGTTGCACATACTTTCAAATCTTTGACTGAACTGGAGCACTGGATCACAAGAGCCTGGTCTGTTTGAACAGTTTTATGTTTATGCCTCAAAAGTAGCCAGGAAACTTGTGACTATTTCCTTCAACTTAGCTTCTGTCTGGTCAGAGATCTTCCCTTCAGTCCTGTTGAAAGAGTTTAGTTAAACTTCTGACACAGAAATAGATAGATGGTCAATCCCCCAGACAAAGAAAAAGGCTTCACAGCAAACCTTCCAATTTCTAACAAAATTAGTAGATGAATTAAAACATTTCTGTTTGATGCATGAATTTGTACTACTAACATAAGACCCCTTCTCCATTTTAAGGATCAACTGGATTTCCTAAGAACTAAAGTCATCAAGATGTGCACTGGACAACTGGAAGGCTGATTTAATTTCCCATTCTGGTACAGGCAGCTTAAGGCCTGATGTTCTGGGATACACTAAATTAACAGTTCAGGGACTATTATCTGCACTCCAGCCATCAAATCAATATCCTTGGGATGAAGCAGGATAAATCATACCTGATTGTGGATAGGAGGGCCTGGTGCTGGCTCAGTACATGAGCTAGGAAAGCACTCTCAAATTTAGTAATTTTGCTGGGCTCCAGCTTGTCCAAGTGACCTCTTACACCAGCATAGATGACTGCAACCTGTTCCTCGATAGCCATGGGAACTGCAGAAAAGAGAGCACTCATGCCACCAGTAACTCTCACATCAGGACACACCAGTACTATGCAGTCCTTCCTCTGAAGATCAACTGCATATATACAACATGGTCCAAGCAAGTCTGCATTTACCATGTGCACAGAATGGACATGGTAAATGCTGCCACAAAGACCAATCTTGTTAGCACAAGAGACTAATGTGAAATGCAGACTTTTTAAGTTCAAGACACTCACCATACTGTCCTTGTTTGAGAAGCTCTGTCAGACGTACGCCACGGTTCAGCAGCTGTTGTGTAGCAGCATCCAGATCAGAGCCAAACTGGGCAAAGGCAGCTACTTCACGATACTGAGCCAATTCCAGCTTCATGGTACCTGCCACCTACAACACAAGATAGAGATGAGACTGAGTTTGATCACCTTTTAAAGGTATCTAGGAGTTTGCAGGTTATCTTCAGATGACAGTTGTCACAAGTCAGCTTTACTTTCTATCCCAGAAAAATGAATCCCAAGATTCTGACAGATGATTATTTGAATTTCTAAATATCCCACTTTTTAATATAAGCATGCCTCCCTAAAACAGTAACCATTGATATTAAACCTCTAACTCCATATATAGACTAAAAGCACAGGGTTAAGAGAGCATTCTCTATTTATAGTTAGATCAGTACCCAGCTCAGCATACAGAAACATAATCCTACATCTTTATGCAGATACTATTTTCCTTTCTCCCCCACCTCATTCAACAAGTAATGGAAATATCAAAGAGATACCCAAAGTTTGTTCTTTTATAGTTTCATAACACTAAGGAATCCAAAGCTGTATTCCCTCTCTAGTCACAGCTCTTTAGAGTGAAATGGGTTGGAAGGCCTACACACTACTCATCTCTAGCAAGAGAAGCAGTAGTTTCATGCTTACCTGCTTCATAGCCCTGGTCTGAGCAGCAGAGCCTACACGGGACACAGACAGACCAACATTGATGGCTGGACGGATACCTTTGTAGAACAACTCAGTTTCCAAGAAAATCTGTAAGAGAGAGAATCGTTTTATTATCTTGGTCAGAAGCTTGGAAGCCTCCTCAGAGACCTGACAGTAAATAACAAAGATGTGCACTGGGATGTGAAGAAGTCCTACCTGTCCATCAGTGATGGAGATGACATTGGTTGGAATGTAAGCAGACACATCACCAGCCTGAGTTTCAATAACAGGCAAGGCAGTCAGAGAGCCGCCTCCAAAGGAGTCATTCATTTTAGCTGCTCTTTCCAGCAGTCGAGAGTGCAGGTAGAACACATCACCTGGGTAGGCTTCACGGCCAGGTGGACGACGCAGCAGCAGAGACATCTGACGATAGGCAACAGCCTGCATGGTATAAAAAAGCTTTCAGACCTCAGAAGCTCATTTAACATTTTGGATTTCTAAACTTGAGGTGATGTTACAGCTATAAACACCAATGTTAGACTATGAGGCCTATAAACAATGTTTCCTGACCTGCTTGGACAAGTCATCATAGATGATTAATGCGTGTTTTCCATTGTCTCTGAAGTATTCACCCATGGAGCAGCCTGAATAGGGAGCTAGATACTGAAGGGGTGCTGCATCAGATGCTGTGGCAGACACCACAATAGTGTACTTCATGGCATCTGTAAAGAATTGGAGAAACACACCATTGAGTATATTACCACACCATGGTTGTAATCAGCAAATACAACAAACATGTGAAATAATAAGTTGCTAAAGCAAGCCCAGGCAGCACCACTACATTGTTACAGGAAAGCCCACTGTACTAAATTAACATGTTTGTTGCCCTATTACATATGCAGCCTTGGTCAACTGTTCCTGAAAAGATGCTATCATTTAATCCCTTACGTTTGGGCAGTCAAGTCTCTCCACTTAAATTTTTTACTGCCATTCACACTTACATGCATATGAAACACATCAAGTCAAGTCCATATAAATACTTGTAGGCCATAGCTTGTCACCAGGCCTGCCAAGAGGAACCTCTCAACTCTGCTAGGAAAAAAAAATAGGCTGACTTTTCCAGAAAAAACTCAGCAGTTTTGGGACCTCAAAATAGTCTTCTAATGCAATGTAGCAAAAATAAGGGGTTGTTTTCCCCCCAGATACCTAGAAAGATTTCTTGTCCACAAAACTAGTTCATTCATTTAATCAAAAAAGGAATTCTGTCTATACTTGCAGCTAGGAGAGGTCACAGCAGTATTCAGCGTTATGAGAACAGGATGTTACTAGTTACCAGGCTCAACCACCTTCAAAAATCTGTACCTGCATCAGTGAGCCTCTTCACCAGCTGAGCAACAGTAGATCTCTTCTGGCCAATTGCAACATAGATACAGTACAGCTTCTTCTTCTCATCTGTCCCATCATTAAAACGTTTCTGGTTGATTATTGTGTCAATTGCAATTGAAGTTTTCCTGGGTAACACAGAGGTTGGTAAGTTAAGCTGCCTGCAGTTCTCCCAACCTCTACACAGTTTTGTATTCAGTTCTGTACATTGGTGCACACTGCACTCAAGTCTCTCTTAAAGGAAACTTTTTTGGCTTGGGTATTTAACTTACCCGGTCTGCCTGTCACCAATTATCAGTTCACGCTGGCCACGACCAATTGGCACCAAGCTGTCTACAGCCTTAATCCCAGTCTGCATAGGTTCACGCACAGAGATTCTGGGAATGATCCCAGGGGCCTTTAAGCCAACTCTCCTACGCATCTTAGATGCAACAGAACCCTTAAAAAGAGGAAAGCAACTACTGCAGTCTGTATCACATAGATACAAGCAGAGGTAGTAAGCACCTAGTCACACTTACCTTCCCATCAATTGGATTACCCAGGGCATCTACAACACGGCCCAGCAGCTCTTCCCCAACTGGAACATCCACAATGGCACCAGTCCTCTTCACAACATCCCCCTCCTTGATCAGTCTGTCATTACCAAACACAACAACACCAACGTTGTCGGGCTCCAAATTCAAGGACATACCCTAGGACAAAGGTCACATTATCCTGAGAAAAGGCATACCAACATCTACAAAAACTGTCACAGTTTAATATCAATGTGATCATTCTACAGTGTAGAGTATGCCACAATCTACCTCAATCTTATTTGTAACAATAGTCAATGTTCTGCTTTTATGAACAATGCATCTATTTCCATATTGGTTAGAGAACCTGCCTGCCTAAGCCTTCAACTTACCGCATAATTATACTGCACCAGTCTAGCATTGTCATTTATCTCTCTAAAAAGAACAAAAAGGATAAGCAGGATTCAAATACAATATTTATCTCTTGCCCAGGAATTGTATGAGGGAAAAATGCTAGCTTATTCCTCAGGCCAAGGTGAGTTAGGTTATTAAAAACATTATAAGAGCTGTTGCAGTACTCAGAATAGTCAGACAGCTTTTTTATTCTACTATAAAACAAGGCTGTTATTCAACAGTAAACAAAAAAGCCAGCATGAAACCAAAGAAAACAAAATCCAATAGAAGATTAGTTCTTCTACTTCCTAGATGAAGACAAATTTTAAGTGCTAGCCAAGAACCAGACACTGAAAGCAAAGTGTTATGAATTCAAAGAATATTTGCTTTTTGTAGCATTACATTAATTAGTTACTACTTATTAAACTTGAAATGAAGTTTGCAAGAGGTTCATACGGGTACCTCCAAGAACAGTCTCATTCTCCTTTAAAAGTATTTATTTTTTAAAAAAATATATATTTCTAGGCTAAACAAACTGCTTTAGTGAAAGCTTACCTTCAGTCCAGAAGAGAATTCAACCATTTCTTCTGCTTGGACATTTCTTAGGCCATACACGCGGGCAATACCATCACCAATTGAGAGCACACGGCCAGTCTCCTCAAGTTCAGCAGAGGTATCAGCTCCCAAAATACGTTCCTCAAGAATAGAGGATACCTCAGCAGTACCTGGAAAGAGATAGTTCACACCTGACTTAGCACATTAAGGCAAGATATGAATTCAGTAAGCTTGTCTTGAATTCACAAGCCAAGGTGCTCTCTCTGGTACGCCATGAGGTCTAGCAAGCAACATGCTAGATGCATAAGATAAATGACAGCTTCTGTATTCCCAGCTAAAAAAAGCAGCTTCAACATATCATTACAAGACACCTCCAATTAAAACACTGATGACTGTTTTAGTTACCAGCTTCCTTCATGTCTTACACTATTAACAATCTCTCCCTCTAAAAAGAAATGAAATAATTAGTCTTAGGCTAAGAACAGACATTCTCACTCCACTTGCAGAGAGGCTACTTAAACTGGAGGCATCAAAACACCCTGTGATTTGTAATCCAAGATCCAAATATATTTAAAGGAACTTGATACATTTAAGAAACAAGTTGTTCAGTATGAGCTGTAAAAATGTATTCTCCATACTCCTCAAACTTGTTTGGCAATGTACCTCCAACAACCCTTTATTTCCCCAGCCAGGAAACAGTAAATGAAATCGTGAAATTTTTATTTCCTAATACATTTAATACCCCAAGCCACTTTGAAAATTGTATATGAACCACTATCAAAAACACAGCTATCAAAAACACAGCTATGCAAGGCTGTTTTCTCTAAACACCAAAATGCTGGCAGCAAAAAGTTATGCTAAAGGATAAAACACTGGCAGGCTTGGGAGTCATCTGTTCCTTCATACTGTTACAAACAAGACAGAAAACTAGAACTTGAGACTTTTTATTTTTCCAAATAATTCTGCAAGAGTTCGGAATATCGGAATAAGATAATTCTGAATGGAATCCTCACAAAGCAGGTAAACTCTGTAAACTGACATGTGACCACTCCTTGGTTTGGGCATAATCTAAATAGTTATTAAAGTGAAGTCTGCTGGATGTGACTATGCAAAAGTTCAGTTAAATATTGTCAGTACATAAATGTCCTCAAGCATTCTGACAACTGATACACACACCATATTCAAATTCCCTTTTGTCTGACAGAGCAAGTTCTTAAACCACACTGTTATATGAAGACCTTCCTCAGACTCACCAGTTTTCTGAAAGCATGTTTTGGAGGCATGAAGGTTTCTTGTAGCAACAAACACGGCACCCAGGGTGTTTCTGGAAATCTAAAACAAGTAATTGCTTCAGTAACAGTAAAATTTCCTCATTTATCAAAAAAAAAAAAAAAAGTTGAAAGATAATACTATGACGTTTTTGATCATGAGCTTATAAATTTAATGTCTCTCAGTTTTGAGTTTAGCTCCACAAGACTCCAATCACAAAAGTTTTAGTTATGGAACCAAATCCAGCACTACTAAGCAAGGACAGTTGGTAAAAGAGATTACTCTAAGTTATTTGCCGCATTTTTCTGCATTGCGCTGCTGTCACCACCACAGTACCACAGCAGATCCCAAAGCAACACCTCCTCTCGCTTGCCAACTTTGTGCTGAACACCAAATGCTTGGGGCAGAAAGAAATCACCACAACCCTCATGGTTCTCCACAAGAGAGAAATAATACTGTCTTCTAAGGGTTGGCCTTCCTAAAAAAACCAAAAAAATTATCGGCAAAATTTCTGGTGTGGCTAGAACATAGACGAGAGCAATAACGACCAAAAAACAGTAAAGCTCCCAGGGCAGCTCCAGGCACCGTTAATGCTGTTTCTCTGAACGCCTGGGCAGGCGTCTCCTCCGTTCATCTTCTCAAGGGACACCAGCGAGAACAGGTCGGGACAGATCTTCTCACCCTCGCTCTTCCCCACCAACACGGGGGTGGGGGGGAAACCCACTACCTGGCAAAGTTTTGCAGTGCAAATCCCTCACCTTGATTGGGATCGAGCAGCTTTCAGACATTAACCTGAACCCCAACAGCATCAAGCGACATCACTGGGGAAGGACAGGCCGTCCCCTAGACACCCCCCCTCCCCCCCCACCTCCGAAGTAAGGGCACCTTGGCTCTCTCAGCAGTAGATCTGGCCCCGCTGACACCCAGCACTAAAGTGAGCCCCCATCCCAAACTCCCGAGAGCGGGAGGCCGCAGCCTCTCAAAGTCACCCCTGCCCCCAAGATGGCGGCGGCCGCCTCCCACCCACTACCTTCGCTCACTGCAGGGAGGGGAGAATGCGCTCACCAGGCCAGCCTGCCGAGGCAGGGAGCGGGCAAGGGAGGCAGCCACGCTGATGGAGAACATGACGATAGCAGCGACAGCTCCTCCAGGGAAGACCGAAGCAGACAGAAAATAAGACACAAGCCACCACTACCAGCCCAAAATGGCGGAACCTCGCTCCGCCTCTTATAAGGACGAGCCCCGCCCAGGAGGCGGGGCGGGGCGATGTCGGGAATTGCTTCCCCCGCCAGTCTTCTCAAGTGTCCGGACGTCTTTTACCCTTCGCGCCTCTGAGCGATGGGGTAACCGATGCATACTTTTATATCTATGTGCCCTTGAAATGTCCCTCGGCGGGCGGAAAAGGCGGAGAGTGGCGGCGGGGTGGGGCGGGGCAGGGGGTAGTTGGGGGAGTGACCTCACCACCCCTGTATGGGAGCTGCGAGTGCTTGCACTCCTGACCGCCCGTCTCAACGTAGCAGCTGGGTAGTAGAAGAGAAGTGTAGTAGAGAAGTGCTGGCATCTCGCCTGTGCTCTGTGTGAAAAACGCCAATCACTTGTTTTTAAAAGTTTAAAAGTTTAATAGTAATAAATTGGTTATAAAAATAGGACTATAATTAGAGTGATAAAAATTTGGACAATTAGGATTAGGACAATATGAGACAATAAAAACAAAGAGTTACAGACGGTCCGGCTACCTCTTTCTGGGCAAAATAAGCCCGAAAAAGGACACATGTTAACAGAGGACTAACCCTTAAAAGCAATAGCCTGTTGCATATTCATACACCGCATACATGATACATAAATTCCATTCAAACAAAGGATTCTGTCTGGTCAGTGTCAACTTCTTCCCCTGAATCCTGACGGCATCTTCAGGGCTGAGCGAGGCAGGAAGAAGTTAGTTTCTTCTGATAATGGAGCAATAAATTCTCTTTCTCTGAAAGATTTAGGTGTCCTGTGGCTGCTATCACGGTGCAAGTACCTCCTTCCTTTCTTTAAAAAAATATCCCACATCCATAGTTTCTATTTTAACTACAAAAGTTACATTTTAACTACAAAACTACATTTACGACACTATTAAAATGTTAATACAGCTCTACTAATCAATACAACATAATACATATAGTAAATATCTGCATAGAGCCATATAATATGCACTTTTCACAATCCTCCCTCTTTCTTTTAATAATTAATTTGGCTTGAGCAATATTAATGGTTTTCTAGCCTTCATTAGTTGCTCATTTTCTTGACAAATCAATCTCGCTTCTCTGAAGGGGTCTTCTATATTATTTTGTTTCCTTAACACCATAATCCTTTGCACCGTGTTTGTCGTAGCCAACTTTTGATCCATGGTAACTAATTGCATGCCTTGGACTACACTGGTGATGAGCCAAATGAAACAGGGGATCAAACAAGGAAGAAATATTAGACCAGCTGTAGTGCATAAAAGGAAGAAGCCTAACTTTTTCCACCATTCTATTCCCAACACGTTATCCCACCAGCTAGTATCTAGCATTGATTCCCACTTTTGAACTGGTAAATGGGCAGTTTTTCTGATATCACTGACTATATCCAGGACAGCATCTCCATTGTCATCTATTTTTAAGCAACAATTGGATACATTGAATTTTCCACAAACACCCCCTTCTTCAGCTAATAGATAGTCTAAAGCCAACCTATTCTGATACATGGCTGCTCTCATTTGGGTTTGTTGCCTTGATATTAATTCCATTGCCCGACCAGTTCTGATTGTTATTATCTCTACAGTGGATTACAGTCTTATAATACCATTTAGCATTTAAATTGGGGTCCAATATCCCCAATTCCCATCTTGTGCCCAGGTGGCTGGCCCATATGTTTCCAATATGCGTTCAGGGGGCCATTCCTCATCTCCCCATTTCTGGAATCCTCCAATCAAATCTCTTTTGTTTCTCTTTAGATCCTCATAAACTGTTGATTGATCCCCATCAGGTCCTGGCAAAAGAAAAAATCCTGGCTGTATGATTCCCAGAGTGCAGCTCTCTTTCCTCTGAGAGGGGAGTTTTGGGTATGCTCTTTTTCCACATATCCAAAATAAGCCATCTGGAGCTTTCCAATAGTCAAACTTTTGCTGTTCTATATTCTCCCAAAATTTGGAAATTTCTGGGATGCCAAAGTAAGGATTCTTGCCTGTATCATTACATTGAAAAAGTCTGATTTTATTATCATACTTACAATTTCCTTTTTTTACTTTTTCCTGGGACCAGTACATGGTTGGTTCTTCTGGGACCCGCCATACAGAAGTTATGTTACTTACCTTGTTTCTTTTACAGGGAGTTTTTCCTACTTCATGAATGAACTTTTTCCCAGTGTGCCAGAGACATTCTTCCCCTATCACTATTGAACTCAAAATCCACCCCTCTGGTTGCTTCTCTCCACTTATACTTGCTTGGTTTCACTTAAAGAGCTCAGCTGGGCCTAAGCTGCTGCCTTTCCATGGCCATTCTTCTGACATCAAAGCCCCTCCACAGACCCAACAATTGGTTATGTTAAGTTCTCTACTTATTCTTTCCCCCAATTCCACAAACTGATTTTTACCCATTCTTGAGATATCTATGTCTTTTTCTAATTGCTGTTCAAGTTTCGTATATAAATCGTCAAGTGAGATTGGCACAGGTTTGGGTGGTTGTACTGGCTTAGTCTTTGTGTTTATCAATTGCTCTTTTACTAAATCTTGTGCTTTGTTCCCAATAACGTAGGTGAAACAAATCCATCTCTCCTCTTTTGGTCATCGACTTCCCATCCTGTTCCCACTTGTTCCTAAGTTCTCCGCAATCCAGTAATTTTTCCCATTGTGCATGCAATTACCTAATTTGGATGGGTTATAATAGTGACTGTTGACATGAATGTGAGAAATAAAAAAGGAACCTCAGTGTCTTTCCATATATAGCTTGCGGTAACACCTCTGGCATGGCCTTGTCGATATCCCAAAAGGGAAAAGACAAAAAATGAGTGACAGAAACAGGAATAACAGAGGTCCAGTATGGCTTATACTCCCACCTCCAATGCTTCTGAGGTTGTAACCCACAGCAGGTGTATTTGATCTTCTTGGTGGTGAAATACAGAGGCCAATCTGGTCTTGCCATTTATTTCCTTGTAACTTTCTCTTAGATAATTTCCAGGCAAATAGTTTTCGACACTCCTTAAATGTGGTTTCCCACCGTTCCTCAGGTATCTCCCATTCAACAGGCACTAATAATTCCCATCCACAAAACAAAGTTATTATTTCAGTTGCTTTGAGTTCTACCTGGATAGGAGATTGATTTGGCACTTGACACTTCCTGCAACGAGTGTCGATTATGTGAACTACAATACCAATTCTTCCCACAATTTAAACATTTACATTTAACCCAGCTAGCATGTCTGGTATTTGGGTGAATCAAACAGGGTATTTGATACGGCACTGATGGAAGTTGCAACTCCTCCTCCTCTTTATATAAGTCACAGGCTAAGGCCTGAATGAATACAAGAGTTCTCTGTCTGAAACAGTCCTGATCCTCCTGTTTGGAGTGGAAGTATTCCTCCCCAAGGAGGGTATCGGAGGCATCTCAAAGCTTGTCCAGATGGTACTTGAAACCACTGATATAAGCTCCATCTTATTTCCCAGTTAGGTATGATCCTGTGTATGTTTCTTGGATCATTTGGGTCTTCCCAGTTCATTACCACCCATTCCCTATTTAAGAGTCAATTTGGTATCACCCGGTATTGATGTTATTGTCCACTCCTTAGGTTCTTCCACGGCTCCTTTGATTCTGCTGGCATGGATCCACCCTCATTCCCTGGTCCGGATCGCAGCCTCGGTCATCAGCAATACCTGAAAAGGACCTTCCCATTGTGGAGTTAGACTGTTCTTTCCATGATTTTACTAGCACCCATTCCCCTGGATGAATATTATGGATTTTAAAATCTAAAGGTGTGGTTTGAGGGATTATTCCTGTTAACCATAAGTTTTCAAGAGTTTTTGCAATGGTGTTAACATATCCTTTGACACTCATTTTCCCTACCTCATTCTCATATTGAGTGGTTAGAAAAGGTAACCCAAACATCATTTCATAAGGTGACACCCAGTCTGACCTGGGTTGGGTTCGGATTCTCAATAAGGCATTGTACCCATGACATTCGGGTTTCAATTATTAATTTAGTCAAAGTTCTCTTTAAAGTCTCGTTCATCCTCTCTACCCAGCCCGAACTCTGTGGATGCCATGGGGTGTGTAATTCCCATTTTATCCCCAAAACTTGAATTATTTGTTGTAACACTTTTGACATAAAATGTGTTCCTCTGTCCAAGTCTATCCTATTAACCATTCCATATCTGGGAATGATCTGTTCCAAAAGGGTTTTACTTACCACATTGGCTGTGGCCTTGACAGTGGGAACCGCTTCCACCCAATGAGTTAAATGGTCTGTCATTACTAATAAATACTTCCATCTTTGTACTTGAGGAAGTTTAGTAAAATCTACTTGGATACTTTGAAATGGTCGAAGAGCTAACTCATGACCTCCTAATGTTGTTTTTCTCATTACCTTTTTATTTATCTTTTGGCAAATTATGCATCTTTCAGTTACTTGCTTTGCTACTCCAAAAATCCCAATGCACCCATAATTCCTTAAAAAATGATCACACAAAGCCTGGGTACCCCAATGGGTTTTCTGATGCATGTCTTCTAATATTTTCCTAGTAATCATTTTATTAAGTAATTGTCACCCATCAGGAAGTTTCCATTTCCCTGATTCATCTTGTTGCCCTCCTGTCTTGTTTAATTCTTTTTTCTCTGCTTCACTAAACTTTGGAATTTCCAATTTTTCCTCATTTGGAGTTAATATTAACATAACTCTTTCAGCTCCATTTTCTGCTGCATCCTAGGCTTCCTGATCAGCCAAGTTATTTCCTCTTATTTCTGGGGTCACTCCCTTTTGGTGTCCCTTGATGTGTACTATAGCTATCTCTTTCAGGCAATTTTAGTGCCTCTAAAACTTCTAAAATGAGCCCCTCATGTACCAATCCTCTTCCTCTTTAATTTAGTAGTCCTCTTTCTTGCCAAATTTTTCCAAAGGTATGTACTACTCCAAGGGCATACCTTGAATCAGTATTATATGGCTCCTTTCTTGTGTGCTAAATATTCCAGTGCTCTTTTTAGAGCATATAATTCACAAGTTTGAGCTGACCAGTTTAAAGGTAATTTTCCTTTTTCAATAGTTTGCATGTTTTTTCCATCAACCACTGCATACCCTGACATTCTTTTTCCTTGTAGACATCTGGAGGAACCATCCACATAGATTATTTCCCCTTCTGAAGGGGCTTGTTCTTCAAGATCTTCTAGAACTTCTGTTTGGTATTGGATAATTTCTAGACAATTATGTATTAGGTTATCTGCTGGTTCTCCATAGAAGAATTGAGCTGGATTTGAACTTCTGTTTACTTCTAGTGTCAGGTCATCACTGTCTATTAAGATTGCTTCATATTTTAACATTCTAGAGTCTGCAAACCATTTTTTGGCCTTCTGATTTAACACATTTCAAACTGCATGAGGTGCGCACACAGTTAGTTTACCTCCAAAAATAAGCTTACGACTTTGTTCTACCAGGATTGCAGTAGCTGCTATATCTTGAATACATACTGGCCAGCCATGGCTCACTGGATCCAACATCTTTGGTAAATAAGCTACTGGTCTCTTTACTCCTCCCCACTCCTGAACCAGAACTCCATGAGCTACCCCCTTTTCTACAATCACGTACAGATGAAAGGGTTTTTCCAGTGAGGGTAAGCTTAAAGCTGGTACTGAGGCCAGTTTTAACTTGAGTTCTAATTTATCATCATCTTCCTTAGTCCATTTTATATAATCTCCCTCTGTCAATTTTTCATACACAAATTTTACTGCCTGTGTGTACCACTCAATCCATAATCTACAATATCCCAATAATCCAAGTAGTTTTCTGATTTCCCTCTTTGAAGAGGGAGGGGGAAGGGATAAAATTCCTGCAATTCTCTCTGGGTTGAGTTTTTGACTACCCTTACTAATCAAGTGTCCAAGATATTTTACCTCTGGTTCTACAAATTGCAGCTTCCCTTTTGATACCTTTAATCCTTTTTCCCAAAAAAAATTAAGAAATTGTATAGTAGCCTCTCCAACTTCAGCTTTCCCAGATAGTAAAAGATCATCCACATATTGGATAATTTGTATTCCGTGAGGAGTGGGGAAAGCTTGTAGTATTGTTTCTAACGCTCACCCAAAAAAGTTTGGAGATTCCGTAAACCCCTGTGGTAATTTTGTCCATCTTAGTTATTGCTTTCTCCCAGTTTTTGGATCCTCCCATTTGAAGGCAAAAATATCTCAGCTGTCTTTGGCTGGTGGGCAAGCCCAAAAAGCATCTTTAAGATCCACTACACTAAACCACTGATGCTGGGGTGGGACTTTACTTAGAAGAGTATAAGGATTTGGTACCACTGGGTAGTGAGTCCAAGTTCTTTTATCAACCTTCCTTAAATCTTGTACTGGTCTGTAACTCCCATCAGACTTCTTTACTGGGAGAATAGGGGTGTTATGAGGAGACATACAAAGTTCTAATGTCCCATCCTTTATTAGTCCTTCTATTACTGGCTTCAAACCGTCCCGTCCTTCTAAGGATATAAGATACTGATGTACGCATATGGGACAATCTTCTCTCTAAACTGTAACCCTTATGGGGTCAATATTTAATCCTCCCCTATTTCCTTCCCCAGCCCAAACTTCCTTGTTGATTTTTTCTTCATCCTCTTGGCCTAATTTTAAAACTCTAGCTGTCATTTTCCCATTTTCTGGTATAACCCCTATTCCTAATTTCACTTCTAAGTCTCTTCCCAATAAGTTGCTACCTGCCCCTGGGAACAATAAGACATCCCCCATCCAAATTTTAGTTTCCCTCTCAATTACCACATCTTTAATGACACGAACTGTAAAACTTTCTCCTTTTGCCCCTGTTACTTTTACAGTATCTTTGCTCACACTATAACCTTTTGGAATATTTAACAGGCAGGTTCTTTCTGCCCCTGTGTCTACTACAAATTCCAATTCTTCTTCTTGGGGACCCAGATGGTATTTGTCCCCTTAAAAATAGAGCCTATGACATCCCTATTCTTCCTCTGTGCCCATCTCTTTGAAGATTTTCAGATCTTTTACCTGCTTAGGACAATTTCTCCTATAATGTCCTTCGCACCCACAGTAAAAACAGACATTCCTGGAATGCTCCTGAGACTTGGTTTGTATTAGGGTTCTATTATTTTCCTTTCCCCTGTCTCTATGACCTTCATATCTAGGAGTAGTGCTTGGGTGTTTTTTATTTTTCTGGAAATTGTTTTCTCACATGGTGGCTGCCATAAGTTTTGCTTTCAGTTTAGCTTTTTTTTCATCTCTCCGGACATAAACTTTCGAAACTTCCTTTAATAAATCATCTAATGATCTATAATGCCAATCCTCAATTTTTTCTAATTTTTTTTCTAATATCTGGCCAAGCATTAGTAACAAAGTTAATCCTTAACAAAGCTTTACCCACATCAGTTTCAGGGTCTATTCCAGAATATTGTTTCATATTTCTCTTAAGTCTGTCTAATCATTCAGTTGGAGTTTCTTCTTTCCCCTGCTGTGCCTCAAAAGCCTTTTTAGCGTTTTGCCCTCAGGGTGCTACCTCTTTTATTTCCTTGGTTAATAAATTACAATAATCATTCATTTGTTTCCTCCCTTCCTCATTATTTTGACCCCACTCAGGAGGTGTAGTTGGCATTTTGTCTTCTCCGGGGGCCCCTGCGGATTATTTTTTCCCCAAGCTTTTATTCCAGCTGCTCTGATTAATTGCCTCTCTTCCTGAGAAAAAAATATTTTCATTATAGACTGCATCTCTTCCCAAGTATAAATGTTCAGACCTAAATATGGGTCTAATTGTTCAGCTGTGCCTATGGGATCCTCCAAAACCCTCTTGATTTCTTTTGTAAAATTTCCGACCTCAGAAGAAGTCAAAGCGTAATTTACAAACCCTGTTCCACCCCCTCCCATTGGGACCTCTCTTAGTGGAAGTAGACCAATCTCTTTATCCCATTCTTTTTTGTTTTTATACTCTATAGCCTTTTTCCTATGTTTTGAGGAAGAATCAGGAGAGGGCTGTCTTTTTACTGAACTTCTAGTGTTTTGGTAAGGTGCCTTCTCCAGGGAGAGAGAATTTCTTTGAGCCGGAGCTGTGGTTACCAAGGGAACAGAGTTCAGGGCAGGAAGGGAGGTGAGGGGAGGGCATAGCGCCGAGGCTCGGTCCTCCAAGGGCGGAGCGTGGGCAGGGTCTGCTGCCGGAACCACCAGAGGAGGGAGTATTTCCAGGAGATACCAGATAGGAGCGCGGATAGCCTGCACATGGCTCATGGCGGCTGAGTCAGCAGCTCCCAGCAGAGGCAATGCAGTAGCGGCGGCGCCCAGCGCAGCCAGTACGGGCTGGGCATCCGGGGATTGGGCAGTGGGGGAAGCGATCGGAGATGGGACGGCTGGGACTGTCGGGACCCCTGGTGCGGTTGGGGCGGTGGTCATAGACCATGCGGCAGGAGGGACTCCCGGCATGGCCAATAGGGCAACTCCGGACCAGGCGGCCGGGACCGGGGTGGACAAATTCACCGGCGGGGCCGGCGCTGGGGTATGGGCAGGGACCAGCTGAGCTGCCGTGGGCAGTGAGCCTGTACTTGGGACGGGAACCAGGGCAGGCGGAGCTGCCACGAGCAGCGAGCCCGCGCTTGAGACGGGGACTGGTGGGGCTGATGTAGGTGGCGAGCCGGGACCCGGGACAGGCAGCTCGGCCGCGAACAGCAGGGGCACAAGCGGGAATGGAGGGGGCAAGACCTGCAAAGGATCCCACTCTTTTTCTTTTTTTTTTCTCTTTTGTTCCGCTCCCTTTTGTTCTTTTCTGTATCCAACTTGCTGGTTTTCTGTCCGATTTTTCAAGATCTTATCTATTCGCCCCCTGCCTCTGCTTTTCACTTTCTCTAACAACCAAAATACCACTTTCTTCCAACTACACACACAAAAAAATTCCCCTTTTTCTCAGACAGAAAACTATTCAATACAATACACCTCCCTCCAAGGAGATATAGTGAATTTTAAAATAAACAATCTACATTACATATAGTTTCATTCGTCTACATTCACTCACTTTTATTTCTCATTCACTTTCACACATTCTTTCACACCCTTAGAACGTGAAGCAGATTCCTGTCGCCAGAGAATCGCTGGTCCCTGTGGCCACCCCTTTCCTTGGGGTTGGCCTCTGGGTTTCAGTATCTATGGGCCTCCGGGGAGGGCCCAGAATCTGGTCACCTCTGGTGCCTGTTCGCCTGTGAGGCTGTCTGCGTGTCACTCATACTCTTTAGCCACGGCCCTCTCCACATACCCAGAAGGAAAATGGCTTGTTTGCGGGTCACACACACCTTTTTTTTACCACTGCCCCCATCCGCCCGGGGGAACAATGGCCTGTTTGCAGGTCACATACACCTCCTGTCACAGTACCACCTGCCCAGGAAGCTGAGGCTGATTTTCTGTGTGACTCACTCTCACACACAACAAGCCAACAATAAGATACCTTTTACTTTCAAATCACCAATTACAATTTTAGGTGTTACTGGACAGTCTCAGTGCTCTTGGATATCCCCTCAATCCAGCTGTGTTGTCCAACCCCAGATACTCTTGGTCATAACCTCAATCGGGCAGAATATTGCCCAACCCTGGATGTTCTTAGAATATTAATCCCTCAACCCAGTAGGTTTTAATTCTGGATGCTGTTGGTCACTCTTATCCCTCAATCCAGCAGAATTTTTAGGGGCCCCTTCCGCACTTTTTCTTTTATTTTTCCCAGTGGATCATGCCAGAAAAACCCTCAGCTTCCTCTCTCCAAGGAGTCCCACCCCTTCCCTGAGACCCAGTCTCAGTTTCCTGGGGGGGGATTCTCTCACTCTTTTTTATCACTCACTTCATCTTTACTGGCTGCTTTTCTTGCGAAAAGACGAAAAGACGGAAACACAGCATGGGAGACTCATCACTCACATAGCAGGCCTGGGATAACCAGCCCGCCTCTCATTCACACACATTCATCCCCGCCCCCCTTATCCGCCCAGTCCAAAGAAGTACTTACCTATCCTTTATCCTTGGGTCTTTGTTCTTTTTGTACACTTTAGTCTTAGGGGCCAATTACCGCGGTTTTAGGGAATCCTTTCCCTTTTCTTTGTTTTATTGCTTCCTTTTGTCCATCGATTGTAACCTGCATCTGTCAGTCACACCAGGGGAAATAGAGCAAGGCTGCCTAATCGGGCAGGGCATGCCTTCCTCACCCTGACTCTCCTAAAGCACCAGCAGCGAGGTGTTAGTAACCATCCTCTGCTACCATAATTGTGAAAAACACCAATCACTTGTTTTTAAAATTTTAAAAGTTTAATAGTAATATAATTAGAGTAATAAAAATTTGGACAATTAGGATTAGGACAATATGAGACAATAAAAACAAAGAGTTATGGACAGTCTGGGTACCTCTTTCTGGGCAAAATAATCCCAAAAAAGGACACACGTTAACAGAGGACTAACCCTTAAAAGCAATAGCCTGTTGCATATTCATACATCTCATACATGATGCATAACTCCCATTCAAACAAAGGATTCTGTCTGGTCAGTGTCAATTTCTTCCTCTTAATCCTGATGGCATCTTCAGGGCTGAGCGAGGCAGGAAGAAGTTAGTTTCTTCTGATAATGGAGCAATAAATTCTTTTTCTCTGAACGACTTAGGTGTCCTGTGGCTGCTATCTCGGAGCGAGTACCTCATTCCTCTCTTAAAACAAGTATCTTACCTAGCATAGTTTCTATTTAAACATTATGTTATAACCTAAAACTATATTTAACACACTACTTTAGAAAATTAATGCAGCATAACTTTCTAACATTACACATTAATATTCATTTGAATATTTGCAAAAAGCCAATCATAAAATACGCATTTTTCACAGAATATATGACTGAAACAGAAAAACAATACTAAAAACTGCAGAGGATTTGGCTGAGGATTATTATAAAACCACAGGGAAGACATTAAAGAATACCTCCCCCTCCAAGACCCAAAATGGGATGCAAACAGGTCTGCACATACAGAAAAATTACAGGCATACCAGGGATGGATCTCAAAAGAAATGGAAAGGGCCATTCCCAAAACCGTAAATTCATCCGCATGATATGCAATCAAACACCGTCCCTCTGAGTCACCATCTGAATTCCTGGATTGACTGAGGGATGTGATGCACCGTAACACACCTCTGGATCCTGGGTCAGAGGTAGGAATACAACAACTAGTTTCTTTGCTTCTGGGCCAGTGTACAGGAGATATTAGGTGCAAGCTTCAAAAGCTGTTTCCTACAGAAAGCAGGAACCTGAAAGTGTTGCTGGATGAAGCCTGGAGAGTGTTTAGTAACAGGGAAGAAAATCACAAGCGGGGACAAGGAAGGGTGGTGGCGGTCGCCAGGGAGGAGGGAGAAAGAAAACTCAAACAGGGACTACCCCAACTAGGCAGGGACCAATGTGTGTTATGCAAAAGGTTTGGCTACTGGAAAAACGAATGTCCAGAAAAAATCCAAGGATAAGGAGACAGGACAGAATAACCAGAAAAGGAGAATAGTGGCCCCTGTAGTAGGAGACTGACAGGGACCTGGGGGATCCGCCCTAGCAGATCCACTGGTTGTAATGAAGCTAGGGAAAGAGCAAAAGAAAGGAGAATTTTTGGTCGACATAGGGGCAATGTATTTGGTTTTGAAACAAGCTTTGATGCCCCTGGGAAATGATTATATTATGGTAAAAGGTGCAACTGGCCAAAGTGAAAAGGTGTACTTTTGTGAACCTCTGAGATACAAACTGGGAAAACAATGGAGCATCCACAAATTTCTGTATATGCCTAACTCCCTGAAGGCACTTTTGGGAAGAGATTTATTAGAGTAATTGGGGGCAGTAATTAATTTGAAAAAGGGGAGATTACTCTGGAGGTAAATGACCAGCAGTATATACAAATAATGAGCTTATTCCTAGCTAGTGTTCCTACAGAAAAAATTAGCGAAGAAATCACAGACCAGGTATATCCTGGTGTATGGGCCACTAATGTGCCTGGGAGAACAAAGAATACTCCGCCGGTCGAGGTCAAACTCAAAGACGGACGGCAGCCAGTAAGAATCAAACAGTATCCCCTGAAAAGGGAAGACAGGGAAGGAATTTGGCCAGTGATAGAAAAATTTTTACAACTGGGATTGTTAAAGGAGTGTGACTCTGATTTTAATACCCCCATATTACCTTCCATAAACCTGATGGGTGGTATCGAGTGGTCCAGGACTTATGAGCTGTAAACAAAATAACTGAGGACCTCTATCCAGTGGTGGCAAACCCATACACCTTGTTGACTGTATTGACACCTGAAATAACCTGGTTTAATGTTTTAGACCTGAAAGATGCCTTCTTTTGCCTCCCTCTCCATAAAGCCAGCCAGAAAATATTTGCGTTCAAATGGGAAAACTCCAAAAGCGGGCATAAAACCCAGCTTACTTGGACTGTGTCACCCCAAGGATTCAAGAACAGCCCCACTATATTCAGCAATCAACTAGCAAAATATCTTGAGTCCTGGGAGGCCCCATCTGAAGAAGGGAAGCTGTTACATTACATGGATGATATCCTGATTGCCACCAAGAAAAAGGACGCTTGCCTGACCTGGACGGTGAGTCTGCAAAACTTCTTGAAGTTCCGAGGATAGCGGGTATCTAAGAAGAAGGCCAAAGTAATGCAGCGGGAGGGAATTTATCTGGGATATGAGACCAGTGCTGGACAAAAAACTCTGGGACAAGCCCGAAAAGAGGCAATATGCCAAACCGCAAGGCCACAAACAGTAAAAGAGTTACAAACCTTTTTGGGGATGACTGGGTGATGCCGGCTGTGGATCTACAACTATAGACTTGTGGGAGAGTTAGGGATTGCGGCCGGAAGATCTCGGGCTGTTACGCGTAGACAGGAAGACCCCTCCTCACCTTCAGTCTGACCTTGGCTACCTGGCTGCACCCAGGACAAGGGCAGAGGAAGTGACACAAACTACCTAAGCCATAAATACCCCTGAAACCTTTGAATAAACGCCATTTGCTATCCACCACATTGGTGTCCGCAGCATATGGACCGAGTGACTCTGTATTTGGGTCACCGTGCCGTACCCGAGAACCAGGTCGCCTCGTAGCAGCTGCTACATATTGGTGCCGAACCCGGGATCCAGCACCCGGGGTGCGGGAGTCACCTGGACAGGGGCCGGCGGCTGCACAGCGGGTCTAGTGCGGCGGGGAGGACGCTCCCGGACCAGCGAGGGACATGGAAGCCGTCGCGAAGGTCATAACCCAAATGCATGTTCAGTGGGGAATAGAATGTAAACTCAAGGATTTATGCCTTGCTATTTCGAGGCTTATTAAATTAGAGGCGATAGATAGCCCTGTGGATATTCTCCATCCGGAGAAATGGGACCATTGTACTAAGGTTTTAGCTGAAGAAACGATGTCCTGTGGCTCGGGAAAAGCTCTTAAGTCATGGGGCAGGGTTGTGCAAGCCTTGCAAAAGGCAAGAAATGAGCAGGACACCTGGCAAGCTGCGAAAGCGTGGTTGCTGGCCACGCCGCAGCTGGGGGTGGGCGCGGCGACACAAACCGCGGAGGTCTTAGAACAAACCGGCAGCGAAAAGCCGCGAACGCCGGACCCCTCCGAGCAGATCGGCTTACCATCGGTGGGGGGGGAGAACGCGCGGTCGTTTTGGCAGGAACTCACGGAGGAGGCGAGGGCGGCGGCGAAACCGCCGAGCCCCGAAGGGGAGGACAGGAATGCACCCCCTCCATATGTGTTTGAAAATGGCGGGGAGGCGTGTGTTCAGGGCAGAAAGGAACCCGCGCCGGGCGGAAATGGAGTCAGCTCGCTTAACAACGCATGTGCGGGCGAGCGGGGGGACGGGGCGGCCCCCGCGCAGGAGCGTATGAACAATCAGAGCGCTCAGCTCACTTTCGGTCCTTATAGGGCAAGGACCTCCCCCAGCAGGAGGCGGGGGGACCCCAGGGGGAGGGAACGGTCCGACCCCCGCAAGAAGGGGCGGGGTCGGAGCCCGAGAAAAAGGCGCAGCAGACCGGAAGTCTCCGAGCAGTCGACTTCCGACTGGGACTCGGAGTCGAGCTCCGATTCGGAGGACTCGGAGCGGGGGTCGGGGAGCTCCGACTCAGACTCGAGTTCTAACAAAAGAACAGCAGCGGCACGCAAGGCAATTAGCCGCAGCGCTCCCGCATGGGTAAAGGGGACATCAGAGAAAGATCGAACCCCACTTACAGACTGGCGGAAAATAAAAATTGCATGCGCAGAGTGGTCCCCGTCAGCGAAACTGGTGTTTCCGGTCCGGGTGGGGGGACCCGGCGGGAACCAAAGGTTCTATTCTCCGGTAAACCCGAAAGACGTGCAGGCGATTACAAAAGCGATCGCGGATAAGGGGATTAATTCTGCAATGGTTTCAACTCTCATTGATGGCGTTTTTGGGGGGGACGACATGCTACCTTTTGATATTAAGCAGACCTGCCGAATGATTTTTGACGGGGCAGGGATGATTTTATTTAAGCAGGAGTGGGAAGATAACTGTGCTAAACAGCTAGCCCTGGTAACAGGGGCAGACCACCCACTGCACGACTCCAGCATACAGAGGCTAATGGGCACAGACCCTGCAATGATTACCCCCCAGGCACAGGCAGAAGGCCTGAGGGCCCCAGAGATTATGACAACAACTCGGGCAGCCCGAGAAGCCATCCGTGTTGCCTCTAAAGTAGTAGCCAAGCCTTCACCTTGGACTACAATAAAACAGAGTGAGAGTGAAAGCTTCACTCAGTTTGTGGACCGTCTGCAGTCAGCCTTAGACGCCTCCACATTACCCTCAGAGGCAAAAGGTCCAGTGCTAGCAGAGTGCCTACGCCAACAATGTAACTCAGCCACAAAGGACATTTTAAGATCACTGCCACAGGGATCTAACACAGCTGCCATGATCAGGCATGTAGCTAAGGAGGAGCACCTTGCTCCCATCCAAGCAGCAGTTCACACTGCAATAACGAGTGTCATGGCATGCATTAAGTGTGGCCAGGGTGGGCACGTGGCGATAAACTGTCCCCGGTTAGGACACCCATCAGCAGCTGCTCCCCCACATCAGGGGAAACCTCGGGGACCGTGCTGGGCATGCGGTAGGAAAGGGCATGTAGCTAAGGAATGCAGATCCAAGCATCAGGGAAACGGCAGAGGGAGGAGGCAGCCGGGCCGTATCCAGCCTCCTCCCACTGGGAACATGCAACGGCCCAGCTACAGCAACCCTCAATGGGGCACAGGGTTCCCGTGCCCACCACTGCCAACCCCTCAGGGAATGTCCAACTTTGCTGCCCAGCCAATGGTCCAACCGAACCCACCTGCGCCTCAGGAATACCACAAACAGCCCCTTGGGGAAGAGGTCCCTGGGTGGCTCTGGCCATGAAAGCATGGGAACGGGACCCGTGGGTGGCCGTTGCCGCGAAGGTGGGCAAGCACCCACTGATCGTGTGGGCAGTGTGTCGTCTCCACAACAGCTCGGACGACTCGGCCATCTGCCTTCCCTTTTGGGTGGACACAGGGTCAGACGTCACCGTCATCCCAGGCATACATTGGCCTCGACCATGGAAGCTAGAAGCAGCCCCCATGGTGGGCGGAGTTGGAGGGCTGTCCCGAGCCCACAAGAGCGCCCAACCAGTGGCAATAACCCTCTGCACCGAGAGAGGACCGGGAAGAACCATCACCCTCACTACATATGTGATGTCGGACTGTCCACCCTTACTGGGAAGAGATGCCCTTGCCCTGCTGGATGTTAGGGTGACAAATTTATTTTAGGGGCCACTGTAGCATACCCACCATTGCCCATCAAGCTGACTTGGAAATCAGCTGACCCAGTGTGGGTCGATCAGTGGCCCCTGTCAAAGCCTCGAATAACTGCCCTCCTTGAGTTGGTTAGCCGTGAATTACACAAGAATCACATAGAACCCTCCACAAGTCCATGGAACACTCCAATTTTCGTGATACCTAAGCGGTCTGGTGAAGGCTTCCGTCTCCTACACGACTTGCGGGAGGTGAACAAGCGAATCCAGCCTATGGGACCTGTCCAAACATCGCTACCCATGAACTCGATGATACCGAGAGGACAACCCTGTGCAGTGCTCGACATCAAAGACTGCTTCTTTTCTATCCCCCTGCATGAAGACGACAAAGAGCGTTTCGCCTTTTCCATCGTCTTCCCAAACAGCCAGCGGCCTAACCTACGCTTCCAATGGAGGATGCTTCCACAGGGAATGCTCAACTCCCCTACCATCTGCCAGATCACCGTGGACCGAGCGCTAGCACCTGTCCGGCAAAGCAATCCGACGGTAACCATCGTGCAGTACATGGACGACATCCTGATCGCAGCACCAACCACGAGACAAGTGGACCAGCTGGTGTCAACCATCTCCGAGACCCTGAAGACGAATGGCTTTGAGGTGGCGAGTGCAAAAATAAAAAAGGGACCATGCGTGACCTTCCTGGGAGTGGGAATCACAAGTTCCTACGTAACCCCTCCCCAGATGAAAATCCACCGGGACATCAAGACGCTGCACGACATGCAACAGCTGGTAGGGTCCTTGCAGTGGCTCCGCAACATCGTCTTGATTCCTCCCGAGGTCATGGACCCTCTAAATGACCTCTTGAAAGGGAAGAACCCATGGGAGCAGAAAACCCTGACACCAGAAGCGACAAGCTCGCTCGACTTCATCGAACGTCAGATGTCAGAGAGCATGCTCACCAGATGGGATTCAAGTGCTCCAGTCGATCTGTATGTCCACTTTACAAAAAAGGGGGGAGTGGGAGCCTTAGCCCAAGGACCCCCTGACAAGGCCCAACCGATACTATGGGTGGTCTTGGGGAAACCGTCACGAGCCTTTTCCCCGGGAGTCGAGTGCCTCAGCAACCTCATCATGAAAGGCAGAAAACTCGCCCTAAGACATCTAGGCATCGAGCCGTCCAAGATAAGCTTGCCTTTCCGCAAACAGCTCTCTGCGCAGTCAACAACAATATCGGAGTACCTAGCGATAGCCCTCACAGGCTTTGGAGGAGAAATTCGCTACGCAGAGAAACCCCCTTGGACTCGGCTGCTCACGGTCATCGATATCGACCTCCCACCCAAGGTGGTCGATCGACCACAGGCAGGACCAACCATCTTCACGGACGCATCATCGCAGACCTCCACCGCGGCAGCAGTGTGGCAGTCAGAAGAACAGTGGCAATGTGTCAAGGCAACCGACCCTACGCTTTCAGTCCAACAGCTTGAAGCAGCAGCTGTGGCACTAGCGTGCGGACTGTTCCCAGAGGAACACCTTAACATTGTGACTGACTCCATATTTGTGGCAAAACTCTGCCTAGCCATGTCCGGACCAGGCGTGTCAGTGTCCCCAGTGGCAACGATGCTGGAGGAAGCACTCTATTCACGGAAAGGCACCATATCAGTCATCCACGTCAACAGCCACGACCCGATCAAAGGGTTCTACCAGATAGGCAATGACAAAGCTGACGCCGCAGCAAAGGGCGTATGGACGCTGAAAGAAGCTCGTCAGTTGCACGAAACCCTTCACATCGGAGCAAAAGCGCTTGCGAAAAAGTGCGGAATCTCTACTGCAGACGCAAAGCACGTCGTCGCAACGTGCCCTCACTGCCAGAAGTTGCCACTATGGTCGAGTGGTGTCAACCCCAGAGGTCTCAAAGCCTCAGAAGTGTGGCAAACAGACTTTACACAATGCCAGCTGTTGAAACCTCGAGCGTGGCTCGCAGTTACTGTAGATACGTACAGCGGCATGATTGTGGCCACACAGCATCTCAAGACGGACTCCAAAGCGACCATCCAACATTGGCTGACAGCCATGGCATGGCTTGGGGTTCCAAAGCAAATCAAAACAGACAACGGCCCAAACTTCATCTCAAAGGCAGTCCAGACATTCGCCTCGAAATGGAACATCGCCTTGGTGCAGGGCATCCCATACAACAGCACCGGACAAGCCATCGTCGAAAGAGCAAACCAGACTCTGAAAGCTAAGCTAGAAGTGCTAGCAAAGGCAGAAGGCTTCTCCAATGCCATTCCCCCGAGTGACCAAGCGCGCATCCTGGCAACTGCGCTGCTAGCGTTAAATCAATACCCTAGGGGGGATGAAACAAACAGTCCAGCTCAGAAACACTGGGCACCTCGAGCATTAGAGGAGGGCCCGCGGGTGGTGATCAAAAACGAACTGGGGCAGTGGGAACAGGGTTGGAGATTGGTGCTCACGGGGCGGGGATATGCGGCTGTCAAAAAGGACGGGCACATTAAATGGTGTCCGCTTAAGTCAATCAAGCCCGATCTTAACCATGAGCAGAATGAGACTGATGAGAGTTGTGAGTTTCTGTTTACAGGGCATGCTCGTGGGGCGTCCTCGTGACGCGTACATCCCCGTTCCAGAGGACGGACCGCCAAGCCGTCCAGCAGCGCCCGAGAAAACCGTGCGGGTGAGACCCAAACGTCAACGGTGTTTCTGTGTGCTCTTGCTGTTGGGGCTTGTCGCCAGAGGGCAAGCCAGCCCAGACCACTACCCTCATCAGCCATTCAGGTGGGTCATGCGACACCTTAGCAGTGGCAAGGTGCTCAAAGGAGTCACCACACCAAACACCATCCTTCATACTCCGCTTTACCGACTTGTTTCCGGGACGACCAAAGGTAGACCCTTCTTCCCCGCACGTCACACAAACATACCTAACCTACTGGTGTCCAGCCTCAAACCCAGGAAAAAGCTACTGCAATCACCCAGGGTGGGGATACTGTGGGCATTGGGGCTGCGAAACCATTGTTACAGATGCCAGACCGTCAGGGCCAGGGTGGGATCCACAAGAGCCCGACAGGTTCTTACAGTTCACCTGGGCACCCACTGGCTGCAAAACACCCTTCTTTTTCCATGGAAATTTCCATCGAAACAGTCATAAAATCCCCAAATTTCGGAAATGCACTAACTATAACATGACAGTTTTACAGCCAAATCACCCCAGTTGGACCACGGGCAGAACATGGACAGTAGCCGTTCAAGGGTCAAAAGAGTGGGTGAATGTGCAAATTATCCGACTCCCAGCCTCTATGTCCCAATCAGTCGGACCCAATCCGGTTCTAGTAGCGAGCAAACCCAGGGAAGAGATCGCAGTTAACAGTAGTTCTAGCCCCAATACGCAGAAGTCAGAACTAGTCTCCCCATCCAGTCTCCTAGCCGAACCGAACCTTTCCAATTCATTCATAAACATGCTAAATGCTACCTTCATATCGTTAAATCAGTCCAACCCAAACTTCACAGAATCATGCTGGTTATGCTATGATGCACAACCGCCTTTTTACGAAGGCGTTGCCTTCGATCTCCCATTCATCTTCTCAAAGTCAAACAATCCACGCCAATGCAGGTGGGACACCCCCCGGAGAGGCATTACCCTGAGTCAGGTTACAGGCCAAGGCAAATGCTTCGGCAATGCAACCTTGGCGAGGCAGACGGGCAGTGTCTGCAAAGAATTTGGCAAACTTAAGGGAGGGAAGTTCCAGTGGGTGATCCCAGCTGCATCAGGGATGTGGGTCTGTCACCGATCCGGAGTAAGCCCATGTGTACTCCTTGAAAAATTCGATCACTCTAACGACTTTTGTGTCCAAGTTCTAATTGTTCCTAGAGTCCTGTACCACTCAGACGAAGAAGTGTACTACCTCTTCGAACAAACCAGCCGTCTCCACAAAAGAGAAATATTGACAGGTTTAACTATAGCCATGCTGCTCGGCCTAGGAGCAGCTGGAACGGCCACAGGCGTCTCAGCCCTAGCGACCCAACACCAAGGACTGTCCCAACTGCAAATGACGATCGATGAGGACCTGCAAAGGATCGAGAAGTCCATCTCTTCGCTGGAAAAATCCCTTTCCTCACTCTCAGAAGTTGTCCTCCAAAATAGGAGAGGACTGGACCTCTTGTTCATGCAGCAGGGGGGCCTGTGTGCTGCCTTGAAAGAGGAATGCTGCTTTTATGCAGACCACACCGGAGTCGTCAGGGACTCCATGGCCGAACTGAGAAACCGGCTGAACCAGAGAAAAATGGACAGAGAAGCTCAACAGGGCTGGTTCGAGTCGTGGTTCAACCAGTCTCCATGGCTCACCACGCTGATTTCTACCCTAATAGGCCCAATCACTATAATCTTACTAACCCTAATCTTCGGGCCTTGCATATTAAACAAACTAGTGTTATTCGTTAAAAGGCGTTTAGAAACGGCAAACATTTTGTTTCTCGAGCGCCGACAATTACTTTAAAGCATGCTAAAGTTACTAACACACGATTTTACACTAATCCTACTAACCCATGAAATTTTGTAACCTTTACATTTTATAACTTTATGAGATTTTTACTAATCATGGTGGGGGGGGAAATGTGGGAGAGTTAGGGATTGCGGCCGGAAGATCTCGGGCTGTTACGCGTAGACAGGAAGACCCCTCCTCACCTTCAGTCTGACCTTGGCTACCTGGCTGCACCCAGGACAAGGGCAGAGGAAGTGACACAAACTACCTAAGCCATAAATACCCCTGAAACCTTTGAATAAACGCCATTTGCTATCCACCACATTGGTGTCCGCAGCATATGGACCGAGTGACTCTGTATTTGGGTCACCGTGCCGTACCCGAGAACCAGGTCGCCTCGTAGCAAGCTGCTACAAGACTGTTGGTTAAACCCCTATATGCACTGACAACCACTGAACAAAAAAAAATCTTCAATGGAACAAAGGAGCTATACAAGCCTTTGAGTCACTAAAAAAGGCTCTGATGTTGGCTCCAGCCCTGAGACTCCCAGATATGAGTAAACTATTTTTTCTCTTTTCCCACAAGAAGCAGGGGATTGCCCTAGGAATATTAGCACAGGATCTGGGCCTGTATCACCGAGAAGTGGCTTACTTTTCCAAACAAATGGACACAACTGAGAAAGGTTGGCCCGGATGTTTGCGGGGTTGCAGCCATGGTACTAAACATCCAGGAGGCCCAAAAATTTACCCTGGGCCAGAAAATGGCTGTGCTAGTGTCCCATACAATATCTGCAGTACTAGAAATAAAAGGTGGGCATTGGCTTTCCCCACAAAGATTTTTGAAATATCAGTCTACAATAGGAGAACAAGACAATGTGAAAATCATAGTAACTAACATTGTCAATCCAGCTTTTTTCCTCAGTGGAAATACAGGGGAAGTAGTGCATCATGACTGTCTGAAACCATCGAAGTGACATATTTGAGCTGTCCGGACTTGAAAGATAGTCCTGTGGAGAACACGGAAAGCTAGTTCACGGATGGAAGCAGTTATGTTCTAAGTGGTAAAAGACACGCTGGATATACCATCACCACCAGCCAAGAAATAATAGAGTCAGAACCTTTGCCCTTCAGTACTTCTGCACAAAAGGCAGCTAATTGCTCTAACTTCTGCCTTGGAATTGGCCCAAGGCAAAACTGTAAATATCTATACAGACTCAAAATATGCCTTTGGAGTTGTACATGCGCATGGAGCAATCTGGAAGGAAAGAGGACTATTGAATTCACAGGTCAAAAACATTAAACGTGCAGAAGAGATCCTGAAACTGTTGGAGGCAGTCCAGCTCCCTGAGAAAGTGGCAGTCATGCACATCAAAGCACACCAAAACGTAAGCTCGGAATTGAAAAAGGAAATGAGCTGGCAGACAGAGACGCAAAACAGGCAGCCAAAAGAGAGGTAAAAACAGAAGGAGCTTTGATCCCTGATGGGCAAATCTCCCTAGAAGGTGAGCCAAAATATACCAGAGGATCAAAGCTTCATTTCAGACCTAGATGGGTGTCTTGGTTTAGGGCAAATTTGGAGGAAAACTTTTAAAAGGTTTATTTTTAGAAAGTAGATTTAAGCGGCCCATGTTTTAATTGGTTTGAGAAAATATTTTTTTTTTTAGAAAAGTGGAAAAAAATTGTTTATTTAATTGGCACAAAAAAAGAACAATATTAAACAATAAAACTTTTTGTCACTCTGAAGATATAATAAACTTTAAAAGTCTCCTTTGTGGGTTGTAGCTCAGCTCATTTAGTCTGTTATTAGTATTTTCGGTGTTGAAAATGTTGCAGCCCAGGCCTGGCCCGGTGGGCTATAGGTGTGACCTGTTGGTGCCCTTTTGGGTTTTTAGCTTAGAGTAGGGTTAAACAGTTTTAAGAAAAAAAGAAAAAAATTATAGTTTAGGTAACTTTTTTGCTTTAGTTAGCTAAATTAACTAAAAAGCAAAGGATAGCTTTGTTCTGCCGTCTGTTTGGGCTGTAGACAACACAGTCTAGGAGAAGGATGTGGGAGAGCAAGTGTAATTTTGATAACAAACTTTGCACTTTTTCTTTCTTTTTTATTTTTTTTTGCTTTTGGAACAAGCCTTAAAGGTGAAAACTTATTATTTAGCATAAATAGAATAGATTGCTGGGGAAAACCAATTTAAGCTACTAAAAAATAAAAAAAATCACTACCAAAATAGTAAAACTACCTGTAAAAGTCCACCATGTAAATGCCCATATCCCAAAAAAATAAAACTAGTAAAAAACACCAAACCAATCAACAAATAAATCAAACTACAAAAATAAAAGTATCAAAAATAAACTTAGATTAGCAACACAAGAAAGGGCTGTTCCTAGATCAATGTGAAAAATGTGTATTATATGATTGGCTTTTCACAAATATTAAAATGAATATTATATGTGTTATGTTAGAAAGTTATACTGTATTAATCCTTTTTAGTAGTGTGTTAAATATAGTTTTAGGCTATAACATAATATTAAAATAGAAACTATCCGATGTAAGATACTATTTCTAACTAGCTCAAGGAGAGTTAACGGTAACAAGACACCAAAAAAACTCCAAGAAAAGAATTATTGCCTCCTCATTGGGGAGAACCAGATTTTGAGGTATCAAGATGATTGATTAACAAGATGAAGGAAGAAGTTGACAATAACCAAAGAACACTCTTTGTTTGAAAAGAATTTTTGAATCATGTATGAGATATATGAATATGCAACAGGCTATTGCTTTTAAGGGTTAATCCTCTGTTAGTGTGTGTGCTTTCGGGGCTTAATTGCCCAGAAGGCACCCGGACTGTCCATATGTCTTTGTTTTTATTGTCCTTTATTGTCCTAACTTTGATTGTCCAAATTTTTATTGCCCTAATATGTATTACTATTTTTATAACCATTTTATTACTAAAAAACTTTTAAAATTTTAAAACAAGTGATTGGCATTTTTCACGCTCAATAAGCCCATAATGCCTCAAGTCATCAAAATAGAAATGCCACCGATAAATAAGCACTAAACTAAAAAGTAAATTCAATCATAAACAATATTTCTCAAGTCATCCATAACTATGAAACGTACTACAATCAAACAAACCAAACAATTAAAATCTCTATAATATAGTAAGCAGTACTCCAAATATAAATATAGAAAAGCCTGACAAATTAACTACATTACACTGCCCCAAACACACCAAGGTAAGCACTACGTATGGGCGCGTTGTGTGATGAGGGTAATCTACTTGTTTTATGTGGCATTGGTGGTATGGTGGGTAGAGGGAACTTTTGAACATTTACTTTAGCACTGGTAGTTGGGATGCTAGAAGGAGTTGCGCTTTTGTGTTTATTACTTTTGAGATGGTTTGGACTCTCATATAGGCTGTTAATTTTTTTTTTCTGTTGGAGTGTAGTTGGCTTCTGATTTTTTGTAGCTTTGATTCTAAAATCTTAGTGGTTTGCTTTGAGTTTTACTGGGCACTTTTTGCTAAAGGCTTTAGGATAGGCTATGGCTCCCAGCTGCAGAGTAGAGTACATTCTTTACATTTGGTTTTGTCTTGATTGAGCTAAGGGCTATTGTATGAGTGACTTTTTGCTTAATTTGGGTAAAGGTCTGTTATTGTTTAGGGCCCCGCTGGAAAGTGTTTTTTTTGTGGGTGACTAAGTAGAGAGGGCTCACAGTCTGGCTGCATTTAGGAATATGTATTTTTAAAATCATATGGCATTTAGGAAAGTTTGTGTTTTATTTTTTGTTGGTTGGTGGAGACTTTGTTGTGATCTTGTTCATGAAATTGGTGGGAATTTGACATTGTTTATCTTGTTAATTTATTTTTAGGAATTGGATTTTTGAATAGGTTTTTAATTTTTTTTATGGTGAAATTGGCTTTTAGGAGAATTTGAATTATTTTTTTCTTTTTTAAAAATATTTTTGGTTTTGTGTTTTTTTTACACAATGATGTTATTGATGTATTGTAAATGTTTTGGAACTTTACTCTTTTTTAGTGTCATTTGGATTAGTCTATGCTACTTTTGGGGTAGTTGGTTTTAGGTATATTGTACACTTATGTGAAGGCAAATTTGGGTTTGTATTTTTTGCTAGAGGAATGGAGAAAGATGCATTGGTGATGTCAATAGTGTCATACTATTTTGTTGTTTTGGACTTTAGTTTGTATTGGAGCTCTAACATGTTTGGCATAGCAGTGTAAAGGGGTGGAGTTATTTCATTTAAGGTATGATAGTTTATAGTTAATTTTTATTTTCTTTTAGATTTGTGTATAGGTTAAAGGTGGCTGTTGAAGGATGTGTGGGTTTTGTTCACTATTTTTTGTTTTTTTAGCTTATGGACTATCTTATGAATGGGAATTACAGCATCTTGAGTTGTTTTGTACTGTTGGCAGTGTATTGTTGAGGCTGCAATTGGTATTTGTTCTTCGACTTGTAGGAATTTTATTGTACATGAGTTTTTTGATCGTATAGGTAAGGTGTTTGACTGTTTGATGCTTTTTGTTTTTATAGCTGTTATCTTAAATGCTTATTTAAGTTTTTGGGATGTTTGAAATATCTACTCTGGAGGAAATGTATACTTAAAACAGATGAGGCTTTTGGGTTAGTTACAATAGGGTGCTTTTATTTTTTTTAGTTAGGCTTATATTAGTTTTTGTTAAAGTAAAAATTTGTGATCCCTTTGTTATGCTAGTAATACAAATAGATTTTGTTTTTTATATGTTTTGATGGGATTAATGTATATTGTGTATTAGTATTGACCAAGGCCTTATATTTTTGTGGTTCTGATGTGATAGGCTAACAAATGTATAAAGTCTAAAAAATATGGTTTTGTTGAGCTTTTACTTAGCTAGAGGTAGGGCGCCTCTAAGACTGGTAAGTTTTTTTTTTGGGGGGGGGTATATGTCTTGGAGGGTTTTTCAAGGGAATTGGATAAGTTGTCAGCATTATTATATTTGGTAATTTGGTAATGGGTAATTGGAGCTGGTTTTTTAGTGGAACATCTTTTTTGAGTTTTTCTGGTTTTTAATTTATGCACTCGTGCTAGAGAAGCAGTAGATTCTTTATCTCTTTTCTTTATGGTTTTTTTTATAATTACATAGGAAGAACTATAGCTTAGATTGTGGGGTATGTCATGGTTTGAGCCTGGTGCAATGCCAGTGCCCCCATGAAAATGCTTCCTCCCTGGTGTCTGCTGTGAGATGTGATCAGAAATAGAGCAAAGCAGGCTCCAGCTTAGGAATAAAAGGGAAAAAAACTTCATTAACCTACAACTATAAAAGAAAACACACAGAATTCAGGATGAAAACCTTCCAAAACCATCCCTCCTCCCCCCACCAAATTTCCAGTACATCCACCCCTCAGATCATCAACTCTCATTCCATCACCACCCTTCAGATAATCAATTCTCAGTTCATCAAGGAGAGAGGAGTCCCTCTTGTACCATCGGCTTCCCCAGGAAACACAGTTGAAACCTCTTGTGTTTCCATGTCACACGTGGCACTGCCTGGACATCATTTGCCATATGGACATCTTCCTTCCATGCCCAGTGCTCTCACCACTGTGCATGGACCAGAGCTGCTTCTAGGGTTTTCCTTTTTAAAGGGTGCTTTGCCCAGTTCCGAAAAAAGCACAGTCTCTCACTTTTGGGACACCTGTCCCCCACCAAATTGCACCCCCTGCGGCCGAGGGGTCTCGAGAACAGAGATCTTCTTCTTCTTCCCTGGAGACGGAGGGCACCACCACCACCCTCCTCACCCGTCGTCTCTGTTCATGCCACTCCTTCACATCACATCACTGCACTCTCTTGGCTCCAAGCCTTGGCCTCCCCACTAAATACAGTCTCTGTGTCACAGGAAAAATGGTTCTGTCCATGGCCATACAAGAAAAGTCCAGCCAAAGGCCACTCCATCATCTCCTCCCACCTAGGATTCTTTTCAGCTTCTCTCGTGGCCCATTTCTTCTTTTTTCATCTCTATCTCTCTTCTCATTCAACTCCAGTAGGAATCAGCATTTGTAAGGTTTCCAGAATCCAAGAAAAGGGTTAAAAATCTCAGGCTCTGCCTGTCCAGAACTCCCATGGCTGCCCTACTGGGCACCTTCTCACAGCACCCCCCCCCCTTCTCCTTCACCTTCTCCTTCACACTTCAAATTTCAAGGTGACACAAGCACAGGCACAGGCTCTCTCTCTCTCCCTCTCTCTCTCTCCTGGGGGGGCTGCCCAAAGCCTTTCAGTGCTCCTCCACCCTTCCATGTTGCAGGGGCCTTCACCTCCCTTCTCTGTCCCAGGCCCGGCCTACCTCCTCCGGACGCATGGCTTCCCCTCCCCCACCCAGCTTGGAGCCGGGCAGGGGAAGGTCTGATCTCTTTCACGGTCGGAACCCAAGAGAGAGCTTCCCTCTGGGAGTTCTCAGCTTTTAACCCTCCTGTGTTCTCAGAGGCGTATCCATGTCCTCAGTGGCCACACCAGGTGCCAATATTCAAATCTGAGCACCTATTGGTTTGACCACAGCATCCCAAAAAACTGACTACCTCTCAAACCACGACATGTATATTTTTTTCTTTATTTGGGGTACAATTGTGTTTGGTACTAGAATTTTTGATCTGTATTGCTGAGATTTGAAGAAGGTTTTTTTTTAATTTCTTTGTGATTTTCTTTTATCTTCTAATTTCTGCATCTGTGTTTCTAAAGTTACAATTTTTGTATGTGTTTGGCTATGCACAGCATTTGCATATGTTTGGAGCTTCTTTTGCTATATTAAGCACGGTTTCTTTTTTGTTATTTTGTTTCATTCTTGCTAAACCAGAAGCGTATTTCTGTGGTTTAAATCTGTCTTGGTTTGCAAAGACAGGTGTCTGCTAAGGAAAGCAGGAGCCTTCCTTGAAATGGAAAAGATAAACCCCCTCCCTCCAAATTATTATAATTTTTCAATTAAGGGGTTCTCAGGCAAAGATATGGAAATAGGAATAACAGTTCTTTACTAGGAAAATTAAAAATACAAATGCAATACTACAAAAAAAGAAAACAAACCACTGACAGAGTCAGAATATGACCTGACACCCTGTTGGTCAGGGTGTTGGTAGCAGTCCAATTAAATGGTGGCTGCAGTCCTCCTTGAGTGACAGATGTGGTTCTGTTGAAGCAGTGATCCTGTAGAAGGGTGTAGTTTTCCTCTGAAGGTCTGGTGGTGGTGTAGATGGGTTTGGTCTTCCTCTAAGAATCCAGTGGAGAAGATAGCTGCTCCTCTGGGAATCCAGTGGTAAAAGGCTGCTGTGGTGTCCCATAATCTCAGATTATATCCAGGTAGGAATGCTTGGCTCCTCCCTCTGGGTGGAGCATCTCACAATGGGATGATGAAATTTTATCAGGCATGCAGTGAGACTCAATGGCCCATTAGCAGAAGGTATTTCCCAGAGAGAAGATTGGTTTGTGGAAGAGATAAAGAAAACTGCCCAATTAACAGAAGATAACTGCCCCACCTCTAACAGATGGCAAATAGAATACACACATATCTTACAACCCAGGAGAAAGTAATATAAGTTTTTGTCACATTATGGATGCACATGATATTCAGTTTGGATTTATAGTGTTTAGGCTTTTTGAGAAGACAATCTCTGCTATAGTTATTTCTCTTAACTGTTGAATTTTTTTTAATGTTTTTTTATTTGGTTTGCTGCATATAGAGATTGCCTACACATGGATATTTTTTGTTTTACACTTCCCAGGACCTGAGCCCAGAGATTGTGAAGGTTAGCCCCCCATAGCATTCTTTTGTTGATAATTGGATTATGTGATAGGGATCTTAAATGCTTTGCTTTAGTACTGTTTAGAATTTTAGTTTTCCTTGGAGTATTTTAAAGACGGATTAACTAACAAATTATAGATTTATTAGGTTGTTGAGTGTAATCTTTTTTTAGGCTATTAAGGTCTTCTAGGGAAAAGGATTTAATAGTGATTTTTGATTTAGTGTTAGTAATTGGCTTTGAGGGTCTTTCTCGTGGATCATTACTGTTTATTGGTTGATTGATTTTGGTTGTGTGTTTTTTGCTTTTTGTGGTCAGAGCAACAGCCATTGGTTGAGACTTATTGTTTGGTTTACTTGTGGGTTTAGGCTTACTATTTGGTTTAGCTACAACATGAATAGTTGGGGTGTTGGTTGTAGTTTGAGTGATCGGGATAGATGCTGATTTATCTCCCTGCCCCCCTGCCTCTATCTGCTGCCCTACAGTGTCTAGTAGTGTGTGATAAGCATAGGCCAGGGCCAGGCTTATTGCAATGATCTTTTTCTCCTTAGAGTTATCATGGCGGTTCTCTTTCAGATATTTCTCTACTTTGTCTGAGTTCTGAATTTGCTCATGTGAAAATTCCTAGGCTGGGGGATCAGAAAATTCCTTCAGGGTTTGACTCATTCTCTCCCATTCTCTACACCACTTAGAATTTTCTACACTTGGATCTTCCTCTGAGTCAGGGGTCTTATCAGCTCCTCTTGACATCCCAGCCCTCATTCTAGAGAAGTTGCAGACCATACAGAGGAAGCTTACCAGACTGACTACTAGGAAAGTGGTTTCTTTAACATTATGGGGAAACTGAACATTCTCAAAAAGTGACTTTACAGATTCAAAGGACAAGAAGGAAAGGAAAGGCTGAAAAGCCTCATCCCTTGCTCCTCCTTTAACAAACTGGGTGCAATAACTAATAAACCCCCAAAACATGCTACTAGAACTAGGATGCGGGTAGGATGAAGAAACTATAAACCATACATATCTTGAACAGACTCTAGTACCTTTGTAACTATAAATCATTATCACTGAGCCCAGCACAATAGCTATTCTAATCCATGCCCCTCTACTGTAAAAACTACGTGTTAGGAACAATATTGGAGCTATTTCTGGATAAGAAAATAAACTTAGGGATCAGAAAGGTATTAAAAACTCAGAAAAGCCTAGGAACCAGAAACACATTAAGGCCTCTACCCAGAGAGACATTATGAATTCAAGCAACATGGCTACTGACTGCTTTATCCCAATACAGAGTAAGAACAACCAAAATGCAATCAGTACAGGTTTTTTTCCATTTTCTCAAACCACGCATTGGGCACCAAAAATTGTATTTGTCTTGGTGTAGGGCAAATTTGGAAGAAAACTGCTAAAGTGGTTCCGTTTAGAAAGCAGATTCAAGTGGCCCCTCTCCTAATTGATTCGGGAAAATATTTCCTTGGAGAAAAGTGGAAGAAACCTTTTTATTTAATAGGCAAAGCATTCCCTAGCACACACAAAAAAATGAACAGTGTTAAACAATAAAACCTCTTGCTGCACCGAAGAGATGACAAACTCAAAGTCCCCTTCATGGGCTGTAGCTTGGCTCACTCAGTCTGTTATTTGTCTTTCTGGTGTTGGAAATGCCATGGCCCAGGCCCAGCCCGGTGGGCCACAGGTGCGAGCTGCTGGTGCTCCTCAGGGTTTTTAGTCTAGAGCAGGTTCAAACAGTTCCAAGAAAAAAAGAAAAAATACTACAGTCTGGGGAACTTCTCTGCCTCAGCTAGCTAAAACTAACTAAAAAGCAAAGGAGAGCTCTGTCCTGCAGTCTGTCTGTGCTGTAGACAACACAGTCCAGGAGCAGGATGCAGGGGAGCAAGTGCAGTTTCTGATAACAAACTGCACACTTCTTCTCTCCCCCCTTCGCTCTCAGAATCAGTCTTAAAGGTGCAAAACTTATTATCCAGCTGTCATAGTTTGACATGGGAGGAATTTAGGGAAGTGAGGCTAAAGCTTTTTGTGTAACTGACAGTCTGTTGAACCACTGAGAAGCTGGACACGCCTCTGTGAAAGACACATGTTAAAGAGGAAAAACCCGGGAACTTCTCTCTTTCTTTTCTGGTCGGCAAAGAAGTAACAGGCTCCGGCTCCGTCCCCCGTCTTGGCCAGGTCGGGCTGGGCAGCCCTACCGCAGGCCGAGCCCCTTTTTCCCCCTCCCCGGGCCACCCGCCACCCACCCCCCATCAGCCCCATTCTGGCCGAGCCGGGCCCCCAGCAGTAACCAGGCAGAAAGAGGGGGGAGACTGCAGATCCCTTGCCGGAGCAGGACTGGCCGTAGCTGTTATGATCTTGCCGTCAGGTCCCTTCCCCCCAGTGCGGCTGAGACCAGAGACCCCTGCAGCCTGTGCAGAGTGGCCCAGCGGCTGGAATTGAACACAGAAAAAACCAAGAAGCCGATCCTGACACAACCCAGCTGCAGCTCCCGCCACAAGTTACCTCTGGTCAGGTGACTATTGGCAGGGCCCAGGCCACATGTTAACCCTTTCAGTGCTTCAATCCTCCCTAGAGTGAGAGAAAGGAACAAGATACAAGCATGTAAAGGAACAACACGAAGACATCAAAGTCAGTGAAGAAGTCAAGTCCCAGATGGGAAGGATGAGGAGATGCCTTGTTTTCAGAGCGGAAATCCTCCTGTAAGCTATGGAGAAAAGATTCTTTTTCCCTATAATGCATGAAACTATGGGAAGATGAAAGTGTTCAAATTGATATCAAGCAAAGGCCTCCATGTTAAAGTAAGCAGATATTAAAGTAGCTGTGATCCCATGAGAAGTTTGAACAGAGAAGGAGAGTAGTCCTGTGCCCCCAGGAGAAGAAAATCTCTGTTCCCAGGGATGAAGATGATTTTAAAGATGGATAATGAGCACTTTTGCCTTTGAACAACTCTTCTTTAAAACAATACCTCATAAGTCGACATGGCCCATCGACAAGCTGTGGGAAGGCTTGTGGAAAATGGGAGGGGCTTCACAACAGTGGATTTCCCCAGGTGGCTGCTATTTGTGATGAAATTGAGAGCCACTAGAGAACTGGGGTTTTTCTCCTCTTGTGGAGAAGTGTCCATAACCTTAACAAGAGGGACTTCTCTCCTTAAGTGAACTGAAGAAAGACAATTTTAGAGGTGGTAAACTGACTGGAAATTTTAGGTTTTGTTTCTTTACATTGTCAGTGGAAAAGAAAAGGCTGTGGGGGGAGAAGAAGTGTTGTGAAGCGTTTGTTTTGATTCTTACTACTTTTTTTCTTTTAGTTACCCTTAATAAATTTTTCTTTATGCCCTTTTAAAGTTTTGAGCCTGCTTTGCCTTTCTCCTAATCCTATCTCACAGCAGGAAGTGAGTGCACTGGTGATTGGCCAGCACTGAAACCCACCACACTCTTTGGTACATTGGCCGGGAAATTTTAAAATTGGGGGAAAATCTTAAATTGGCGAACCAAAACCACCACACAAAATTGGTGTTTTGGCCCGGGTTTGAACTGAAACTGACACACTAGCATAAACAGAAGAGACGATTCGGGATACAAGCATCATATAGCCAACCCGGGACAACAGGTCATATAATAAAGAAGGGTGGGCTCTCACCCCACAAGGGCAACTGATCATTCCCACCTATTTAGTATGGCCTTTGGTTAGGGAAGAACACAAGAAAAGGCACTTGGGGGCAGAAGCCCTATACCAGCACCTACTTAGAGAAATTATAGCTAAAAATTTATATGCCACTGGGCAACAGGTGACTTGGCAATGTGAACTTTGCCTCCAGACTAATCCCAAAAATACCCTAAAACCAAAATTGGGCCAAACTGGGAAAGGCAACGGGCCAGGGCACCAGTGGCAGATTGATTTTACGGAACTCCCAAGAAAAGAGGGGTACAGATATTTATTGGTACAAACTGATACCTTTTCAGGTTGGCCAGAAGCATTCCCTACCAGAACAGCTAAGGCTTCGGAGGTAACTAGAATACTAATAAAAGAAATAATACTGCGCTTTGGAGTTCCAGCAACTATGTCTTCTGACAGAGAACTGTGATAATTGAGACGGTCACAATACAAAGCAGCACACTCCATTTTCAGAAGGCTTCAGACCTGGTTTTATTATAGCATGCATGCTTTTTATACATTCTTACAAAACTTGTAAGTTTACACTTTTTACTCATTGGTCAGGAAAGATAAAAAAAGTGCTTATTGGAAAAGACAGTTGCAGGTTTCTCTTATTTATCCTTCTTTCTTTCTTGGTTTCTATGTCAACGACCTTGGTAGAAAATTCTTTCAGGGGTAAACATGGATCCTCTTATCAAACTTCTCTCTGGCTCACAGAAGTCACTTTAAAACCTCTTCCACAGAGGACCACATTTTACCTCAAAAATAGTGCAGCAAATCAGCTGCTATTTGGGTATCAATTAGCACCTTCATACCCCATGCCACCCGCAATCAAGTGGACAGGTAGAAAAGATGAACCACTTGATCAAACAGCAGATTGTGAAATTAGGACAAGAAAGTAACTTGGCCTGGTCTCAGTCTTCCTCTTCCACTTTTGGGCATATGAACTAGGCCAAGGGTAAAAGAGGGACTGAGCCCTTTTGAAATCTTGTATGGGAGACCTTATGGAATACAAAAAAGGATGTCCACACAAACTGGGGATGAAATTATGACCTCCTACATGGTAGCATTAGTCAAAGAACTCAGCAAAGTTGAGAAATGTGATTGGGACTCGAAGTAGGGGTTTGGATGGGCCTGTGCATAATATCCAATTTGGAGATTATGTGTATGCAAACTCTCTTGCAGAAAAAACTCTGAAGCCACAGCGGGAGGGACCATTCCAAATACTCCTCACTTCCTTCACAGTAGTCAAGATGAAGGAACATGCATCATGGATACATCACACCACAATCTAAAAGGCTCCACAGTCTTCCTGGAAGGTTAAGCAAGTTCATCTTGGAAAGTTACTCTTTTCACATTCTTAATTTTAATCAAAGGAAATGAGAATATGGGAGAAACAAAAAATGTAATACCCACATGCACCTGCAATGGCAATGCCACTGTTGATAAATTGTGGGCAGGCTTGTACAAGTCTGTACATATGGGTATTACTGGGAACACAACAAACTGGTCAAGGAAAGTGTTATGCAATACCACAAAATATGGGCCCATATGTTCGACAGAGATTGGCAACAAATGCTTAATTAACTGTACAGTTTCTGAAATCTCACTGAAAGCAGAGAACAAGGGGCAAAACGGTTCCTATACAATAACACAGATTTGTTTAAATAAAGGCAAGGATCTTGATAAAAACATAACAAAAAAAGAAAAGCCCCAACATAAAGAGGAGCTCCAACCTGTAATTATCAAAATAGGGCCATATGCCGTTAAAAATATGGGAATTCAAAAGCTATTGATTAACCCAGAAGTGTCCCTGAAGCGAATAGAAATGTCAATGCACCTGAATGCTTCGAATATCTGCTCAGAATGTGCTCCATTCCTTAAGACTTCCTTCATGGAATGGACTAATTGGCTATAGAAACTTATGCCCCACACAACTGGAAGGAAGAGAGACCTTACAGGGGCACTGGGAACAGGACTGGGAGTTTTAAATGCAATAGATTCAGAAGTACTAATGAACAGATTAGCTGTGACAGGCAGCAACCTAGCTAAATTACAAAAACCTCTACAATCTTTATTACTAGCATTAGGCACTAGCCAATGGAAACTATCTAAAGTATTACCAGGATGGGAAAATACAGAGGAACAGGATCATGAATTAACAATAACCACACTAAGTACAGTTCAAGACAATGTTTCTTTAGCCCTTAGCTGTATACAGGCACAATTATGTATGCAATCAGTGGCTGCCTCAATTATACGAGGAGGGGCAGGCACCTTCCCCACTGAGATTAGAAGGGTTGTTTGGGATAATGCTACTGAGTTAGAGAGTTTCAATCCTGGTGGACTTTAGTAAATTTCACTTATAAGCCTGTCACTAGCACAGTGACTGCTTTCGTGTTGACCATATATAATGCTTCGATACACATGATTCACCCCATCATTGCCTTAGGACTGAACCATGACAAAGCTGTTATATCCTTCTGAACATAGAACTTGGGCACGAAAGACTGAGAAGAAGTGGCAAACTGTAAATATAGAATCATGTATTGCGAGGGAACAACTAGGATTCATTTGTGAAAGTAATGTGATAGATGAACAAAGTATCTGTCTAGATACTGAACAGAGTAGCTATCATTTTGAGGTTCATCCGGTTAACCAGACAACTATGCTTGTGTATATAGGCCAAGGCTGTATATGTCTAAGATAGTAGTATGAACAATAACCATTCTAATTTTTGTATCAGCAATTTTGTCAAATTAGACAGGTGCGATTTTTCTTATCAGACACCAGTTTTGTCATACCAGTATATAAAAATTAATTTTACTATGGTTCAGGAGATATTACCCACACCCATCGGGATGAACCTTACTTTAGTAAAACAATTATTAAGACATGAAGACCTTGAGAAGATTCTCAAAGAAGTGAAGGAGACTGGAAAGAAAACTTGAATCACAGTCCACCACGATGCTGAGGAAATAGGGAAAGTTTTAAAATGAGTAAGGGATGACACGACTCACCGTTTGTGGGATGTGCTCTTTGGATGGTCCACTACCACCACTGAAATCTTAAATATGTTGTGTCATCCTATAATAGTGATTTTGATTTTAGTTTGCATAAGTTTCATTTTATTCTTGTTTATGTGTCCTAGGGGGACTTTATGATGTTTGCATCCCCAGTCATCTGTTCTGTTTATGCTGGATATTATGTTCTGTGCCTTCAAGACTGGCTCTGAAGAGTGAATGTTTTGCTTTGGTTTTGCTATCAGCCACTCCCCCAAGGCTGGCGGGACACACAGACGGGGTAGTACATAGTGCTGCTTTTGCTTTTTTGCCTGGCTTTTCACTTTGCTCTTGCTCTTGCTTCTGCTTTGCTTCTGCTTGCTCTTGCTCTTTGCTTCTGCTCATTAGTTAGTTTAGCTAAACAGTCCAAATTCCTTCCTGGACTGTTTCTCCTTTCCTGTTTGGACCTACTCGAACCTGCTCTGGACTGGGACCTGGGAAACACCGAGAGTTTGCACCCTGTGGCCTGCAGCAGCGACCCCAGGGCCGGAGGGACTGATAACAGAGTGACCACCCCAGGAGAGACTTTCTGAATTTGTCATCTTTTTCAGAGTGGTGAAAGAGTGCTGTCATCCAGTATTGTTCATTTTGTGTGCTGGGGGGTGCTGTGCCTGTTAAATAAACAGGTTCTTTCCACTTCTCTCCGGGGAATCCTTCCCAAACTGGTTGGCGGGAGGGGCTGTGTGGTTTTGCTTTCTGAAGGTGCCCCCTTTTGGAGGTTTTCTCCCAAATTTGCCCTAAACCAGGACATTATACTTATTCGGATTTTCAGGATGATTAAATATATAAATGTAATGATCGCCATGCTTGAAGCACATGAAAATGCAATAAGAAGTAATCCAGTATTGCCTAGAAGGCAAAAGAATTTGCCTATGTTATAGAAAAGGAGGGATTGATATAGAGAACCTATAACTAAACTCATGCAACTACGATTTGCTGTGTAATCAAGTGTGTTAAGAACAGATAATCCTTTGCTATGCAACAACACAATTATGCCTCTAGTTTAAGACTGATAAAGTAGGAACTAGTGCTCTAAAACCTGGTAAAAGCTGGATCTTTAGTTTGGACTGTGGCCAGAAGCCTTGAAGGAGGAACAGACGCCAAGAATGCCTGCATAAGGACCAGGTTCATCCAGAGGGCATTGTGAAGATGACTACTTCATCCAGACACTGTCTACCTGAGACCTCCAGAAGATAGCAGAAGATAGTGGGCAAGTGCAGAACAATGAAAGGCTGATTAACATACAAAGCAAGAGTAAGGGGGGGGGATAGGTAATGAATATGTATAGGTGATGTTGAAACTTCCATTAATATGTATGATCTCAATTATATAAACAGAGCATCTGCTCTGTTCTGGTGCACATATTTTTGGTGGAACTAATCCCCCGTGTGCCCAGCACTGAATAAACACACCTACTTCACAAACCCGCTGGTTCTGGAGTCTCAATTTCCAGGTGTCACTATTCTCTGAGTTAGTTAAATGAATAAAAGCATTTTAACATCAGATAGTCTTTATTTTAATATTATGTTACGGTTTAAGATATATATTTATCTCACTATTATTTATATAAATTATACTGTGCATATATAAGTTCATAGATTATACTATACCAATAAGCAGTTAAAAGGAATTAAAAATTGTACTATATTAGAATCTTTGTGAACAATAATAACTTGCAAAAGCTAATAGATAAATGCAAAATCCAATAACTGTATTTGTTATTTATAATAGGCATGTTATAAGCACATTATGTTGTTGGCTTTTCACAAATATTAAGATGAATGCTATATGTATAATGTTAAAATAACTTTGCTTTTATTTCTGCTATTAACAAAAACTTAGACATAATAGTAGTGGTAGCTCATATAGTTATGAGTGAACTGTCTGTTTGGTCAGGATAACATCCAGTGAACATGTAATGAGGACACTGCTATGATATGCCAACTATCAGCATCTGCTGCCTGAAGAAAGTATGGACCAAGGCCCAAACTGGAAGTGATAACGAGAAGGAGCCAAAACCACAGCCAAGAAACATGCACACTCTAAAAAGGTGGACCCAAGGAGGGGCCATGTAAAATAGTTCCTAAAATATGTAAAATAGTTTTTGAAAAAATATGGATATGCATAAGGGTCTATGAATATGCAATGTGCTGATGTAACGGAAAAGGTATTTAAGGGATATTTCCAAAGGTTATGGTGTGCTCTTGGCTGAGTGCCAAGATGCACAGGGCTGTAATCTTTGCTTTACTGTCTTTGTCTCTTTTTGTCCTTTATTAAACTTTTTAAATTTTCACAGGAGAGTAAACGTGTTTTTCACAAAAGAATTCAAACGCTGTCCTATGGGACCATAGTGTGAAAAATGCGTATTTTATGACTGGCTTTTTGCAAATATTAAAATGAATATCATATGTGTTGTGTTAGAAAGTAATGCTGTATTAATTCTCTTAAGTAGTGTGTTAGATATAGTTTTAGGTTATAACAAAATGTTAAAATATAAACTATGCTACGTAGGATACTTTTTTCCTAAAGAAAGGACTCACACTGAGATAGCAGTCACAGGACACCTAAATCTTTTAGAGAAAGGGAATTTATTGCTCCATTATCAGGAAAAACGAACTTCTTCCTGCCTCGCACAGTCAGGATGACACCATTAGGCTTATGAGGAAGAAGTTGACACTAACCAGACAGAATCCTGTATTCGAATGGAATTTATGCATCATGTATGAGATGCATGAATATGCAACAGGCTATTGTTTTTAAGGGTTAATCCTTTGTTAAGGGATGTCCTTTTAGGCTTGTGCTGCCCAGAAAAAGGTACCTGAACATCTGTAACTCTTTGTTCTATTGTCTCATATTGTCCTAATTCAAATTGTCCAAATTATTATCACTCTAATTGTATTACTATTTTTATAAGCATTTTATTACTATTAAACTTTTAAAATCTAAAAAAACCCCAAGTGATTGGCGTTTTTCACAATGCACATCAAGAAGCACTTTACATATATATCTTGTCAAAATAATTACTATGTCAACTATAGATATAGCAATCAACAACATTTATAAGAATTATTATTTACATTAAATCCTTATCAGCTTTATAGCATAGATATTCAGCACTGCATAACACTGGGTCCTTAATTACACATAATTGTTAAGACTTGCATTTGTCGAAATATTTATGTCCTATCAAACCTGTAGCTCCAGGGTGCCATAGGGCCACATCAGGGTCTCGGTGAGGGAGGGCTCCAGGTTTGTCTAGATGGAGTGGCAACACAGAGCTCTGAGCAGCTCTCAACACTTTTGAACGTCCTGAGAGGGGCCTAAGGCAGCCATTAGATGAAGGGACGTAGGGAAACGGCACAGAACGGCTACAGCTGTGCCCCCACGTAGTTCCTCCTACTGCAGCAGACATGGCCCCTACCGTGTGGGCGCAGCTCCCGCCCCCCTTACACAGCCTCAGAAAGGGCAGCAAGGGCGGGGAGGGTCCCGGGTGAAATAAATAGGGCAGGAGATCTTTCTCCTTTTTAATGCCTTTAATAAAAATCAGCTCGGGTGGGAAGAATTGACGAGTTGCGCTCATGCCGCCGCTGCTTCCAGGTGTGGCACGGAGTAGGAGGAAAAGTGCAGCTTTGTCCGCTGGTCTGCAGGCAGAGCTGAGGCTTCCATCCTCACAAGAGCACCAGGAGATTCCCCCTTTTTTGGTTTGACATTTGGGGTCCTCTTTCTAGCCCACATCTTTTTAGGTTTGGGTGAAATGTAAAAGGGGTCTCAGCGGACACTGGATTCGGTTCCTCACATCTAGACATCACTTGGATCTCTTAATTACCTGTTGGCTCGTTGTTTTTAGGGGTTTTTGCTAGGTTTGGTGAGGGGTTTCCTCATTTGCATGCCAACTTCGTTGTCCCCTCCTCTTCACCATCCCGGGTGCCATCCTCCAGGAAGCAGCAGGGTGTTATTCAACAAAAAGGGGAATTCTCAACCATCAACAACAGGTAGTTAACGAAAAACTATTAATAACAGGTGATGACAACAACAAACAGTTAGAACTCCACCCTGGCAATAACTGGCCCAACCTGTGAACTCTGCAACCTTTTAAAAAAATGGGCAACTTTTCTACTCATAACACTGGAGGGTTTGAGGGGGCCCCAAACAATAGCGTTCCTTCCCTACACCTGCAGCACCCCGTCCTGGCTGCCAGCAGCTGCTCGGCGCAGGGTGGAGAGTGGGAAGGGCAGAGGCTCCTCCAGGAGATCTTATTGATGCATGAGAGGCAAGGACAAAATACCTTTCAAGCAGTTTGGTTAAAAGGGGATATTTATTTCAGCGCTGGGGGAACATGTGGGATTGCTCCCAAAGGAGTGCGCACCTCTCCGCAGCTTTTAGCCCTTTATTTATTCACAAAAGTCATACATAGTCTAAGACGTCTATTTATTACCTGTCATCGCCCATTCCCTGCTCAGTATTATAATGAATTTGCATGCTCATTGCAGCTGTGTAGTCCTTTTTCTTTATTGAGTCAGGGGTCATAAAATGGGTCAGTGGGCTTAAAAGATGAAGGAGGAGGAAGTCTTCCTCTCCCCTAAACTTTTTACCTTCGCCTTGTTGCTAGGACTACCTGATCTGCTGGTCTCTTCATTCTGGTCTTGAATTAGCTTCGGTGTCAAAATTCATAACGTATGGGTCTCTCCAGGCTAGCTCTGAGTGTTATCCAATGTATATCAATTTCACTTGAATGTTACCAGATGTGTATTGGTCCCCCTTTGTCTGGCTCTGTGTGTTACAAAATGTAAACAATCAATCTTGGTCAATTTCTAATCCTTCTACTAAACTGTCTACCTTTATTGGTTACATTCCTAGCTTCTAAGCATTCTAAAAAAAGTCCTGTAACTTGTTTCCCAACATCAAATTCTCTAGGCTTTAACAAAATACTATGGTTCATTCCCCTGTTTTCTATAAGGTTAGTAAACTTTTTTGCTAATACCCAGATTCCTCATCTTCATACCAAATTAAAGTATCTCTGAAGGCTGTACTATATGCTTTTGATAATGAAGTTAGAATCATTACTCGTCATAATATTTTCCATTTCCAAACAAACATTATAATAGACATAATCAAACTTATACTAACCAAAATTAATAAAACAATAATTGGATGAATTAATGTATTGAGTATCCCAGTTGCTTTTGGTGATCATCCAAAGAGCACATCCCACCAGCGATGAGATGTGTCTGTTTCCAACCTTTTAAAGACTCTCTGTATGGTTTCTGTATCATGGTATATTGTAATCAGAGTCTTCCTTCCCATGTTCTTAATTTCTTTGAGAATTTCCTTTAAATCCTCATGTTTCAATAGCTGCTTGACTAGAGTTAAGTTCATCCCTATAGGCACAGGCGATATTTCCTGCACGGTAGTCAGATTCACCTTTATATATTGACGTGATACAACAGGTGCCTGATAGGAGAAGTCACAGCCTACAATTCTGACAAAGTTAGATATGCACAGATTAGATTGGGTTTCATTTATGATCAATTCATCCACCACTATCTTGGGGCATGATGTCCTGAGACACACACAACCCTGGCCTATGTACATAAGCAAGGTTTTCTGACTGACCGAGTGAACTTCAAAGTGACAAATGCTCTGGTCTCTGTCCAAGCAAGTATCTTGATCCTCATCTATATTCCCTTCACATATGAACCCCAGTTGTTTCCTCATGGCACAAGATTCTCTATTAATAGTCTTCCACTTCCCTTCAACTTTTTGGGCCCACATCCTGTGTTCAGAAGGGTATAGGATGGTTCCTTCATGGTTTAATCGTAAGGCAATTATTGGGTGTATCAGGCTCACTGATGCATTATGTATAGTTAAAACAAAGGCAGTCACCATGCTTGTTATAGGGTGTTGTGGCCAGAATAGCTGCTAGTAAAGTCCAGGGTAAGGAAGCAAAAAGGGCCTTTGCATGGTATCCACAGATGTTTAATTCAGCCATGCAGTGAGATGTTGAGTCCCCAGGCACACACATGTGGAGGGTCCAGGTTTCTCTCTCCCGAGGGATATCAGGGTGAACCTGGTCTCCGGGCAGTACAAAGATGAGGGCCAATCAAGGAATAGGGAGGGAGTGGCTCAGGGACATAGGAACAGGGCAAGCAGCCAATGGGGTCTTAACAGTTTTTGAGGGAAACTTCTTATGTCTCCCTAAACTAGGGGATGCCCCCCAGGGTCCCCACAACAGGGTCATAGGTAAAGTTAACTAAGACCCATCATGACTGGAGTTATTTTTCTAAGTCAGAGGCATTATCCCAAACAATTTTGCGAACCTCAGCAG